>NC_058082.1:535101954-535411652 GCF_014858855.1 Bufo gargarizans | reverse complement strand
GCTTCTATATAAAATCCCCACTGCTAGGATTCGGGTTAATGGGGCCCTTTCTCACTCTTTTCCGTTACATAGAGGGACAAGGCAAGGGTGCCCTTTGCTTTTTGTGATAGCTATTGAGCCGTTGGCAGCAGCATTGAGGGAGGCACGGGAGGTTCAAGGTTTTAAATATGGGGTTTTAAATATATAGGTTTTAAATATATCCCTTCCAGCAGCCATGAGCATTATAAATGGGTTCAGTAGGTTATCGGGTCTGTGCATTAACTGGTCCAAGTCTGCACTTATGACGCTTTCGACTGGGGAGGGACAGGTTGGAGACTCTACCGAGGGTTTGCAACTAGTTAAATCCTTTAAATATCTGGGTGTTCAGGTCACCATTGATGTGACAGACTATGAAAAGTTGAATTTGACCCCGTTATTACAGCGATTTCGACAGAAGGTGCAGACTTGGACCACGTTACCACTTTCAGTAATAGGAAGGGTTAACCTCATAAAAATGATTAATGCCACAGCTCCTGTATCTACTACATAATGCGCCTATATGGGTGCCTGCCAGATTCTTTGCCACAGTTAATGCTATATTTCGAGATCTGATTTGGAGGAGAGGGGTTCCACGTATCAAACTAGCAACGCTGTGCAGATCAAAAACGGATGGGGGACTTGGGGCCCCGGATCCGTGGATTTATTACTTAGCTGCCCAACTTCAACAATTGCGGGGATGGGGAGTGGAGGACGGACTTGATAAGGCAGGAAGAATAGTGGGTCACTATGTTAAGGGCAAAAATCTGATGACGGCACTAGAACATGGATCATTGGATAGACTGGGAAGTGATATTCCGTTACTCCGGGTGATTCACAAAGTCTGGTGGAAAGGTAGGTCAATAGCTGGGTTACAGGGCTATACTAGGTTCACCGCAATTTGGCCTAACCTTCTGTATGCAGAATTACATAAAGTGTCTGATGTACAGGTTTGGGGTAGGTACGGACTCATTTACATGCATCAGCTATATGAGGGGGATACTTTGAAAGAATATGTCCAACTACAAAAGGAATTTTTGCTTCCACACTCCCAATTCTATTTATACTTGCAGGTGAGGCATGCTATACGAGCTCAGGATGCGGCGGGTGGGGTTGCGCTGGCCTCCAGAAATCCAATGATTGATTTAGCAAGTTCAGGGGGATCCGCTGGTGGGGTCATATCATTGCACTATAGCAGTCTTATGGAAATGAAGATTAAAAAGCAACCT
Organism: Bufo gargarizans; assembly: GCF_014858855.1. Taxonomy (NCBI): domain Eukaryota; kingdom Metazoa; phylum Chordata; class Amphibia; order Anura; family Bufonidae; genus Bufo; species Bufo gargarizans. The sequence goes on along the minus strand of NC_058082.1, from coordinate 535,410,408 downwards.
CTTCGGCTGTACGATAAGTGGCGGGAGGATATTGACGATCTGACAGAGGAGCAATGGCGTGCAGTCCTAGAGGGGTTCACAGAGGTTGCGGTTAGTGAAACGCACAGGATGTCACAATTGTTATTGCTGCATAGAGTTTATCGGACACCTGTCCTTTTGAGGAAAATGGGGTACAGGTCGGATGACATGTGTCCTAGATGTGGTGCACCCAATGCTACGCTGATACACCTTATGTGGAACTGCCCTAGGCTGAGGAGGTACTGGGAGGGCATAATAGATCTAATACGGAAAGTGTTTGAGATAAGAGTGGAAACAGATGCCAAATTATGTGTATTAGGCTGTACTGAGTCTGTACAACTAGCTGCTGAGCAGAAATTAGCGGTAACTCGCATATTGTATCAAGCGAGGAAGGTCATTGCGTACCATTGGGTGGATCATGATCCTCCGGAGGTGGAGGAACTTGTTGGTAAGGTGCATACACTGCTACAAATGGAGAACTTTGTGTACCAGAAGAGGAATAACAGTAAAAAGTATGAGAAGATTTGGGGAAGGTGGAGGCAGTACCACAATATTGTAGACTAATGTTATCAACGTAGATACTGGAATCCACGCTGTCCCGGCTCTACTCATAATTTTTTCTAGGATCGCACATAAGAGACAAGGTTGTCTTGGGTTACTGGGAGGGGAGGCGGGATGTGTGCTCCCAAAGGGCATAGGGTGTTGTATACTCGGGTGTGGAGTGGTATATATGTTTCGCTATGTTGCAATGTAATGTACTGATATATTCGGATTAATGATATGTAATATGTGCCTGGGGATTATGTGCCGGATGTCCAACTATATTGTATAATTCATGCTTTGCTGTATTGGACTCTTAATGGAATGGACTTATGGAAGGGCTCTACCTGGATCTGGGACGCATGGGTATGGGGAGGGGGGGGGACTGTTTTGTTTGTCTCATAAACTGACTTGAAAATCTCAATAAAAAAAAAATCTGATTTAAAAAAAGAAAGTGAAAAATGTCATTTTTTTGCAAAAAAAATCTTTAAATTTCGATTAATAACAAAAAGAGTTAAAATGTCAGCAGCAATGAAATACCACCAAATGAAAGCTCTATTAGTGAGAAGAAAAGGAGGTAAAATTCATTTGGGTGGTAAGTTGCATGACCGAGCAATAAACGGTGAAAGTAGTGTAGTGCCGAAGTGTAAAAAGTGGCCTGGTCATTAAGAAGGGTGTTTGAGCTAGGGGGGCTGAGGTGGTTAAATAGAATTTTATTTATCTGCAAGGCATTTGTGAGTGAGTGACACCCTGTAACGGTATGAGTGGAGGCCAAGCCAGTGGCCACAGTACAGTCTGTGGGCCAGACACACACTGGCTTGCAACTGGGATTATATCACAGAAAAATATTAAATATAATTTTTTTTTTCATCTGCAAGCTATTTGTGAGTGAGTGACACCCTGGAACGGTATCAATGGAGGCCTAGCCAGTGGCTAGGGCCTGACACACACTGGCTTGCAACTGGGATTATATCTCAGAAAAAAAAAAATAAAATATATATATATATATATATATATATATATAGCACCCAATGATGCGTTCCGGCCAGCCAATCTCTGTAATGCCAGTAGCCAACATGGCTACTGGCATTACAGTGATGGTAGTATTTACCTGCAGTCTTCTGGATTATCGTTTGAGCTGAAATGGGTGGACTTAGGCTTCATCCACACATCTGTGTCTGTGACAATGGTCGTAATTGTCAATCTGATTGTCAGTCTTTCATCCATAAAAATGTATATTTATCCATTTTTTTCCCTCTATGTGTCATCCATATTCCTTGAGCACTGCTAGGCTGAAAAGGGATTTCCAAAGTAGGTCTTACCAGTGGTCAGTAAAAACCACTGACAGAAAACAGATGCTATCTATGTTCTGATCCATCGCTATTACTCATTCAAAGACAATAAGCATGTTTATAATTTATGCAATGTCACGTTATTGAGTGAAATGAGATTTATTGTGTTTGTGCACCTAATAGTGTAGTATGGACAATCAGTGGTTAACCCCTTGACTCACTGTGTTAGGTTGCCAGGAGATGGCCCTGGGTCTACCCTTGGTTAATTTGAGATAGTACAGTTAAGTTTTTGCTGTTGTGTAGTGAAGACCTACATATGTAAGTTCCTCAGAGCTCGACCAAAATTCAGAGAATTCCCATCTCTAAGTCTTCTACATCCAAGAAATCAACTTTCCCATCAAAGTTCTTGAGAAAGATGGTAAATACAATGTCTAGGACCCTCACGGCCATGTATTGGAGTCATAAAATAAGGTTAATATTGTGCATGTTTATGGCTGAGAGAATTTACTGCTATGAGAGGTAAGATTGCTAATTTACTCTTCTGCACTTTGAGACGGTTTGACCTATACATGCACAACTCAGGCCAAGAATTGCAGAAACAGTAAACATGAACCTCATTGCACACGTATGGTTTTGCATATAGACTTTAGAGAGAGATAGCGAGGAGTACTACAACCTCATTATTGTCGCTGTCTATACACCACAATTGGTGAAGGATTGCTATGTGTTATATGCTTTGAAATTGTGTCTTATTACTGTAGAATGTACTACCTCACTCTTTCTGCACTTTAGCAAAGAGTTTCTTATTTATAGAAACCAACTGGCCTGGATACTGACTACACCATACACCGGCCACTACACCAGCTCTCCTGCCTTGCACTGAGAAAAATACCTAACATCAATGGCATCCCAACTACCACTGGGCAGGAGCCTAAAATCCATGGAATGTCCAGATGGAAGAAAGAGTTTGTCATCCTGTCACTGATTGGACCAAGGGAAAGCCAGAGTGTAATTGTTACCTGTGAGTACCAAAACCACCTTCCAGGCCATAACTACCCACTCCCATACTTCTCCACAAACTCCCTGGTGGATTTTTCCACATGGACCAAAATAGAACATGTCACCAATGATTTTTCACTGACTCACAATGAGCAGGAAAAACAACCATGTGTCAATGAACACAATAAATTCATAGGATACATGTGCTGTCCATGGAGAACACAGCACACGTCTGAGGTTCACTATGTGAATAATGCATTTTTTCAGCCGCATAAACTGTTAATATTTTATAACAAAAGATACTTCAACGGATTTGATTTGATCAATTTCTATGCATAATCCCAAATTTACTTTGATTCAGTTTATCTAACATATCTTGAAAAGTGTCCTATTGTTTGGTGCATGCAGATTCTATGCTGACTGTTTGTTTCCCTTTTCAGTCTGAAACTGCTCCTTCAGGACTCATGGTTTCAATGTACATATCCCATTGACATATGTTAACTGAAAGAACAGAGGATTGGACATCTCTAAGAAATGATTCTCTAGAAGTGTTATTCTATGAGGAATACAGTTTTTTTTTACTAAAACAAACATGCCAGGAGAACTGAGAAGTCCTCAGATAAAAAAAAAAAAAAAAAAAAAAAAAAGTACTTTATTTAGGAAATCCACCCACGTTAATAAAATGCAACCAATGCAGACACAGTGATGTATTTTAACCACATGGGCCATCAGATCAAAATTGCAGGAACTTTACTGAGTTTATAAAAACATGATCTGTTTTAAGATCAATTATTTTAGATTAATTTCATAAATTCAAATCTTCAGTAGCAATTCTATTGTTATAACAAATGCTTTAGCAAAAACTGTTTCAGGATATTCATATTGTGCAAGGAAATCATAGTTCACAGCTTGATCCAATTTCAGACTAGGAATACACATGGAAAGTAGACTACTGTAAAGAAATAAAACCCAACATAATTAATCACTTAATTGTGTAGAATTTTTTTGTTCCAAAACATATGTTGCCATAGTAAGCCTTCATTTTACTTTAGGAGTACATTGTCTTTATTTAATTAGCAAAAACAAGTAATTTTCCCTCATAAAAAGTATGCTTTAGCTTTGTTTTCATTCATGAGATATATAGTGTGTCCACCATTACCTTTCTACAAGTTTGCTCAAGGGCATGTCCAACCTTTAAAGAGGTTGTCTCATCTCAGACACTGGTGGCAGATCATTAGGATATGCCTCCAATATCAGATAGGTGTGGGTCCCACTTTTGCGACCCACTCCTATTTCCAGAATGGGCCTATTCACTTTTATGGGAATTCTGAGAATTGCTGAGCAGTGAATTGGCCATTTCTGGCAGTCCCATACTTTGGGTGTCCATTCTGGAGATAGGAGTAGGTCCCATAGGTGGGACTTGCACGTCTAACATTGATGGCATATCCTAGCAATCTGCCACCAATGTCTGAGATGATACAACCCTTGAAACATTTCAATCCTAGCCTGATATATCTATAGAAAAAAAAAATAATAATCATACTTTTCTTTTGCATACTCTCCGTTTCAGCTCCCTAGTTCCTTTCAGTGATCTTTTGGGAATTCAACAGGGTTATGTGTGCTGTTGCCACCAATAATTGGCCTCAGCTGTGAATGTCTCCAAGCAGCACAACACTTCTAGTTGATGTGTCCTTGGAGACAAGTCACCTCTGAGGCCAGTCCTTGGTTGCAGTAGTGCACATGACCCAGTCTATTAAGAAGTTCACAAGATGGAAGACCACTGAGGGGAGCAATTCCAAAGAGTTGCAGAACCATTTTAATTACTCTAATCTCTCCAATACAAATTTAAAGGGGTTGTCAGGTTTCCAGTATTAATATCCTCTTGCCAGCGCTGCATTCTCTTCACTGTTTACCTGCTTTACCTACCTTTCAGTGGTGAGCAGGTGTAATTACAGCTCCTCAGTCCCCATTAACTTGAATGGCACAGAGTGTAACTATAACTGCTCCTTCTTGCATGGGATGGACTGTAACTCCTACTGCACTTTTCCATTCAAGTGAATGGGATGACGGAGCTGTAATTACACATGCTTTCCGTTGCAATGTCAATAGCAAGCAAGCAAACAGCTGATCAACGGGGGTGTCATGAGTCAGGCCAGCACCAATCTAATATTGATGACCTGTCTGACCTGTGTTTAGGATAGAACCCTGTACTCCAGGGGCAAATATGCTTGATAAACCATACAAACAATGAAGAACATTTAAAAAACGAACTGAGAAGAAATATTGTAACCAGAAGATTACATACACTATATAAAAAGACACACATGCATGTTTTTTTCAATATCTGACATGAAATCAGAATAAACCTTTCCTGTTTTTGGTCAATTAGAATTAACATAATTATTATTATTTGCCAAATGCCAGAATCATGTTTTAAGGCATTTTACTACTTTCTGCAATGTCAAAAGTTTACATACATTAAGATTACTATGCCTATAAACCTATAAACAAATAATGATGTCATGTGTTTAGAAGCTTCTGTTAGGTTTGTTGGCAATATCTGAGTTAATTAGAGACACACTTGTGGATCTATTTAAATGCACACCTGAAACACACTGCTTCTTTGCGTAGCATCATAGGAAAAGTCTAAAGAAATCAGACAAGATATCAGGAAGAGAATTGTGGACTTGCACAAGTCTGGCTCAACTTTGGGTGCAATTTCAAGATACCTGAAGGTGCCTCGTTCATCTGTACAAACAATTATATGCAAGTACAAACAAGATGGGAATGTCCAGCCAACATACCGCTCAGGAAGGAGACGGGTTCTGTGTCCCAGAGATAATGTGCTTTGGTCCGACATGTGCATATCAACTCAAGAACAAAAGCAAAAGATCTTGTGAAGATAATTGTGGAAGTTGTTGAGATTGTGTCTATATCCACAGTGAAATAAGTACTGTATCAACAAGGGCTGAAAGGCCACTCTGCCAGGAAGAAGCCATTACTCCAAAAGAAAAAAGCCAGATTAATGTTTGCAAATGCATAAAGGAACAAAGATCTACATTTTTGCAGACATGTCCTATGGTCTGACAAAACTAAAATTGAACTTTTTGGCCCTAATGATCATCGTTACGTTTGGAGAAAAAAGGGAGAAGCTTGGAAGTCTAGGAACACCATCCCAACTGTGAAACAACGGGGTGGCAGCATCATGTTGTGGGGTTGTTTTGCTGCAGGAGGGACTGGTGCGCTTCACAAAATCAATGGCATCATGAGGAAAGAAGATTATGTGGAAATAATGAAGCAACATCTCAAGACATCAGCCAGGAAGTTAAAGCTTGGACGGAAATGGGTCTTCCAAATGGACATTGACCAGAAGCATACTGCCAAACTGGTTACAAAGTGGCTTAAGGATAAAAAAGTTAATTTTTGGGAGTGGCCATCACAAAACCCATATCTCAATCTTATTGAAAATGTATGGGCAAAGCTGAAAAGTCAAGGCAACCAACAAACATGGCTCACTTACACCAGTTGTGTTAGGAGGAATGGGCCCAATTTCAACCAACTATTGTGAGAAGCATGTGGAAGGATATCCAAAACGTTTGACCCAAGTCATACAGTTTAAGGGCAATGGTACCAAATGTTAATGAAATGTATGTAAACTTTTTACTTTGCAGAAACTCACTCACTCTCTCTCTCTCTCTCTCTCTCTCATTATTCTGGCATTTGGCAAATAATAATAATTATGGTAATCTTACTTGACAAAAACAGGAAAGGTTTATTCCGATTTCATGTCAGATATAGAGAAAAACATGTGTCTTTTTATATAGTGTATGTAAACTTCTTGTTTCAACTGTAGTTATACACACACATTAACTTTAGGCCACTTCCCTCTAAAGATCTGTTCTGTTAAAATCCAACTCTTCCTTTTTCTTGCATCTTGCTGACTTACTAGGACATGGAGATGAAAAAAAAAATGATTTGGAAGAAGTAAAGCCAGCAAAGATACAGAGATAAATGTTAGAGATAAGCAATTTTTCACAAATTTGATTCACCGTTTCGCCAAATTATTCCGGAAAAATTTGGTTCGATCTGAATAAATTTGCAGCAAATTACATTAAAAAATGACTATTTCCTGGCTGCTAAGAGCCTTTATAGTGTTGTAGAACATTGTGCCTTGTTGTAACATGCATTGGGAGTCTATTTTGGTAGTGAAATAATACTGTGAGCCCGTATGACATGCAGATGACAGGCGTCGCTCTTAGAATCACTGCACACTTCACTTATTAGGGCAGTCACAGGGCCAAGGCTGACCAAATAACTCAAGTGAGGAGACCACAGAGTGGCAAGGTGACAAAGTGTGGAGATGGCAGCATCAGCAGCATCAGGAGACCACAGAGTGGCAAGGTGACATAGTTTGGAGGTAGCGGCAGCATAAGGAAGCCACAGAGTGGCAAGGTGACATAGTGTGGAGAAGGCAGCAGCAGCAACAGGATACCACAGAGTGGCAATGTGACATAGTGTGGAGATGGCAGCAGCATGAGGGGGCGAAAGAGTGCAAGGTGACATAGTATAGAGGCAGCAGCATCATCAGTAGGCCACATAGTGGCAAGATGACATAGTGTGGATATGGCAGCAGCAGGAAAACAACGGAGTGGCAAGGTGACATAGTGTGGAGATGGCAGCAGCATGAGGAGACCACCGAGTGGCAAGGTGATATAGTGAGGAGATGGCAGCAGCAACAGCTGCAGCATGAGGAGGCCACAAAGTGGCAAGGCAACATAGTTTAGAGGTGATGGCAGCATCAGGAGGCCACAGAGCGGAAAGGTGACATAGTGTGGATATGGCTGCAGCAGCAGCAGGATACCACAGAGTGGCAAGGTGAGAGAGTGTGAAGATGGCAGCAGCATGAGGAGACCACAGAGTGGCAAGGAGATGGCAGCAGCATAATGAGGCCACAGAGTGGCAAAGTGACATAGTTTGGAGGTGGTGGCAGCATCAGGGGGCCACAGAGTGGCAAGGTGACATACTGTGAATATGGCAGCAGCAGCAGGATGCCACAGAGTAGCAAAGTGACATAGTGTGGAGATGGCAGCAGCAGGATACCACAGATTGGCAAGGTGAGATAGTGTGGAGATGGCAGCAGCATAAGTAGACCACAGAAGGGCAAGGTGATATAGTGTGGAGATGGAAGCAGCATGAGGAGTAGAGATGGCCTTGTGGTTCGCCCGGCGGTAGTTTTTCTGCGAACTTTGCTCGTTCGCGGTTCGCCGAACAGGCTAACATATGGCGATGTCCGCCAGCGCCATATTATTTTGCATTGTGTCGAACTTTGACCCATGACACATCCATCAGGTGGGACAGGACAGCCAATTGAGATGTTTCAGCACATGGACACACCCCATACCTTATAAATAAACTCGATCTCGCTGCCATTTTACATTCAGTCTTTTGCCAGTGTAGGGAGAGGTTGCTGTGTGGAGCAGGGACAGACTGTTAGGGACACCAAATGCTATCTAATAGGGCCACAAAAGTCCTTTTAAGTATTGGTATAGGTGTGCTATCGATAGGTGTGACATACTGAGGGGTGTGATATACAGTACTATAAAAATACTTTCTACATAGAAAGTATATTATAGTGCATTTGTATTCTGCAGCAGTTGTATGCGGTTCTGCTGCAATATCGCAGCTAAACAGAGGGACAAACCCTATTGGAACAACTAATTTCAACTGGTGTGATATACCAGTTGCCCCCCAAAAAGCTGATTGAGGCAGGAGTGTGATATACCTATAATATACTTTCTATATCGTGCATGTGCAGCATTTGTGTGCGGTTCTGCTGAGATACTGCAGCTATAGTGAGGGACAAACGCTATTGAAACAAATAATTGCAACTGTTGTGATATACCAGTTGCCCCCCCAAAAAACTGATTAAGGCAGGGGTGTTTTATACCTATATTATAATTTATATATAGTGCATATGCAGCATTTGTGTGCAGTTCTGTTGGGATACCGCAGCTATACAGAAGGACAAACGCTACTGGAACAACTAATTTCAACTGGTGTGATATACCAGTTGACCCCCCAAAAAACTGATTTGAGGCAGGGGTGTGATATAACTATAATATACTTTCTATATAGTGCATTTGCATTCTGCAGCATTTGTGTATGGTTCTGCTGAGATACTGCAGATATACCGAGGGACAAAAGCTATTGGAACAACTAATTGCAACTGTTTTGATATATCAGTTGCCCCCGCAAAAAAGCTGATAGAGGCAGGGTGTGATATACCTATAATATAATTCATATATAGCGCATGTGCAGCATTTGTGTGCGGTTCTGCTGAGAGATCGCATCTATACAGAGGGACAAACGCAACTGGAGCAACTAATTTCAACTGGTGTGATATATACCTATAATATCTCTTATATATACAGTATATAAAAATGAATTTCTGTCTGTCTAGACGTCTGCCTGGATGTTCTTTATGCGTGACCAAACGACTGTACCAATCTTCACCAAATTTGGCACACAGCTACATCAGGTGTCCGGGAAGGTTATAGTTCTCTAGGACGTACTGTTCCTGAGTAGGGATAAGCGAACCCGAACTGTATAGTTCGGGTTCGCACCGAATTTGGGGTGTCCGTGACACGGACCCGAACCCGAACATTTTCGTAAAAGTCCGGGTTCGGTGTTCGTCGCTTTCTTGGCGCTTTTTAAAAGGCTGCAAAGCAGCCAATCAACAAGCGTCATACTACTTGCCCCAAGAGGCCATCACATCCATGCCTACTATTTGCATGGCTGTGATCGGCCAGTGCAGCATGTGACCCAGCCTCTATTTAAGCTGGAGTCACGTAGCGCCGCACGTCACTCTGCTCTGATCAGTGTAGGGAGAGGATACAGCTGCTGCTGTTAGGGCGAGATTAGGCACTAGACAGGGATTTACTCAGCAAAAACACTTAATGAAGTGATCGATCTACAGCTGTGAATCATTCATCTTCTGCTATTCAATTGCTCACTGTTTTTAGGCTGCCCAGAGCGTTTTTCAGTCACTTTTTTCTGGGGTGATCGGCGGCCATTTTGTGTCTTGTGGTGCGCCAGCACAAGCTGCCACCAAGTCCATTTAACCATCAATAGTGTTTTTTTTTTTGCTATATCCTACATCAGGGGCTTGGCTGTGCTTGCTATTTTATTGAGGGGTGAAATGCAATTGCCAAAATAGCAGTACCCTAAATCTGGTGTTTTAGCTGTGGCTAGCCAATTGTAATACTGTCTGCTGTCTGGCAAAGGATATATTTTTGTTCTGGGTTGAAATACAATTCCCAAATTAGCAATTCCTTAAATCAGTGGTTTCTGCTGTATCAGGCCAAGTTTAAATCGATCCATAAAAGGGTATATTAGATTGAAGGTGCTAATGGGGTCATCCTCAATAACTTCACACGCTACCGTGCATTTCCAAGTTTAATTCTGTCCGTAAACGTATACCTGTCATCCAGCGCCTAAATAATAGGCCTAAAATTTATATTCAGCTAAATCTGTGCTTATTGCTGTGGCTGGTCAATTCATTTAGAGGAAAATTTCTCACAAGATTATCTCTTGAGGGGTGAGAACCGGAAAAAAGATAAAGATGCAGACCCATCTAGAGGTACCAGATTTGCGTTCTCCTTTAAATACAGCCCTATGGCTGACCGTATCCGATCAGTCATATTTAAAAACTGGGATGTTTTAAGGAGGGACGCAACTCTAAATGAGCTGACAGGACAAAGACCCCTTGTCTCCTTTAGAAGGAGTCACACTGTCAAGGATAAACTTGTCAGAAGTAGGCTCCAAAAAGACAGCAGGAAAAACTGGCTTAAAAGTAATCTACCAAAGGGCAATTACAGATGTGGAAACTGTTCACTTTGCACCAATAATTCGCAGAAAAAGATTATTGAATTTGCCGGTATCCGGCACACAGTCAATACCTTTATCAACTGCCGCAGTACTCATGTAGTTTATTTATTGTTGTGCACTTGTGGACGGTTCTACATCGGTAAAACCATCAGATGTCTCTTTGAACGAATAAGAGAACACTTCAATTCTATCAAAACTGGCGAAGGCTGCCCCAGACTGATAGAACATATTAGAAGTACTCACAATGGTGATACGAGTTGTATCTCTTTTTCCGGGTTGGAAATTGTGTCCACGCCCCCTCAAGGGGGAGATAGACACCGCCTTTTGTTACAGAGAGAAGCAAAATGGGTATTACGTACAAAAGCCCTAGGGGAATTAGGACTCAATGATAGAAACGATTTAAGTCCGTTTTTGTAATACCTTAAATATGCAGGGTTCCCCCCTTTTATTTTTAAGATGTGTGCACCCCTTGGTTATTACATACGCTTTGTCTGTATATTGTTTTAACATATATGTTGTTTTAGCTACCTCCTTAGTGCGGACGTGACCTGAGTTGTCAGTTTCCATGGCAGCAGCTCACGCCGGCATTTAAAAAGGAGCCGTGCACCAGCACGCATTGACGTTCAGCCAGATGAAGCGCATTTAGCGCGAAACGGCCGCCGCTGATCAATGCGTGCTGTGAATTGTCTCCCCCCTGCCTGATGTTATTTTGGATCTAAATAAAGCTGCAAACCTTTTTTGACCACACTGGTGAGTGCCGCCACTTCCTTTCACTCTACATTGACTTCGACTCAATTCATTTAGTGTCCGCCAAAGCACAGTTTTTGTTCTGGGTTGAAATACAATTCCCAACTTAGCAATTCCCTAAATCTGTGGTTTCTGGTGTATCAGGCCAAGTTTAAATTGATCCATAAAAGGGTATATTAGATTGAAGGTGCTGAAAGGGTCATCCTCAATAACTTCACACGCTACCGTGCATTTCCAAGTCTAATTTTGTCCGTAAATACTAGGCCTACAATTTATATTCAGCTAAATCTGTTGTTACTGCTGTGCCTGTATTAGTGTAATACAGAACCTAAATAGATAGCCAGATAGTGTTAGGTGTCTGTAAAAAAAAAGGCCTGAATTTGAATTCAATACATTGGGCCAAATAATTTTTTCTTATTGTGGTGAACGGTAAAAATAAGGAAAACATCTAGTAAGGGACGCGGATGCGGACATGGTCGTGGTGGTGTTAGTGGACCCTCTGGTGCTGGGAGAGGATGTGGCCGTTCTGTCACAGCCACACGTCCTAGTGAACCAACTACCTCAGGTCCCAGTAGCCACCAGAATTTACAGCGATATTTGATGGGGCCGTTCTAAGGATGGTAAGGCCTGAGCAGGTACAGGCATTAGTCAATTGGGTGGCCGACAGTGGATCCAGCACGTTCACATTATCTCCCACCCAGTCTTCTGCAGAAAGTGCACAGATGGCGCCTGAAAACCAAGCCCATCAGTCTGTCACATCACCCCCATGCATATCAGGGAAACTGTCTGAGCCTCAAGTTAGGCATCAGTCTCTTATGCTGTTTGAAGACTCTTCTGGCAGGGTTTCTCAAGGACATCCAACTAGCCCTTCCCCAATGGTGGAAGACATAGAATGCACTGACACACAACCACTTATGTTTCCTGATGATGATGACATGGGAATACCACCTCAGCACGTCTCTGATGATGACAAAACACAGGTGCCAACTGCTGTGTCTTTCTGCAGTGTGCAGACTAAACTGGAGGTCAGGGAGGAAGACTGGGTGGAAGACGATGCAGGGGACGATGAGGTCCTAGACCCCACATGGAATGAAGGTCGTGCCACTGACTTTCAAAGTTCGGAGGAAGAGGCAGTGGTGAGACCGAGCCAACAGCGTAGCAAATGAGGGAGCAGGGGGCAAAAGCAGAACACCCACCGCCAAGAGACTCCGCCTGCTACTGACCGCCGCCATCTGGGACCGAGCACCCCAAAGGCAGCTTCGAGTTCCCTGGCATGGCACTTCTTCAAACAATGTGTTGACAACAAGACCCGAGTGGTTTGCACGCTGTGCCATCAGAGCCTGAAGCGAGGCATTAACGTTCTGAACCTTAGCACTACCTGCATGACCAGGCACCTGCATGCAAAGCATGAACTGCAGTGGAGTAAACACCTTAAAAACAAGGAACTCACTCAGGCTCCCCCTGCTACCTCATCTGCTGCTGCCGCCTCGGCCACTTCCTCCTCTGGAGGAACGTTGGCACCTGCCGCCCAGCAAACAGGGGATGTACCACCAACACCACCACCTCCGTCACCAAGCATCTCAACCATGTCACACGGCAGCATTCAGCTCTCCATCGCACAAACATTACAAACATTTGAGAGAAAGAGTAAATTCCCACCTAGCCACCCTCGATCCCTGGCCCTGAATGCCAGCATTTCTAAACTACTGGCCTATGAAATGCTGTAATTCAGGCTGGTGGACACAGACAGCTTCAAACAGCTCATGTCGCTTGCTGTCCCACAGTATGTTGCTCCCAGCCGCCACTACTTCTCCAAGAGAGCCGTGCCTTCCCTGCACAACCAAGTATCCGATAAAATCAAGTGTACGCTGCGCAACACCATCTGTGGCAAGGTCCACCTAACCACAGATACGTGGACCAGTAAGCACGGCCAGGGACGCTATATCTCCCTAACTGCACACTGGGTAAATGTACATTCTTTGCCTCCTGTTGCCTCCTCCTCCTACTCGGCTTCCTCCTCCTCTTCTTCCACCTGCTCATCCAGTCAGCCACACACCTTCACCACCAACTTCAGCACAGCCCGGGGTAAACATCAGCAGGCCATTCTGAAACTCATATGTTTGGGGGACAGGCCCCACACCGCACAGGAGTTGTGGCGGGGTATAGAACAACAGACCGATGAGTGGTTGCTGTCGGTGAGCCTCAAGCCCGGCCTGGTGGTGTGTGATAATGGGCGAAATCTCGTTGCAGCTCTGGGACTAGCTGGTTTGACGCACATGCCTTGCCTGGCGCATGTGCTGAATTTGGTAGTGCAGAAGTTCATTCACAACTACCCCGACATGTCAGAGCTGCTGCATAAAGTGCGGGCCGTCTGTTCGCGCTTCCGACGTTCACATCCTGCCGCTGCTCGCCTGTCTGCGCTACAGCGTAACTTCGGCCTTCCCACTCACCGCCTCATATGCAACGTGCCCACCAGGTGGAACTCCACCTTGCACATGCTGGACAGACTGTGCGAGCAGCAGCAGGCCATAGTGGAGTTTCAGCTGCAGCGCGCACGGATCAGTCGCACTGCGGAACAGCACCACTTCACCACCAATGACTGGGCCTCCATGCGAGACCTGTGTGCCCTGTTGCGCTGTTTCGAGTACTCCACCAACATGGCCAGTGGCGATGACGCCGTTATCAGCGTTACAATACCACTTCTATGTCTCCTTGAGAAAACACTTAGGGCGATGATGGAAGAGGAGGTGGCCCAGGAGGAGGAGGAGGAGAAAGAGGGGTCATTTTAAGCACTTTGAGGCCAGTCTCTTCGAAGTGACTCAGAGGGAGGTTTTTTGCAACAGCAGAGGCCAGGTACAAATGTGACCAGCCAGGGCCCACTACTGGAGGACGAGGAGGACGAGGATGAGGTGGAGGAGGATGAGGATGAAGCATGTTTACAGCGGGGTGGCACCCAACGCAGCTCGGGCCCATCACTGGTGCGTGGCTGGGGGGAAACGCAGGATGATGACGATACGCCTCCCACAGAGGACAGCTTGTCCTTACCTCTGGGCAGCCTGGCACACATGAGCGACTACGTGCCTGCGCAACGACAGCAGAGTTGCCCACATTTTAACGTGTGCGGACTACTGGGTTGCCACCCTGCTGGATCCACAGTACAAAGACAATGTGCCCACCCTACTTCCTGCACTGGAGCGTGATAGGAAGATGCGCGAGTACAAGCGCACGTTGGTAGACGCGCTACTGAGAGCATTCCCAAATGTCACAGGGGAACAAGTGGAAGCCCAAGGCGAAGGCAAAGGAGGAGCAAGAGGTCGCCAATGCAGCTGTGTCACGGCCAGCTCCTCTGGGGGCAGGGTTAGCATGGCAGAGATGTGGAAAAGTTTTGTCAACACGCCACAGCTAACTGCACCACCACCTGATATGGAACGTGTTAGCAGGAGGCAACATTTCACTAACATGGTGGAACAGTATGTGTGCACACCCCTCAACGTACTGACTGATGGTTCGGCCCCATTCAACTTCTGGGTCTCCAAATTGTCCATGTGGCCAGAGCTAGCCTTTTATGCCTTGGAGGTGCTGGCCTGCCCGGCGGCCAGCGTTTTGTCTAAATGTGTATTCAGCATGGCAGGGGGCGTCATTACAGACAAACGCAGCCGCCTGTCTACAGCCAATGTGGACAAGCTGACGTTCATAAAGATGAACCAGGCATGGATCCCACAGGACCTGTCCATCCTTTGTGCAGATTAGTCCATCCCTTGTGCAGATTAACTACCTCCCCTTAACTATATATTATTGTACTCCAGGGCACTTCCTCATTCAATCCTATTTTTATTTTCATTTTACCATTATATTGCGGGGCAACCCAAAGTTGAATGAACCTCTCCTCTGTCTGGGTGCCGGGGCCTAAAAATATCTGACAGTGGCCTGTTCCAGTGTTGGGTGACGTGAAGCATGATTCTCTGCTATGACATGAAGCCTGAATCTCTGTTATGGGACCTCTCTCCTCTGTCTGGGTGCCAGGGCCTAAATATATGACAATGGACTGTTCCAGTTTTGGCTGGCGTGAAGCCTGATTCTTTGCTATGACATGAAGACTGATTCTCTGCTGACATGAAGCCTGAATCTCTGTTATGGGACCTCTCTCCTCTGTCTGGGTGCCGGGGCCTGAATATATGACAATGGACTGTTCCAGTTTTGGCTGACGTGAAGCCTGATTCTCTGCTATGACATGAAGACTGATTCTCTGCTGACATGAAGCCTGAATCTCTGCTATGGGACCTCTCTCCTCTGTCTGGGTGCCGGGGCCTAAATATATGACAATGGACTGTTCCAGTTTTGGCTGACGTGAAGCCTGATTCTCTGCTATGACATGAAGACTGATTCTCTGCTGACATGAAGCCTGATTCTCTGCTATGGGACCTCTCTCTAATTGATATTGGTTAATTTTTATTTATTTTATTTTAATTTGTATTCATTTCCCTATCCACATTTGTTTGCAGGGGATTTAACTACATTTTGCTGCCTTTTGCAGCCCTCTAGCCCTTTCCTGGGCTGTTTTACAGCCTTTTTAGTGCCGAAAAGTTTGGGTCCCCTTTGACTTCAATGGGGTTCGGGTTCGGGACGAAGTTTGGGTCAGGTTCGGATCCCGAACCCAAACATTTCCGGGAAGTTCGGCCGAACTTCTCGAACCCGAACATCCAGGTGTTCGCTCAACTCTATTGGTGGGCAGTGGGCCCTCCCCCTTCCCCTTCCTGGTATTAAAATCATTGGTGGGCAGTGCGCCCTCCCCCCACCCTTCCCAGTATTAAAATCATTGTTGGGCAGTGCACCCTTCCACCCGCCCTTCCCAGTATTAAAAACATTAAAAACATTGGTGGGCAGTGCGCCCCCCCAGTTTTAAAATCATTGGTGGGCAGTGCGCCCCCATCATCTGTTGCAGCAGCAGTTCCGATCTGAGTCCCAGCAGTGTAATGCTGGGGCTCTGATCGGTTACCATGGCAGCCAGGTTGCTACTGAAGTCCTGTCTGCCATGGCCAGTTACTCTGCAGCAATATACTTACATGCGCTGTGGCCACCCGGTTGTTCCTTCTTCTGGTGACTCACAGGTCTGTGCAGCACATTGCTATAAGCATAAGCAAAGCGCTAGACAGACCTGTGAGTTACAAGAAGAATGAGCGCTGGGCGGCCACAGCGCATGTAAGTATGCTGCTGACTAACTGATGATGGCAGCCAGACAGGACTTCAGTAGCGTCCTGGCTGCCATGGTAACTGATCCAAGCCCCATCATTACACTGCTGAGACTCCGATCGGAACTGCCGCTGCCACCAATGATGGGGGGAGGGCGCATCGCCCACCAATGTTCTTAATACTGGGGAGGGCGCACTGCCCACCAATGATTTTAATACTGGGGAGGGGAAGGGGGAGGATGCACTGCCCACCAAAGATTTTAATACCAGGATGGGGGGGAGGGTGCACTGCTCACCAATGATTTTAATAACGGGGGGGGGGTGCACTAGGGGCTGATGGAGATGCACTGACTGGGGGCTGATGGAGAGGCACTGACTGGGGGGCCTGGGGGCTTATGGAGAGGCACTGGGGGGCCACTGGTGAGAGGCACTGGGAGCTGATGGAGAGGCACTGGGGGCTGATGGAGAGACACTGGGGCTGATGGAGAGGCACTGTGGGCTGATGGATAGGCACTGGGGGCTGATGAAGAGGCACTGGGGGATGGTGAGAGGCACGGGTGCTGATGGAGAGGCACTGGGGGATGGTGAGATCACTGGGGGCTGATGGAGAGGCACTGGGGGCTGATGGAGAGGCACTAGGGGCTGATGGAGAGGCACTGGGGGCTGACGGAGAGGGACTACGGGCTGGTGAGTGGCACTGGGGGCTGGTGAGTGGCACTGGGGGCTGATATGAGGCTATTGGGGACTGCTATGAGGCTACTGGGGGCTGCTATGAGGCATGGGGCTCTTATCTGAGGTCTGATTGGGGGTCATTCATATTGGGGTCTGAGCTAAAGTGTGATATGAGTTCTTTTTGAGGTCTTATTGACATTGAGGATCTTATTGGGGCTGTTAGCTGAGGTCAGATTCACATTGGGGGTCTGATTGGTGTTTTTTTATCCCGGAGCAGCTTGGAGAAAAAAAGGCCTCATAGTCTCCCACACGCCTTCTGCCCGGCTGAACAAGCCAGCACCCCTGAGGCCAAGCCAGCCAGCACCCCTGAGGCCAAGCTTGCCAGCACCCCTGAGGCCAAGCCAGCCGGCACCCCTGAGGCCAAGCCAGCCGGCACACCTGAGGCAAAGCCAGCCGGCACACCTGAGGCCAAGCCAGCCGGCATCTCTGAGGCCAAGCCTGCCAGCACCCCTGAGGCTAAGCCAGCCAGCACCACTGAGCCTTCACAACTGTAAGTACATTATATATAAGGGGAGCTTATACTATGAAAGAGACAAATTATGTCTGAACAGTCATATAGAGCAAATTCCAGTTTTTGTTTGTTTTATATACACACATATTTTTTTTCGGGGGGGGGGGGGGTGGTCAGGGTGGCAGTGGATCTTGGGTAAGTTCCCACAATTTTTTTTCCTCTGCTGCCTTTCTAAAAGGGCCAAAAAATTGCCGAACACCGAACCCAAACTTTTATTTACTGAAATGTTCTGGTCCGGGGTCCAAAAATCCAAAAGTTCGGTATGAACCCGAGCTTTACAGTTCAGGTTCGCTCAACCCTACTCCCTATTCTTTCTCTACACCTTGAATAATCTTTCCCTGCACTGTAAATGTTATTATTTTTTTTTGCACAATGAAGTTTTTTCTAGCACTCTCCCTAGCGTCTGCTGACGTCTCTCCCTGCACTAAGTACACTGGTAAATGACATAATCTAAGATGGCTGCTGCTATTTATAGGGCTGTGACATCACATGGCTGGCTGCTTATTGGCTACAGAGTTCCTTACTCTATGTCCTCACATGTGCTGCAGCCATTTTAGGAAAAAAATGTGATTCATTACAACAAAGCTCGAGGAAATTCGCTTTCGGTGCAAATCAAATTTTTCCTGAAGTTTGGAACGCATTCCACTTCGTCAGCTTAAATTCACCCATCTCTAACCATGTTATCACAAAAAATAATAAACTCACCCGAACACCGAACCTGGACTTCTGTGAAAAAGTCCAGGTTTCGGCTTTGGGTACCTGAACTCGCAAAGTTTGGTCCGAACCAGAACTGCTCATCCCTATCTGTCACCCATTGACTTTCAATATATTTAGTGACGGATTTGTTTATTTTCATTTTGATTTCACACAACTGGATCCTAATGGAATGGATGCGTCCTTATGTGCAAAATCAAAACGGATCCATTTGATTCCGGTATTGAGTTCCTTAGCTGAATCTCAATACCGGAATTAACGACGCAAGTGTTAAAGTAGCCTTAGTGTTCTTATAATATCTAGTGATCTTCACATAGTGTACATGGCTGTCATTGTTTTATTACACATCTAATACTTTTGCCATTTCTCTATGGATTGAAAGTATAAGAAAAAAAAATATACACTTTAATTGTTCTTGGACTTCCATCTCAGAGATATTGTTTTTATAGTTACACAATAAAACTGAAAGGATCTGAGTGACTATATTAGACATCAGACATGAAAAATGGGTATAAAATGCTACAAACCAATCCAAAGAAAAATAATCTTAACTTTCAGATGAGTTTGATCTTTTGTACATTCTCTCAGTCTTTCATTTCAGTTCAGTCAGATTTAATACTGACCAGGAACTTAGATGTAATTGTATTCCCTTAAGTAACTTTAGCACTGGACAGTTACTTCTAGACTAGGAGAGAAGAAAGTGGAAACACAGAGGATGTATGTTTTGCTTAAAAACTCACAAAGGTTCTTTTATCCTAAAAGATCAGGACATTGCTTTTCAAGTTTGGCACAATGTTATAATACACAAAAAGCAAATACACATTTTATTTGCTGATTAAACGCAATGTATTAATTCCAATTTTTGGCTCTGGCCATGATGTAATGTTTTGGATGCTGTGGTGATGTCCAGTATACTGCTGCAGCAAATCACTGGCCTGGACTGTACTGCACAAGACTGCTGAGGCCAGTGGTTGGCTCCAGTGGTTACATGAGATATATGGGCATGTCACCACTGCAACCAAAACACTTTTTAAGAGCTACAGTCTGGCAGAGCAAACAAAGTGGTGCCACTGCAGTGGAGAGCATTTCAGAAGGTGAGTTTAACCACTTTGCGCACCTGGGCATAACTGTACGCCCAGGTGAGCAGTAAGTTTGCGTACCTGGGTTTACAGTTACGCCCAAACTTTTACCGGAGACTGTGACTCTATGAAATGTCACAGTCAGGAGCCTCCGTTCTCCTTGATAGATGAGACATGGGAGCTGCTGGCAAGGGACTAATCAGAGTGCTCCATTCTCAGGGATTGCTCTGATTGGTTAATCTGTGTAGAGTAACCAGTCAGAGTGATAACATGTTTGCACGCCACAGATCCTGTCCGTGGAGATCTGAGCCTGTATGGAGGTATGGTCTGTGCCCCCTCTGTCCCTCTTCTGTTCCCCTTCTGTGTCTCAACATTTCACTTCTGTGCCCCCTGTGCCTTATTAAGCCCCCTTTTGTGCCCCTATCCATATCCCCCCTATCCCCCCCTCTGTGTGGCATTTTTATTTTAATAGCAGCGGCTCGGTTCTGGAGCAGCTGCCATAAGCAGAGAGTGTCAGCTGTAATATATAGCTGACACTCTACTGTAATGGTAGCGATCAGTGCTGGCACTGATTGCACCCATTTAACCCCTTTGCTGCCATGGTCAGTATCCACCCACGGCAACCATGGGGTTAAGAGAAGGAGTTCCATTTCTCTTTCATTGGGGCGCTGCGCTGCGATGGCAGTGGTCCGATGGTTACTATGGCAAAAGCGTCCGGGCTGCCATTTATCAAGTCTAACAGACCCTGAGGGTCTGATCAGTCTTAGTGTCATTGTTACAGTGCATTGTAATAGGTGACTATTGCAATGCACTGTATAGCGATCAGGCCCACTGGATCTTCAAGATCCAAGTGTGACTTGATTAAAAAAAAAAAACTATAAAAAAGTGTAAAAATAAATAAATGTATTAAAAATTAATAACATGTAAATTCATAAAATTTTTTTTTATCTTTTTCCATATCTGCTCATTTATAATTGATAAATTTTTTAAATAAACTGCACATAATTGGTATCATCGCATCCGTAGCAACCTTATCTATAAAGAGATCACATTACTTATCTAGACTGGTCAACGCCATAAAAATAAAATAAAAAATGGATAATTTCACCTCAAATGATAAAATAATAAACATGTTCTGAATGTTAGTATATGGTGATGCAAAAGATCATTTATTTTTAACACAAAACTGAATTTATGCTGAGAAAGTAGTAAAAAATAAAAAACTATATAAATATATGGTATCACCATAACCATATAAACCCACATAATACAATTATCACGTCAATTAAGTACTATTAGCACCATTAATGCTCATTAACCACTTAATTTCTTTCACCCCATCAAAAATAAAAAAAACACTGACAGAATTTCTGCACACCACCTCACAAAAAATTAAATAAAAATAAGACCTCACACAGCTCTGTAAAATAAAAAAAAATAAAAAAAGAAGGAAATATAGATGCCACTCCTTTCCTTTAGAACTCAACCATATTCCCATACAGCAGTTTACAACCACATATGAGGTGTTGCCACATTCAGGAGAAAATGGGTAAGAAATTGTAAAGTGTATTTTCTGAGACTAAAGCAACATTTTCTTGTAAAATGTAATTTTTCATTTTCACAGCCAAGTACATGTATTACTAAAATCTATGAAAACACTTGTTGGGACAAAGTTCCCACTCTGCCCCTCTGCCCCCCTTCTTTGAGGGATATAATTTCCAAAATGGAGTTATTTTTTGTGAGTTTCCTTTTTAGGGTATCTCAGGGTGCCTTTAGATATGACATGGCTCCCTAAAACTATTCTAGCACTATTCCTGCCTTCTGAGCACTGCCATTTGCACATGTTTATGATCACATATGGGAGGTTTCAGTAAACTGTATAACAGCGTAATAGACATTGAGGTTTGTTTTGCTGTTAACTCTTGCTGTGCTGCAGGAAAAAATTATTAAAAAGAAAATTCTGCACAAAAAATGGAAAATCTTAAATTCCACCTTAATTTTGCTTTAATTTCTATGAAACAGCTAAAGGGTAAACAAAGTTTGAAAAATCAGTTTTGAATAACTTGAAGAGTGTAGTTTCTAAAATGGGCTTATTTATGAGTGGTTTATTTTATGTAAGGCTCTTAAAGTGACTTCAGAACTGAATTGTTCCTTTAACCGCCTCCGGACCGCCTAACGCAGATCTGCGGTCCGGAGGCGGCAGCGCTGCGCAGAGTCACGCATATACGCGTCATCTCGCGAGACGCGAGATGACGTGCTTTGCTGGCCCACGCATGCGCAGTTCGGGCCGGCATTTCGTCAAGGGGGGGTCGCGTCATCAGCTTGCCAGCCAATGATCACGGCTGGCAAGCTGATGATTTTTTAAAAAAAACATCAAGTGCCAGATAACAGATCATATTAGTAAATATGATCTGTTATATGGCTGCCCTGCTCCTCTGCTGGTCCTTTTCATCGGTTGGATCCAGCGGAGGAGCAGGCTTCACAGTGAGTAGAACCAACACCACACTTTAGCCCCAGATCACCCCCTGCACCCCAATTAACCCTTTGATCACCCCTTTGATCGCCCCTGTCAATCACTAGTGAAAGGAAAAAAGTGATCAGTGTAAACTGTCACTTTTTTTTTCCACTGGTATTGACCGTTAGGTTTTAGGATAGTTTAGACCCCTTGGTTAGGTAGTTTAGGGATCAGTTAGCACCCAGCCCACTGCACCGCAGTCACTGATTCGCTGATTAGCGTATCGCTAATCAGCATTTGGACTTTTATAGTATCTGGAAGTGATCAAAACTGATCACGGTCAGATCTATAATAGTATTAGTGTCACTTTAGTTCGCCCTCCACCCAAAACACAGTGTTTGCCCGATCAGGCCTGATCGGTCGCCCACACGTGCGTTTGCCCACACCCACGCCACCGCAGTGACAAAAAATTAATTTTTTTTGATCACTGCACATTCACTTTACATGCGCTGCGGCGATAAAAAATCAGTTTTGATATTTTTTATCAACCGCAGCTGCCTCCGGTACTTGGCTAGCCTCCCATTTGTAAGACAGGCTTGCTTTTTTTTCTTGGGTAGTCTCAGGGAATACCCCTAACTTTAGTTGCCCAAATGTCAAACAGGGGGTATTCTTCTGAAGAGGCCTACAGGCTTCTGACCCAGTCGGATGAGGAATGGGAACCCTCATCTGATGAATCTAGCGGGTCAGAATACGAACCTGTAGAAAGCAGTGGCTCTCTGACCCAAAGTTTGGACGAGGAGGCTGAGGTCCCTGATAGCACCAGGCGTACCCGGCCCCGTGTCGCTAGACCACAGGTTGGGCAGGATCCGCTTCAAGAGCAGCAGAGTGGGGCTGGCGCTGTCGGATTAGGAGGTGAGGCATACACCAGCAGCGCAGCCCTCCCTGGAACTAGTACCAGCACTGCCGTACAACCTGGTGAAGTGGCGAGCACCAGAAGGGCAGTTGAAGCTGGTTTGGTGGCACGAGCAGTAGTGACCCCATCACAGCCACCGCAAAGACGGGCCCGTAGAGCCCCTAGAATCCCAGAGGTGCTGGCAAACCCTGATTGACAGTCCCCAACTTCAGCCGCACCTGTAGTTCCCCCTTTCACCACCCAGTCTGGAGTTCGGGTTGAGACAGCTCAGATCGGTTCGGCCCTGGGATTTTTTGAGCTGTTCTTGACTGCGGAGCTCTTAGACATAGTCGTGGCCGAAACAAACAGGTATGCCACACAATTTATAACCGCCAACCCGGGAAGCTATTATGCCCAGCCTTTCCGGTGGAAACCAGTCCAAGTTTCCGAAATTAAAATTTTTCTGGGCCTTCTCCTCAACATGGGTCTAACAAAAAAGCATGAATTGCAGTCATATTGGTCCACAAACCAAATTCATCACATGCCCATGTTCTCTGCTGCTATGTCCAGGGCACATTTTGAGGCCATCCTGCGTTTCCTGCACTTTAGCGACAACACCGCCTCCCGTCCCAGAGGCCACCCAGCTTTTGACCGGCTCCACAAAATTCGGCCCCTGTGAAAGGGCCACAGGCTATACCCACAAATTTAGGATCTATGAGGGAAAAGATCAGACCCTGGAGCTGGTCGGTTGCCCTGACTACCTTGGGAGCAGTGGGAAGACAGTCTGGGACTTGGTGTCACCTTTATTCGGCAAGGGGTACCATCTTTATGTGGATAATTTCTACACAAGTGTGGCCCTCTTTAGGCATTTGTTTCTAGAACAGATTGGCGCCTGTGGCACCGCGCGAACTAGTCGCGCGGGCTTCCCCCAATGGCTCGTTACCACCCGTCTTGCAAGGGGGCAGAGGGCTGCATTGTGTAACGAAGAACTGCTCGCGGTGAAATGGAGAGACAAGCGTGACGTTTACATGCTCTCCTCCATTCACGCAGACACGACAATACAAATTGAGCGAGCAACCCGTATCATTGAAAAGCCCCTCTCAGTCCACGACTATAACCTTCACATGGGAGGGGTGGACTTCAATGACCAAATGTTGTCTCCGTATTTAGTTTCCCGCAGAACCAGACGCTGGTATAAGAAGGTGTCTGTATATTTGATTCAATTGGCTCTGTATAATAGTTTTGTTCTCTACAGTAAGGCTGGGAGAACTGGATCCTTCCTCAAATTTCAGGAAGAGATCATCGAGAACCTCCTGTACCCAGGAGGTTCCGTGGCCCCATCCACCAGTGTAGTTAGCCGTCTACACGAGTGACTTTTCCCCAATGTCGTTCCTGGTACCTCAACCCAACCATCACCCCGAAAAAGATGTTGTGTCTGTAGCAGGAGTGGAATAAGGCGTGACACCCGCTATTTCTGTCCTGACTGTCCGGACCACCCTGCCCTATGCTTTGGAGAGTGTTTCCGGAAGTACCACACACAGGTACACCTAGTATAGGAATCACATCTCACCAGGACAGGCACACAGGGCTATTAGGGCCCATTCACATACACCTGCTGCAAACGTCTCCTTTCACCTGGGACAAAGTGCATAACGCACTTCGCCACATCTTTGGGCAATTTGCGCTTTGCACATTGACCCATGGGGAAGGAGAGGTTTGTTCTATAAAGGTAAAAAAAAAAAAAAAAAAACACCAGTAAGCAAAAAGGTTAATTTTTAGTTCAAAAAGTTAAAGTTTATATGTTCTGTTCCAAAGTTAATAAAATCATTGCGTTGCGGCCAGTTTTTTTCATTTTTAATTTTTTTTTTACCTTCCAGGTGGACCAACCAATCGACTAGCTGCAGCACTGATGTGCATTCTGACAGAAGCATTGCGCTGCTGTCAGATTACACGCAAGTCGGTGTATGCGGCGCTGCAAGATGAGATTTCTACTCTGCAGTAAAAGATACGTTTGCCAAGGCATACGAGCTGAGGAGGAGGCGGCGTTCCTATGCTTTGGCAAACACTTTGTATATAAAAAAATAAAAATAAAATCCCGGCAATGATTTATTTATCCACATCGATTGATGTGAATGGAGAAATCTGGTTTGCCAGGGCATACGAGCTAAGTGGGTATGGATGTTGGGCGGAGCTCCTATGTCCTGGCAGATGCCTTTCCCATCCTTTTTTTTTTTTGGCAGAGATTTTTTCATCCGCATTGATTGATGCGAATGAAGAAATCTGTGCCGTTCATTTTTTTCTTTCAGCCCAGAGGCTGAACGGAAAAAAAAAATCTCATTACCTGTATGCTCAATATAAGGAGAATAGCAGAAACTCCGAATGCTGGCCATACATGTAATGATTGCGGAGACCCTCAAATGCCAGGGCAGTACAAACACCCCAAAACTGACCCCATTTTGGAAAGAAGACACCCCAAGGTATACGCTGAGGGGCATATTGAGTCCATGAAAGATTTAAATTTTTGTCCCAAGTTAGCGGAAAGTGAGACTTTGTGAGAAAAAAAAAAAAAATTTCTACGCTGATGACACCCAACTTTACCTACTCATTACCAACAAAAAAGATCAATACCACACCCTGGAAATCTGCCTCTCATTGATCGACGAGTAGATGACTGAGAGCTCTCTCAAACTCAATGGTTCCAAAACAGAACTCCTCTTCCTTCATGCAAACCGAAACAAAAAATCTAGCATGACATGCACGCCACCCACCATCCTCGAACAAACCATTACTCCCAGCACCAAAGTCAAAAACCTCAGAGTCATTTTTTGACTCAGACATGACAATGGATGCACAAATTGGATCAATAGTCAGTGGATCCCATCATCTTCTTTGCCTGCTGCGCAGACTCATACCCTTCATCCCTGAAGGAGACGCAGCAGCAGTAGTTGGAATAACCATCAATTCCTGACTGGACTACGCAAACGCCCTCTATCTAACTTCCCATATATCAAATTTCATGTTTAGAAGTTGTCCAGAACACAGCCGCCAGACTGATAACTGGAAAAAAAAACTGGGAATCTATTACTTCGTCCTTGAAGACCCTCCATTGGCTACCCGTGAAGGATCGGATCAAATTCAAGACCCTCTGCCTCACCCATAAATGTATACAAGGGAAAGCACCCCAATATCTCTGTGAAAAAATAAAGCACTACACACCAGGTCGCCCTCTCCGGTCAGCTAACCAGATCCTGCTCCATATCCCCAAGACCCGCTACAAATCAAAAGGCGAACGAAGGTTTGCAGTCCAAGGACCCCGGCTATGGAACACTCTACCTGCGGAGATCCGCTCGGAAGAAAACCATCTAGCCTTCAGGAAGAAGCTCAAGACCCACCTCTTCTGAAAGCACAGGCGGTCAAGGGCTGCAAAAGCGCCTTGAGGCGATTTAGTTTGCATTTGTAGCGCTATATAAGTTATTCATTCATTCAATGATTGGGAGCAGCCTAATGACCACTCCCTGTCATTGCACCCACTATTTACAAAAAAATGCAAAGTAATTAGTCACAAAGCAAACTTTTTTGTAAAATTTGGTGAAGCAGCCGAATCGAATTTTGGAAAACTTTGTTCATCACTAATAATATACATAAAATATAGCAAAATTAATGGACTTATGCCTTGAAAACTATGGGGGTCATTTATTAAAACATCTTATTAAGTCTTAATAACCACTATAGCTGGTGGTAGATCTGCTGAAGTTATGAAGAGATGCAGGCCTCTTTATAACTTTGATGCAAAAACACAGGTTCTAAATGTAAGATTGCTTCCTTGCTGGCTTATATATATAGACCACTTTCTACACCTAAAAGAGGCATAGAAAATGATAAATGAGACGGGCCTGCCAGCCTGTCCCCTTCCCCGCCCACACCAAGTCCACTTTTTTAAACTTGACTTGAGCATGGAAAAGTCGCAGATTGCAGAGCAAATAACCTTTGTGCCGCAATCTGTGCCAAAAATACAGCTCATATAGGCATATTTCTGGTTAGTAAATGACCCCCTATATTCCCATATCTTTGCAGCAAACTCAACAATGCAAGAAAATAAAGATATAAACCATAAAAGGAAATCTATATAATTAAATATTAATTTTATAAAACCAAGTCTTTGGTATACTCTTACAAAATGAAATTTTTAACAACTATGAGCATCCTGCTGTTAAAGTTAATAGCGATTAGTGTGTTATGGTGAGACATTAAATATGAATTATGCTACTAATATTCAAGATATTGCAAGTGTATGCAATAAATCTATTATTCTTTCTATTAAAATCATTTTATTTCCTTTTAAAGAGGTATCTTCAGCAAATTAAAAATACAATTGCATATATTTAAGAGAGTATTTCCATTTACTTTACTAAGTAAAGAGATTGTATCACTTTAATGAACATTTTAAAGTAATGATTTTGAGCATGTATAGACATTTTTAGCAACTTTAGTTCTGCTGCAAATACTTAAATGGGTTTTCAAGGAAATAATACAAAAATGTGAAAATACTTAAATATTAGACTATCATAAACAAAGTATTAGAAATGAGCTATTATTTATAATGGCTCGTTATCTCTAGGGGGAAATCATCACAGGAAATAAAATGTCTACTGTACTATTAGCACACGTAAAACCCATCTAAATTACACAGCTGGACGGGTGATTTCAGAGCAGTGATCCAAAAAGTTGTCACAGCCCCCCTCACTGCTCTGGCTGTTATGAATTAGGGTCCCACATACAGCTGATATACAGTGCTTATATATACTCTGCAATAATTACCATAGCCCCATAAAAGTCTTGTCCATCCTCTGTACTTTCACTTTGCTAATTTCTACAGACCCAGTTGATATGAGCTGTATTTAAGATCCTAATTCATGACAGCTCTTTAGCTCTGTGCTTTGAAGTAACCTGTACTGCTATGTCATTAGGACAGGTTTTGTGTTTGCTAATACGGCAGTGGCTATTTTATTTCCCCTGATGATTGTCTGCTAGAGAAAATGGGCCATAGCCACTGGGTTTCTGCTGTTTTAGGCCTCATGCACACGACAGTATTTTTTCACGGTCCGCAAAAACGGGGTCCGTAGGTCCATGATCCGTGACCGTTTTTTCGTCCGTGGGTCTTCCTTGATTTTTGGAGGATCCACGGACATGGCCAAACGGATCCGTCCTGAATTACAATGCAAGTCACGTCCATGGGGACGGATCCGTTTGACGTTGACACAATATGGTGCAATTGCAAACGTATCTGTCCCCATTGACTTTCAATGTAAAGTCTGGAGTCCCTTTTATACCATCGGATCGGAGTTTTCTCCAATCCGATGATATATTTTAACTTGAAGCATCCACATCACAATGGGAACGCTTCTATGTTAGAATATACTGTCGGATATGAGCTAGATCATGAAACTGATATCCGACAGTATATTCTAACACAGAGGCGTTCCCATGGTGATGGGGACGCTTCAGGTTAGAATATACAAAAAAACTGTGTACATGACTGCCCCCTGCTGCCTGGCAGGTGCTGCTTGGCAGCAGGGGGCCGCACCCCCCCTTTTTTTAACTCATTGGTGGCCAGTGCGGCCGCCCCCCTTCCCTCCCCTGTAATTAACTCATTGGTAGGCAGTGGGCCCCCCTCCCTCCCCTGTAGTTAACTCATTGGTAGCCAGTGGGCCCCCCCTCCCTCCCCTGTAGTTCTCATTGGTAGGCAGTGCCCCCCCCCTCCCCTGTAGTTAACTCATTGGTGGCCAGTGGCCCCCCTCCCTCCCCTGTAGTTAACTCGTTGGTGGCCAGTGGGCCCTCTCCCCTCCCTCCCCCTCCTAATTAAAATCTCCCACCCTATCATTGGTGGCAGTGGAGAGTACCGATCGGAGTCCCAGTTTAATCGCTGGGGCTCCGATCGGCAACCATGGCAACCGGGATGCTACTGCAGTCCCGGTTGCCATGGTTACTTAGCAATTTGTAGAAGCATTATACTTACCTGTGAGCTGCGATGTCTGTGTCCGGCCGGGAGCTCTTCCTACTGGTAAGTGACAGATCATTAGGCAATGCACCGCACAGACCTGTCACTTACCAGTAGGAGGAGCTCCCGGCCGGACACAGACATCGCAGCTCGCAGGTAAGTATGAAGCTTCTACAAATTGCTAAGTAACCATGGCAACTGGGACTGCAGTAGCGTCCCGGTTGCCATGGTTACCGATCGGAGCCCCAGCGATTAAACTGGGACTCTGATCGGTACTCTCCACTGCCACAAATGATAGGGGGAGATTTTAATTAGGAGGGGGAGGGAGGGGAGAGGGCCCACTGGAAACCAACGAGTTAACTACAGCGGAGGAAGGGGGGACCCACTGTCCACCAATGAGTTAACTACAGGGAAGGGAGGGGGGGCTGGCCACCAACGAGTTAACTACAGGGGAGGGAGGGGCCCAATGGCTACCAACGAGTTAACTACAGGGGAGAGAGGGGGGCTGGCTACCAACGAGTTAACTACAGGGGAGGGAGGGGGGGCTGGCTACCAACGAGTTAACTACAGGGGAGGGGGGGGGGGGCGCACTGGCCACCAATGTGTTAACTACAGGGGGGAGGGGGGGCTGTCATGTACACAGTTATTTTAGTATATTCTAACCTGAAGCGTCCCCATCACTATGGGAACGCCTCTGTGTTAGAATATACTGTCGGATATGAGTTTTCACAAAGTGAAAACTCAGCTCTGA
This sequence comes from Bufo gargarizans, assembly GCF_014858855.1. Lineage (NCBI taxonomy): Eukaryota > Metazoa > Chordata > Amphibia > Anura > Bufonidae > Bufo > Bufo gargarizans. Next base: position 535,380,604 of record NC_058082.1, on the reverse strand, counting down.
AAAAGCTTTTATGCAGACAGATCTTCGGATCCGTCTATATGAAAGTAACCTTCGGCCACGGATCACGGACACGGATGCCAATCTTGTGTGCATCCGTGTTCTTTCACGGACCCATTGACTTGAATGGGTCCGTGAACCGTTGTCCGTCAAAAAAATAGGACAGGTCATATTTTTTTGACGGACAGGATACACGGATCACGGTCTCGGCTGCAAAACGGTGCATTTTCCAATTTTTCCACTGACCCATTGAAAGTCAATGGGTCCACGAAAAAAAACAGCACAACGGCCACGGATGCATACAACGGTCGTGTGCATGAGGCCTTAAAGGCAATGTCTGCAATCAAACATTTAACCCCTCAGATACTGTAGTCTATTTTGATGACAGAATCTGAGGCAGCCGGAGTGCTGAGCTCCTGGGTCCCAAACAGCTTCCCTGTGCATAGATCGGGGGATCTGTAATAGCCATAGTGGACATCCTATACACTGCAATAAAAATTTAATAAATAATCAAATAAGTAAACAATTTCAAATAAATAAGCAATAAAAAATAACAATAATTTGTACTGCCGTGTCCCAAAGCACCCATGCTCTTACAATATAAACATATTTATCCTGTGTGGTGAACGGCCTGAGAAATTAAATAAAAAGTGATTAAAAAGTCATACACCCTTAAAATGGTGTCAATAAAAAGTAAAGATCACCCCACAAAAAAATGAGCCCTAATATATCTCCACAAAATAATAATTTTTTCAAAGTTTTTAAAACATAAGAAAAACTACATAAATGTGGTATCGCTATAATCGCACAGACCCAGAGAATTAAGGTTTTACGGCATAGGGACACTGTAATAACTAAACCCAAATAACTGTGGCAGAATTGTGTTTTATGTTTTATTTTTTTTTCAATTCCACCCCCATTTGGAATTTTTTCCCCAGCTTCCATATGCAGGATATCTGCTACTTTGATGTTCATATTCCTCAATCATGATGTCCTGATGGAATGTCTCCTTTTGGGAAATTTCACATCAAATTGAAATTTGCTGAGCAAAAAATAAAAATAAAAATTTGTTACAAAATTGTCATGTGATACATGCAGTTTTTACTGTACCTTATATTTTTGCTGGATTTGACTTGCAAAGGATGAAATCTACTGTGTGAATTCACAGAAAGAATTGACATGCTGTGGCTTTATATTTCACTCCACAGGTCAATTTCTTATCTAGTTTGCTGCTACTGTAATGGACTACAGATTTTCCAGCCAACAATATGGTTATGCAATTTGTAGCATATCCAATACATGGGAACATGCCCCATAATGTGTAAGATGGTGCATTATAAAAATTTAAAGGAAAAGAGAATTTAAAACTTGTATTGATTTCAATGCTCTAGGTAGGCCTCTACCATGAGAACACACTGTTAGCCAGACAATGCAATAACAGTGTTCCTTTGCAAAAAAATTTGTTCAGTGTACATACGTTGGCAAACCTTTGAATGAAATGTATGAAAAAGCATTGTATTCAATATAGGTACTGAATATTACATTAGGTATAATATTAGGTATGCTGATATGGTTTTACAATGTCAAGCAAAGCCCTGTCACCGAAAAATACAATGCAATCTGACAGCACGGATCTGTTACAATAATACAACTGCATGCATCTGTCATGAATGGATCCGTTTGTATTATCTGTAACATAGCCAAGCCGAATCCATCATGAACTCCATTGAAAGTCAATGGGAGACGGATCCGTTTTCTATTGTGCCAGATTGTCTCAGAGAAAACAAATCCGTCCCCTTTGACTTAGATTGTGTGCCAGGACTTGATTGTATTTTTTTTTTTTTTTTTTTGGGTGAATCAGACAGAGAGAGATCCAGAAAGACACAGACACAGAGACAGAGGATTGAAAAGACTGTAGGACTCATATGCATTCTCAGAATCTTTTCAGAACAAAATATGCACCCTAGGACACGAGAGACTGTTTTATATCAATCTTCAGAGCAATTGGAGCACATTTGAGTTGGGTAAAATTGATTCAACCCAAATAAAATTTTTGGGTGATTGGTTGCAGCGGTCAGAGGACTAAGGACAAAGCCACTTCTAGTCTATCAGGGACCAAAAGCCATCAGGAATGGGGAAGCACCGTGGGAATGGTGGGTTAGCAGACAAGTGAATGTTTTTTGCTTGCCTTTTGTTAATTTCCTCAAAGTCAAGACCATTGGTTAAGCCAGATAATCCTGTTAAAGTAGTGCCTCTGATTAGAAAAAAATATAAATAATATTTTCCATTTGTGCATGGGCTGAGTCTACTATCAATTCCCTACCTTGTATGCATTTTAGGGTTTAATAAGCAAGCAATTAAATTTTTTTCATTTTTTTGATTGTCACATTCCAAGAGCTATAAAAAAAAAAAAAAGTATATTCCCATCGATAAAGCCATATAAGTGCTTTTATTTTGTGGTACACATAACTAATTGATTAACTTTTATTTAACTCTTTATGGGGATGAATAAAAAAAAAAACAGCAATACTGCCATTCGCTTTTTAAAATTTTTGACAAATTTGCTTTGCAGCATAAATAACATAAGACACCAAAAAAGAGAAAGTAGGGCTCGCACTAAATAGTATTATGAATATATAAATTTTATTAGTGTCTCCATATGAGACAAATCACAACTAAAACACATAGGAAACAATGGATGGTGAAAAATGAGCACACAGAATGACATGGAGCACGACCAAATTACTAAAAATGGCAAATAGATACAAAAATGAGTATACAGATATAGCACTAAGTGTGCATGTAAAACAAATAGAATGTTAGTAATACATGTAATCAGGCAAAGCTATACAGGCTAGGTAATGATATCATACATAGTGAAACCAAAGTCTGCATATAAAGTGACCAGTGCACATAGTCAGAATAGATATATAGCCAACGCTGAGTAAATCATTATAACGCCATAAACCAACTACCTGTATAGTGCTCCAGCAACCCCGACGCACGTTTCACGCAAGACTTCTTCAGGGGGAAGTGTGTGTGGAGGGGGGGGCTAGTGGGGTGGTTTATATAGCCAAAATGACATGGCTAATGGACGCAGAGCAGCTGCATACGATTAGGGAGCAGGACATGTGTGGCCACACAAGGAAGTGACGCGATGCGCTCCAGCTTGGAACGCATTGCATCACTTCCGGTTCCTGTAGGTGGAACGCATGGTGGAACGCAAGACGTCACTTCCGGGATTCGGCAGGAGTAACAGGGTTAAGGGAAAGCTATGACCTAATGCGCTCCAGTATATACATGGAGCCTAACTGATGAATGGGGGAGCAAATGTAACTTATATTTATATTTTATAGAGCATGCCAGAGTGTATTAAGCCAGACTGTGGAAAAGACAATATACAGTACATCATATGGCACAATGAAAAACGGACCTCCTACAGCGCTAAATGACAAGCATGTTAATAAATAAAGTATATACATATATGTAATATATTACAATAAGGATGAGCAGAAAAGTGTATAGATGATAAAAAACCAATAAGTTGCACGTAAAACGTATATATAAATATATACACATGTGGAAGCTTGTCCCCACAGCGATAAAGGACCTGAACTTATTTGCAAGGAATCTCGTTTTTAAAAGGATTTTTCACAAAGATGGCAACCCTGCACTGTCCCCCCTGACCGATGAACAAAGAGCAATACAGGATTTATGTGATCTACTGGATGAACAAGATCCTCCAGTAAGTAGGCTGCCTAATGTGTTGATGCCCAGATCAAAAAAATTTCCTCCTATTTACATGTATCCCAACATTGATATTTTTGTGAAACTGGTTACGAATGATTTGACCAAGGCATCCACCAAGTTTCAACATGGTAATATGGATGGTAACCTACGTGCAGCGGTTAAGCAATTGGGCAATATGAAAAATCTGGTAATCAAGCCATCTGACAAAGGGGGCAATATAGTTGTTTGGCCAGTTACACTATATGAGAAGGAAGCCTTTCGTCAGCTAAAGAACCCAGTGTGTTATAAGAAACTCACATTTAACCCTCTTAATTCTTTTCAGGATTCCTTGAATAAGATTTTACAGTCGGCCTATGATCGAGGTACCATCAGTCAGAAGGAGCTCAGTTGTCTACTTGTACCCTGCCCCATGATACCCACTTTCTATTTGCTACCTAAAGTGCATAAGCAGCTTTCCACTCCGCCTGGTCGCCCGATCGTCGCAGGTAACAATAACCTATGTGAACCAATATGTAAACTGGTTGATCATGTGTTACGACCTCTGGTTGAGAATCTCCCTTCTTACCTTAAAGACACTGGTGACATCCTGCGTAAACTAAATGGGATACAACTGGAGGATGACATGCTTATTGTTACCTGCGACGTTGAATCACTGTACACTTCCATTAGCCATCAGGATGGGATGGCAGCAGTGTCGCAGTTCCTGGCCATGTCCGACGTCGAAGGTGATTACGCTACGTTTATTCTCCAAATTTTGGATTTTGCCCTTCGGCACAACTTTTTTGTTTTTAAGGGGTCCTTCTACCTACAGCTCCAGGGAACGGCAATGGGGGCGGCCTGTGCACCGTCCTACGCCAACCTTTTCCTGGGGCTGTGGGAGAGGGGTCTCTTTCTGACTGACCCCGTTCCTTCTATTGACAGGGTACATATGTGGAATCGCTACATCGATGATGTTCTTATGATTTGGCAGGGTACAACTGGAGAGCTGGACTCCTTCATGACCAACTTAAATAAAAACCAGCTTAATATCCACCTCACCTATAAATCTGGCCGAAAAGACATGGATTTTCTGGATGTCCTTCTACAAGTAGATCATCATGGCTTTATTTATACCGACCTGCACCTCAAACCCACCTCAGTAAATAGTCTGTTACACGCTGGCTCTGCACATCCACGGAGACTGATTGAAGGGATCCCTACGGGTCAATTTTTACGACTAAGACGCATATGCTCAAACGATGACCTGTTCGAGAAGCGTGCCCAGGAGTTGACCAACAGATTCAGAGAGAGAGACTATACTGAATCCTCTCTGAAGAAAGGATACTTTAGAGCCAAACGATCTGTGAGGGAGGACCTTCTACAACAGCGCCCGAAGATCAAGAAATCTCAGAACAACATGGTACGCTTTATCACCACCTACAATTCAGGCCACAGTGCCGTACTGCAATCACTAAACACACATTGGAACATCCTATGTATGGACCCCATTTTGAAACAACACCTTCTTCCGAGGCCATCTTTAACCTTTCGACGTGACAGAAACATACGAGATGGCTTAGTTCATAGCCATCACCAGGCTGCCACCCCCTCACACATTTTTGGTTCTAAAGGTCCAAAATGGGGTTGCCGCCCCTGCGGCAATTGCGTGGCATGTGCAAACATCCTCACTACCACCTCCTTTTACTGATTCTGCTGGACAGAAGATTTATCAAATTACACATACCATCACTTGCAGTACCACCGGCGTAGTCTACGTTGCTAACTGCCCTTGTGGGCTTCTATATGTTGGCCTCACATCACGTGAATTGAGGCGTCGTACGAGAGAACATGTGCTGGGGATACAGTCAGCTGCCACTGAGGAAGATGACATCGCCCTAAAGACCATCCCTCGCCATTTCAAGACACATCATGCCTGCGACAGTTCTTTGCTCCAGGTAAGGGGGATCGACAGGGTCTTTGTGGGCAGTAGGGGTGGTAATTGGAAACGCCTCCTAGCCCAACGAGAGGCTAGGTGGATCTTCCAATTGCATACTGTCACCCCACATGGTTTAAATGAGGGTTTAAGCTTTGCCCCTTTTTTGCCGTAATGCCCTTGGGGCCTCACCCACGAGTTGCAGTTGGTCTTCCTGGTTTTTCTTGAGCTCTGTATTTCGGTCATGCATTATTATTTGTGTTCCTTAGAGCGATTACATATTTTATGTGTGTGTGTCTGCCCACTGGTGGGGTCTTGTCTGTTCCCAGGCACGGCTCCACCTTGGGTGCTTTTAGGGTTAGTATAATATCCCTTAGGGCTGCCTTCTCTTTGGCTGACTCGTTTTTATAATTTTTGTTTTATTTGTCTTTCACATAGTCTGATTTTTAATTCTGTTTTTCTCATATATCTCTTGTGTCAGTTATTTAGGTGTGGTTGCCATCGTTACCTGGGATTCGGCGTGCTCTTCTTCTCCCCTCCATCCTGGTCCACAGATGTATCTACTTCCTAGACCAATTGACCATGTTTCTGTATTCTCACTTCATGGCGTTATCAGCACGGACATTATATATTTGTCAACCGTCCCTTTTGGACCTTTTGCATTCACCTTTATCTACATATAATTAGGTCTTAAATTATTATCTATCTTACACACTCATGTATTTGCATGTGTCTGTGTGCGCGTGCACTCGCGTGCGCTCATGTTTTCCCCTGTGCGCGCGTGCGTCCACGCGCACTCACACACCTTATCTGTTCTCTTTCCTATATGTACAGCAGTGCTTGTACCTTATTCACTTTTGTCACTTTATATATTTATATCACTGTAGTATCTTCTGTGGTATTCATTGTATACACACATGTGTGGGGACAAGCTTCCACATGTGTAAATATTTATATATACGTTTTACGTGCAACTTATTGGTTTTTTATCATCTATACACTTTTCTGCTCATCCTAATTGTAATATATTACATATATGTATATACTTTATTTATTAACATGCTTGTCATTTAGCGCTGTAGGAGGTCCGTTTTTCATTGTGCCATATGATGTACTGTATATTGTCTTTTCCACAGTCTGGCTTAATACACTCTGGCATGCTCTATAAAATATAAATATAAGTTACATTTGCTCCCCCATTCATCAGTTAGGCTCCATGTATATACTGGAGCGCATTAGGTCATAGCTTTCCCTTAACCCTGTTACTCCTGCCGAATCCCGGAAGTGACGTCTTGCGTTCCACCATGCGTTCCACCTACAGGAACCGGAAGTGATGCAATGCGTTCCAAGCTGGAGCGCATCGCGTCACTTCCTTGTGTGGCCACACATGTCCTGCTCCCTAATCGTATGCAGCTGCTCTGCGTCCATTAGCCATGTCATTTTGGCTATATAAACCACCCCACTAGCCCCCCCCTCCACACACACTTCCCCCTGAAGAAGCCTTGCGTGAAACGTGCGTCGGGGTTGCTGGAGCACTATACAGGTAGTTGGTTTATGGCGTTATAATGATTTACTCAGCGTTGGCTATATATCTATTCTGACTATGTGCACTGGTCACTTTATATGCAGACTTTGGTTTCACTATGTATGATATCATTACCTAGCCTGTATAGCTTTGCCTGATTACATGTATTACTAACATTCTATTTGTTTTACATGCACACTTAGTGCTATATCTGTATACTCATTTTTGTATCTATTTGCCATTTTTAGTAATTTGGTCGTGCTCCATGTCATTCTGTGTGCTCATTTTTCACCATCCATTGTTTCCTATGTGTTTTAATTGTGATTTGTCTCATATGGAGACACTAATAAAATTTATATATTCATAATACTATTTAGTGCGAGCCCTACTTTCTCTTTTTTGGTGTCTTACCACACGTGCTGGCTCTTTTGCGTGACACCCGCTATTTCTGTCCTGACTGTCCGGACCACCCTGCCCTATGCTTTGGAGAGTGTTTCCGGAAGTACCACTCACAGGTACACTATTAGCATAGGGATCATCTCACCAGCACAGGCACACAGGGCTATTAGGGCCCATTCACTCACTGCTGCTGCAAACGTCTCCTTTCACATGGGACAAGTTAGTGGAATATGAGACTTTGTAAGGAAAAAAGAGAAAAAAAAAAAATCATCATTTTCCGCTAACTTGTGACAAAAAATAAAAAATTCTAGGAACTCGCCATGCCCCTCACGGAATACCTTGGGGTGTCTTCTTTCCAAAATGGGGTCACTTGTGGCGTAGTTATACTGCCCTGGCAATTTAGGGGCCCAAATGTGTGAGAAGTACCTTGCAATCAAAATGTGTAAAAAATGGCCTGCAAAATCTGAAAGGTGCACTTTGGAATATGTGCCCCTTTGCCCACCTTGGCAGCAAAAAAGTGTGACAAATCTGGTATCGCCGTACTCAGGAGAAGTTGGGGAATGTGTTTTGGGGTGTCATTTTACATATACCCATGCTGGATGAGAGAAATATCTTGGCAAAAGACAACTTTTCCCATTTTTTTATACAAAGTTGGCATTTGACCAAGATATTTTTCTCACCCAGCATGGGTATATGTAAAATGACACCCCAAAACACATTTCCCAACTTCTCCTGAGTACGGCGATACCAGATGTGTCACACTTTTTTGCTGCCAAGGTGGGCAAAGGGGCACATATTCCAAAGTGCACCTTTTGGATTTCACCAGTCATTTTTTACACATTTTGATTGCAAAGTTCTTCTCACACATTTGGGCCCCTAAATTGCCAGGGCAGTATAACTACCCCACAAGTGACCCCATTTTGGAAAGAAGACACCCCAAGGTATTCTGTGAGGGGCATGGTGAGTTCCTAGAATTTTTTATTTTTGGTCGCAAGTTAGTGGAATATGAGACTTTGTAAGAAAAAATAAAAAAAATAAAATCATCATCATTTTCCGCTAACTTGTGACAAAAAATAAAAAGTTCTATGAACTCACTATGCCCATCAGCGAATACCTTAGGGTGTCTACTTTCCGAAATGGGGTCATTTGTGGGGGTTTTCTACTGTTTGGGCATTGTAGAACCTCAGGAATCATGACAGGTGCTCAGAAAGTCAGAGCTGTTTCAAAAAGCGGAAATTCACATTTTTGTACCATAGTTTGTAAATGCTATAACTTTTACCCAAACCATATTTCTTTTTTGCCCAAACATTTTTTTTTTTATTAAAGACATGTAGAACAATAAATTTGGTGAAAAATTTATATATGGATGTCGTTTTTTTTGCAAAATTTTACAGCTGAAAGTGAAAAATGTCATTTTTTTGCAAAAAAATCGTTACATTTTGATTAATAACAAAAAAAGTAAAAATGCCAGCAGCAATGTAATACCACCAAATGAAAGCTCCATTAGTGAGAAGAAAAGGAGGTAAAATTCATTTGTATGGTAAGTTGCATGACCGAGCGATAAACGGTGAAAGTAGTGTAGTGCCGAAGTGTAAAAAGTGCTCTGGTCATGAAGGGGGTTTCACCTAGCGGGGCTGAAGTGGTTAAAATGGTGGGTGGAAGAAGGAGAACCTGGCAGCAGGTGTGTGGTTTCAGACAGGTGGTAGGCATCAGAATATTAGATGAAGCAGGTAGCCAAAATAAACTGAATATTCCACACTACTGGCTGGGCAGGAAAGCTTTTCCAGGGCAAACTTGGCCATTTGCGGCCACAAATCTGGCTCTACTCCATGTCTAGCTGCTGTTGCTGCTGAGTAGTTTCTCCACTAGGCGGGTCCAACAAGGTGGAGAGCCGGTAGTCATCCCTCTGCCGAATGGTCACAATTTGGCTGTCACTACGCAAGCAAATGAGTATGCAGTGTGCATTTTGCGCAAGTGACTCGGAGGGACTCCCTGCCAACATCTCCACTGCATACTGCCATGGGGTGTCTGGGTCAACTGCCTCATCTTCCTCATCCATAGCTGCTCCTGATTCTCCTGCTCCTCCTCTTCTGTCACCTGTGTAGAAAAACCACCCATTTATCTACACATTGCTTGTGCTCCAATGTCCTCCTCCTCCAGTTCAGCCCCCACAGGGCTCATGGGCCATTAGATGTAGGCACCATGTCTCCAGTCCCCTGATCAGACAGATTTAGCAGCATCTCTTTCAGGGCATGAATGACGTGGGTCATCCCGTAGTCCTGGCGACTGACAAATAAAGCGACCCCCCTCAAAGGGCCCAAGCAAACGGCAGGTGTCACACATGAGCTGTCACTGGCTAACATTGAAGTTACATAGCAGAGTACCTCTGTTTGCCTGTATCATCAAGAAATCGTTTATGGCCTTTCTCTGTTCATATAATCGGTCCAACATATGGAGGGTGGAATTCAAACGGGTGGAAATTGCATATTAGCCTATGTTGGGGGATGCCATTCTGCCACTGCAGCTATAGGAGGCTGTGCTTTGCAGTGTACGAGTGGCTGAAGTGCATGCAAAGTTTCCTGGCCATTTTTAGGATGTCTTGCAGATGGGTGGAACTACTTCTCTAAGCCCTCCTTGGACACAGCACCACCACTATGTTCTTCCCGTTGTTGGTCACCATTGTTCCGACTTTGAGTTATTGAGAAGAAAGCCAGGATACGTTTTCCTGATGAAGGACACCGAGCAGTTCCTCTCCTGTGTGACTCCTTTCACCCAGACAAAGTAGGTGCAGAACAGCGTGACACCACTGTGCCCTACATATTTGGTATGCTGGTGGAGCATTGTGAATTGTTCCTGCAGTGGAGGCTGACGACATGGTGGATGATTAGGAGGTAGAGGCAGACATTTTCATAGGACCAACGGTGTGAGAATGTGGAGTTGGAAGCAGCGTCACCTGGCCAAGTTGCTGGAGTGGCCGGGGCAGGAACCATATTCACCCAGTGGGCCATAAAGGACATATATTGTCCTTGAACGTAGTTAAAGCTACACACTTCGGCACTGCGGTGCACTTTGGCAGACATCAACAGGTTCATGGACTGGCCCACCTTCTGTTCTACATATGTGTGCAGGTGGCTGGTACTGCCTTTTTCGCAAAGAAATGAGGGCTAGGGACTCTCTACCTTGGCTTTGCACAAGCCATCAGTTCTCTGAAAGGGCAGAGTCCACCACTTAGAAAGTGAGGGACTGCAGTACCAGCAACTTGGCCAGGAGCACATTCAGCTTCTGTGCTGTTGGATGAGCACATGAGAATTTTTGTCTCTTGCCAATCGTTTCGGTGATCGATTGCTGATGAAATGACTGACGAGGAGTAGAAAGACGAGGAGCAGGAGCATTTGGACCAGTTGATGATGGGAAGGACAGAGAGTTCCCTTCGGCTGAGGTGGTGGAACTTTGACTGCATGAAATCAGGTGCTTGCCACTGGGTGATACTGCTATTGCTGTGGTAGTTTGGACCACCACATCGGCTGCTCATTGGCTGCATGCATGGCATTGTGGGTGATCCCTCATTCCCTGAGTTCTTTGCTCCATGTCCTAACATATGCAGCAGCCATTTTAGAAAAAAGACAATTCATTAAAGCGCAAGGAAATTTGACTTCAGTGCAAATAAATTTTTTCCTGAAATTCTGATTGAATGACACTTTGTCAACTTTGATTCGCTCATTACTACTAAACACATAAAATACTCCACCAACTGCTTCTCTCACTTTGGGATGGGTTCTGCATTCTACCATATGTCATATCAGTGTATATATTTCTGTCCTCTATGCAGTATGTTTATGGTTAGACATGTAGAAGAAAGTTGCTATTCTTGTTTCTTGTTTCTTAACCCGTAATGACCTCTGATATGCCTTTTTACGATAAGTGTTGCACTGGTCTCCCATGCAGCGGAGAGCAGGAATTTGGCTCTGGTTTGATAGCTGGCCTTTTAACACCTTAGGTTCTATGGTCAATAGTGACCATGACAGCTAAGTGGTTTCATAGGTAAGGGTCTCCCTCCATTAGACATTATCACCCCACAAATGATATTATGGGGTGCTAATGTCTTCACAAGGTAGCCAGGGTTCCAATAAAGGACCATAGGTCTACCCTATGTATATGCCCCATTAGGCCATGCCAAAGACACAGCCTAATATAATGTTTGTCATTATGCTACTGAGGTAATCAAAAGACATGTCAAAGTCCACTTGTGGGACTAGTAAATAAATTTTTATTTAAAAAAAAAATGTTCAGGTTAAAAAAGCACACCCTTTTTTAATTGGAAAACGTTTCAGTGGAAAAAAAATTGAAAAAATAAAATCTCCTCCAAATGTTTGGTATTGCTACATCCATAACGGCATGTGCTATACAAATATCATATAATATATCCCTCATGGTGAGCACCTTTAAAAAGAAAGATGCCAAATTTACTCTATTTTTCATATCCGCCACCAAAGCAGGATTAAAGGCAATCAAAAAGTCTTATGTCCCTAAAGTGATACCAATGAAAACTACAAGTCGTCCCACAGAAATCAAGCTCCTGCACTGTTGAAAGGGGTTTATTGTTAAAAACTAGCAAAACTGAAAATAAACTGTATGGATTTGGCATCACTGTAATTGTACAGACCCAGAAAGTATAAAATTCATGTTATTTATGCTGATGAGCACCAAAATGACTCACAAAAGTGTCACACATCTGGTATCGCCGTACTCAGGAGAAGTTGGGGAATGTGTTTTGGGGTGTCATTTTACATATACCCATGCTGGGTGAGAGAAATATCTTGGCAAAAGACAACTTTTCCCATTTTTTTATACAAAGTTGGCATTTGACCAAGATATTTTTCTCACCCAGCATGGGTATATGTAAAATGACACCCCGAAACACATTCCCCAACTTCTCCTGAGTACGGCGATACCAGATGTGTCGCACTTTTTTGCTGCCAAGGTGGGCAAAGGGGCACATATTCCAAAGTGCACCTTTCGGATTTTGCCGGCCATTTTTTACACATTTTGATTGCAAGGTACTTCTCACACATTTGGGCCCCTAAATTGCCAGGGCAGTATAACTACGCCACAATTGACCCCATTTTGGAAAGAAGACACCCCAAGGTATTCCGTGAGGGGCACTGCGAGTTCCTAGAATTATTTTTTTTTTGTCACAAGTTAGCGGAAAATGATGATTTTTTTTTTTCTCTTTTTTCCTTACAAAGTCTCATATTCCACTAACTTGCGACAAAAAATAAAAAATACTAGGAACTCGCCATGCCCCTCACGGAATACCTTGGGGTGTCTTCTTTCCAAAATGGGGTCACTTGTGGGGTAGTTATACTGCCCTGGCAATTTAGGGGCCCAAATGTGTGAGAAGTACTTTGCAATCAAAATGTGTAAAAAATGGCCTGCGAAATCCGAAAGGTGCACTTTGGAATATGTGCCCCTTTGCCCACCTTGTCTGCAAAAAAGTGTCACACATCTGGTATCGCCGTACTCAGGAGAAGTTGGGGCATGTGTTTTGGGGTGTCATTTTACATATACCCATGCTGGGTGAGAGAAATATCCTGGCAAAAGACAACTTTTCCAATTTTTTTATACAAAGTTGGCATTTGATCAAGATGTTTATCTCACCCAGCATGGGTATATGTAAAATGACACCCCAAAACACATTGCCCAACTTCTCCTGAGTACGGTGATACCAGATGTGTGACACTTTTTTGCAGCCTAGATGCGCAAAGGGGCCCAAATTCCTTTTAGGAGGGCATTTTTAGACATTTGGATCCCAGACTTCTTCTCATGCTTTAGGGCCCCTAAAAAGCCAGGGCAGTATAAATACCCCACATGTGACCCCACTTTGGAAAGAAGACACCCCAAGGTATCCAATGAGGGGCCTGGCAAGTTCATCGAATTTTTTTTTTTTTGCATAAGTTAGCGGAAATTGTTTTTTTTTTTTTTTTCCTCACAAAGTCTCACTTTCCGCTAACTTAGGACAAAAATTTAAATCTTTCATGGACTCAATATGCCCCTCAGCAAATACCTTGGGGTGTCTTCTTTCCAAAATGGGGTCAGTTGTGGGGTGTTTGTACTGCCCTGGCATTTGAGGGTCTCCGCAATCATTACATGTATGGCCAGCATTCTGAGTTTCTGCTATTCTCCTTATATTGAGCATACAGGTAATGAGATTTTTTTTTCCGTTCAGCCTCTGGGCTGAAAGAAAAAAATGAACGGCACAGATTTCTTCATTCGCATCATCAATGTGGATGAAAAAATCTCTGCCAAAAAAAAAAAATGGAGGGGAAAGGCATCTGCCAGGACATAGGAGCTCCGCCCTACATCCATACCCACTTAGCTCGTATGCCCTGGCAAACCAGATTTCTCCATTCACATCAATCGATGTGGATGAATAAATCATTGCCGGGATTTTTTTTTTCTTTTTTATATATATATACAAAGTGTTTGCCAAAGCATAGGAACGCCGCCTCCTCCTCAGCTCGTATGCCTTGGCAAACGTATCTGTCACTGCAGAGGAGAAAATCCCGTCTTGCAGCGCCGCATACAACGACTTGCGTGTAATCTGACAGCAGCGCAATGCTTCTGTCAGAATGCACATCGGTGCTGCAGCTAGTCAATCGGTTGGTCCACCTGGAAGGTAAAAAAAGAAAAAAAAAAAAAGAAAGAAAAAACCAGGCCGCAACGCAATAATTTTTATTAACTTTGCAACAGAACATATAAACTTTAACTTTTTTAACTGAACATTAACGTGTTTGCTTACTGGTGTGTTTTTTTTTTTTTTTTATACCTTTATAGAACAAACCTCTCCTTCCCCATGGGTCAATGTGCAAAGCGCAAATCGCCCAAAGATGTGGCGAAGTGCGTTATGCACTTTGTCCCATGTGAAAGGAGACGTTTGCAGCAGCAGTGAGTGAATGGGCCCTAATAGCCCTGTGTGCCTGTGCTGGTGAGATGATCCCTATGCTAATAGTGTACCTGTGAGTGGTACTTCCGGAAACACTCTCCAAAGCATAGGGCAGGGTGGTCCGGACAGTCAGGACAGAAATAGCGGGTGTCACGCCTTATTCCACTCCTGCTACAGACACAACATCTTTTTCGGGGTGACTGTTGGGTTGAGGTACCAGGAACGACATTGGGGAAATGTCGCTCGTGTAGACGGCTAACTACACTGGTGGTTGGGGCCACGGAACCTCCTGGATACAGGAAGTTCTCGATGATCTCTTCCTGAAATTTGAGGAAGGATCCAGTTCTCCCAGCCTTACTGTAGAGAACAAAACTATTGTACAGAGCCAATTGAATTAAATATACAGACACCTTCTTATACCAGCGTCTGGTGCGTCGGGAAACTAAATACGGAGACAACATCTGGTCATTGAAGTCCACCCCTCCCATGTGGAGGTTATAGTCGTGGACTGAGAGGGGCTTTTCAATGACACGGGTTGCTCGCTCAATTTGTATTGTCGTGTCTGCGTGAATGGAGGAGAGCATGTAAACGTCACGCTTGTCTCTCCATATCACCACGAGCAGTTCTTCGTTACACAGTGCGGCCCTCTGCCCCCTTGCAAGACGGGTGGTAACGAGCCGTTGGGGGAAGCCCGCGCGACTAGTTCGCGCGGTACCACAGGCGCCAATCCGTTCTAGAAACAAATGCCTAAAGAGGGCCACACTTGTGTAAAAATTGTCCACATAAAGATGGTACCCCTTGCCGAATAAGGGTGACACCAAGTCCCAAACTGTCTTCCCACTGCTCCCCAGGTAGTCAGGGCAACCGACCGGCTCCAGGGTCTGATCTTTTCCCTCATAGACACGAAATTTGTGGGTATAGCCTGTGGCCCTTTCACAGAGCTTATACAATTTGACCCCATACCGGGCGCGCTTGCTTGGGATGTATTGTTTGAAGCCAAGGCGCCCGGTAAAATGTATCAGGGACTCGTCTATGCAGATGTTTTGCTCTGGGGTATAAATATCTGCAAATTTCTGGTTGAAATGGTCTATGAGGGGCCGAATTTTGTGGAGCCGGTCAAAAGCAGGGTGGCCCCTGGGACGGGAGGCGGTGTTGTCACTAAAGTGCAGGAACCGCAGGATGGCCTCAAAACGTGCCCTGGACATGGCAGCAGAGAACATGGGCATGTGATGAATCGGGTTCGTGGACCAATATGACCGCAATTCATGCTTTTTTGTCAGGCCCATGTTGAGGAGGAGGCCCAGAAAAGTTTTAAGTTCGGAAACTTGGACTGGTTTCCACCGGAAAGGCTGGGCATAAAAGCTTCCCGGGTTAGCGGTGATAAATTGTGTGGCATACCTGTTTGTTTCGGCCACAACTATGTCTAAAAGCTCCGCAGTCAAGAACAGCTCAAAAAATCCCAGGGCCGAACCGATCTGAGCTGTCTCAACCCGAACTCCAGACTGGGCAGTGAAAGGGAAAACTACAGGTGTGGCTGAAGTTGGGGACTGCCAATCAGGGTTTGCCAGCACCTCTGGGATTCTAGGGGCTCTACGGGCACGTCTTTGCGGTGGCTGCGACGGGGTCACTACTGCACGTGCCACCGTACCAGCTTCAACTGCCCTTCTGGTGCTCGCTACTTCACCAGGTTGTACGGCAGTGCTGGTACTAGGTCCAGGGAGGGCTGGGCTGCTGGTGTATGCCTCACCACGTAATCCGACAGCACCAGCCCCACTCTGCTGCTCTTGAAGCGGATCCTGCGCAACCTGCGGTCTAGCGACACGGGGCCGGGTACGCCTGGTGGTATCAGGGACCTCAGCCTCCTCGTCCGAACTTTGGGTCAGAGAGCCACTGCTTTCTACAGGTTCGTATTCTGACCCGCTGGATTCATCAGATGAGGGTTCCCACTCCTCATCCGACTGGGTCAGAAGCCTGTAGGCCTCTTCAGAAGAATACCCCCTGTTAGACATGTGGGCAACTAAATTTAGGGGTATTCCCTGAGACTACCCAAGAAAAAAAAAAGCAAGCCTGTCTTACAAAGGGGAGGCTAGCGAAGTACCGGAGGCCGCTGCGGTTGATAAAAAATATCAAAACTGATTTTTTTATCGCCGCAGTGCGTGTAAAGTGAATGTGCAGTGATCAAAAAAAAAGTGACACTAGTACTATTATAGATCTGACCGTGATCAGTTTTGATCACTTCCAGATACTATAAAAGTACAAATGCTGATTAGCGATACGCTAATCAGCGAATAACGGACTGCGGTGCGGTGGGCTGGGCGCTAACTACCTAACCAAGGGACCTAAACTATACCTAAAACCTAACGGTCAATAACAGTGAAAAAAAAAGTGACAGTTTGCACTGATCACTTTTTTCTTTTCACTTGTGATTGACAGGGGTGATCAAAGGGGTGATCAAAGGGTTAATTGGGGTTCAGGGGGGTGATCAGGGGCTAAAGTGTAGTGTTTGGTGTACTCACTGTGAAGCCTGCTCCTCTGCTGGATCCAACCGACGAAAAGAACCAGCAGAGGAGCAGGCAGCCATATATCAGATCATATTTACTAATATGATCTGATATCTGGCACTTTGATTGGCTTTTTTAAAAATCAGCAACCTGCCAGCCACGATCATTGGCTGGCAGGTTGCTGACGAAATACTCCTGTGCAAAATGCCGGCGCGAACTCCACATGCGCGCGCGCATATTCGCGTCATCTCGCGTCTCGCGAGATGACGCGTATATGCGTGACTGTGCGCAGCGCTGCCACTTCCGGACCGCACATCTGCGTTAGGCGGTCCGGAGGTGGTTAAGTTGGGACTGGTATTGCTACCCACCTCCCCACTCTTTCACTTGGCCACTCTGTGGTCTCCTGATGCTACTGCCACCTCACCACTCTGTGGTCTCCTCATGCTGCTGCTACCTTAACACTCTGTCACTGGGCCACTTTGTGGTCTCTTGATGCTGCTGCCATCTCAACACTCTGTGGTCTCCTCATGCTGCTGCTACCTCAACACTCTGTCGCTGGGCCACTCTGTGGTCTCCTGATGCTACTGCCACCTCACCACTCTGTGGTCTCCTCATGCTGCTGCTACCTCAACACTCTGTCATTGGGCCACTCTGTGGTCTCCTGATGCTGCTGACACCTACCCACTCTGTGGTCTCCTCATGCTGCTGCTACCTCAACACTTTGTTATTAGGCCACATTGCATTCTCCTGATGCTACTACCACCTCAAAAGTCTGTCATTGGGGGGGGCGGAGCCAGCGCCAGGCCGACATGGGCGTGTGTGTCTGAGCTCTGTGTGAAAGACGCTTCTCTACAATAGCTCACTTCAGCTCCCGGACTTAAGAATGGGCAAGATTGGTCAGCAAAAGACCGGGGATTCATCCCAGCACCATAAGACCTCCACAAATAGCGGGGATATGGACCGCTTTATCAAAAAAGCAGCTGCTATATGCACAGCTAAGGAGCCCAAGATGGCGCCGGCCCCCTGCAGAGACTCAGAAGATCGAGATCCAGACGCACAAGATGATACCAGCGACACCGATGGTGCCAAAAGCCGCAAATGTCTCCCGATCTCAAGGAAATACCTGGACCTGGCCCTCCAGAAAGCAATGGATCCATTGGTGGGTGAGATCTCCTCTCTGAGAGAGGATATTAGACACGTAGGAGGGAGGGTTGAAGCCCTAGAAGAGACTCAGGCCGCCATGTTAGAGTTTCAAGCCGCGTCCTCCTCAAGCTTGCAGAAGTGCCAGACCCACCTCAATGCAGTGTATAATGCCTTAGAAGACCAAGAAAATCGCGGCAGGAGAAATAATTTACGGTTCAGAGGCGTCCCTGAATCCGACTCCCCGCATGAAATTTCTGATATTGTCAAAGACATATGTTCAGATCTCTTAGGGCCGGATTGCCCCGATCCTTTAATAATCGAAAGGGCCCACCGCGCTCTTCGCCCGAAACGGGGCGTCAATGACCCTCCCAGGGACATCATCTGCCGCTTCCTACAATTCCAGGACAAAGAGGCTATCCTGAATAAGGCGCGCAGACCTGAGGGAGTGAAGTTCAAAGGAGCGGCCATTAACGTTTTCCAGGATCTGGCCACTATTACTCTCCTAAAAAGGAAAGCCCTGAAGCCCTTAACGGATTGGCTTAGAAACCACAAAATCCTATACAGATGGAATTTTCAGTTTGGGCTCTCCTTCACGATTAACGGCAGAAGAATTAACATCAAAGCCCACTCTGACCTGGGTCCAATATACGATTTACTGGACATTCCACCTTTGGATATAGACGATTGGGACTTAGTTCAGGATCTGGCGGCACTGCCGAAGATACCCAAACACGCTCCCTTTGAATCCAGAGACACCCCGAGGTCCCGTTGTCAGAAAAGAAGAAACCAACCTCTTACTCCACAACGCATCGCCTCAGAGGATCGCTGAATCACGTTTTAGTTCCTCCGATTTTTCTCGTTCATATCCTCACATGGACGTTTCCAGTTCTTTGAGAGAAGCCTAGAAAGCAATTTACCTCATTACCTCATGTTTTTCATAAGAAGACCGTTTCTCCAGACACCTTCAGAACTTTAGTACGGATGTCTGTGTTTCTCCAAGTTCTAATTGCTCCCGAGGGGACCAGATATCTCCCTCACTCCCATGGGACTATTTCAATGCTTCCTTCACTCAAACCTAAACCGCTGAGTTACCCTCTGTCCTTTCTTAGTATTGGCCTTAAATTGTGGAAAACTAGCATTACTCTATCTCTATCCCCTACTACCCTCTACCCTTCCCATCCCCTACAATTTTCCTTTGCCTTTTCCATTCCCACCCCCCTACTTCCCCTCCCCCCCTCCCCCCTCCACTCACTGGTGTCTTTCTACTCATATTCTTTCAGACCCATACTAGTCCGACTGAGGCCCTCACTTAGCCTCTGCCCTTCATCTGCTTATATAGGCCTACCTTGCTACTCCTCTTGTAGAGTTGCTGTCACTTTCTGGTGATTAACCATTTCCCCCCTCATACCCTCCTGTGGCATTATTTTGCCGCTTTTTCATCCCGGTTCACAAGTTACCCCTGTTTTTTATGTCTATTATGTTTTTCTTATGTTACTTTCTTATTTGTCCTCTCACAGGTCAACCTATATTCGACTGAGGCGGGTGGGTCTTCTCTGGTACCGGTGGCTTGAAAGAGATAAGTGTCACATAATATTCTCCTTACATGTCTATATCACAAGGGTATTAATTCAGCCTACCTCGTTCATTAACAATCCTCATGATGGCCATCAAAGTTGCCTCTTTTAATGTAAGGGGATGTAACTCTCCTTCTAAGAGGAGCCACATTTTTGGGATCCTTAAGAGAGACAAAGCAAATGTTGCCTTTCTCCAGGAGACCCACTTTAAAATAAACCACTTCCCCAATCTTTCCTTCTCTATATTCCCCAATTGGTTCCACAGTGGATCTCCCACCTCTAATTCAAGGGGAGTAAGCATAGGCTTCCACAAGAAAATCCCCTTCCTGTTAGCAGACCAGCTCTGTGATACATCTGGTAGATATATTATGGTGAAAGGTACCATAGGTCAACAGCTGTACACCTTTATAAATGTATACGCTCCTAACGTCAATCAGACACGTTGGCTGATCGAAGTTTTGCAAGTAGCTGACACTTTTAGAGAGGGAATCACCATTTTTGGAGGCGATTTTAACCTAATCCTGAATCCATTTCTGGATTCCTCTTCACAAAAATCTGCTCAATCTCAGAAAGCCCTTCGCTCTCTACTACAAAACTTCACCAGATACCATCTGATTGATGGGTGGCGCACCCTCCACCCTGATGTGAAGGACTATACCTTCTTCTCTCAGGTTCATGGCTCCTATCAACGATTGGATCATTTATTCAGACGTCACACCACATATAATCTGGGACGCCCACAAGGCTTTCATCAGAGGTCATTGCATAAGTCTGGGTGCCCATATTAAAAGAGAGATTGAGGCAGCTAAACGATCTCCATGAGAAAATACGCTCATTAGAAAGCGTGCACAAAAGCTCTTTACTTCAGTCTCATCTAACAGAGCTTTCTGCCTGCAGGGCCTCTCTTAGGAACCTCTTAAACACCTCCTCGGCGAAGTATTTTCTGCATTCTCAACAGAAGATCTTTGCACATGGTAATAAGGCATCCAGATTTATGATGCAGAGACTCAAACGTAGAAAACTTAATAATTATGTGCATAAATTGAAACCCCCAGACGGCCCTCTGACTTTTGACTCTTTCCCTCTACAACTTACACTCCCCAAGCCAAACTGTCAAAGATCCAGAGACTGCCACTGATCACATGTCTGTCTTAGAATATATAGGCCTCCCGCAGTTAACAGACCAGGATAGAACACAGCTTTCTGCCCCCTTCACTCCAGAAGAACTACTAGGAGCCATCAAAAATTCCCCCAAGGGTAAATGCCCAGGCCCTGACTCCCCATCCCATATTATAACACTTTTCACAAAATTTTAATTCCCCATTTACCGCCTATCTTTAACGCAACTCTGCAGGGTCTCCCACTAACCAGGGATATGACCAAAGCCCATATCACAGTGATTCCGAAAGAAGGCAAGGACCATACCCTCTGCTCCAATTTTAGGCCCATCTCCCTTCTCAACACAGATCTAAAGCTGTTGGCAAAACTGTTGGCTAACAGATTAGCTAGGATCTTACCATCCCTGATACATAGAGACCAAGTAGGCTGTATCAAGAACAGAGAAGGAAAAGACAACACTGCCAGAGTACTCAACATCCTCCATTATGTTAATAAGCGTGCCCTACCCTTGGTCCTTCTCAGCACAGATGCTGAGAAGGCCTTTGATAGGGTTAACTGGTCCTTTATGTACTCAGTCTTACGTTCTAATAACTTCCCTAACACATTTATCTTAGCAGTTAAGGCCATGTACTTAAATGCTTTGGCATCTGTAACAGTCAATGACACCTTGTCAGCCCCCTTCCAAATAAGTAATGAAACCCGACAAGGTTGCCCCCTGTCGCCCCTCCTATTTGTTCTAACCCTAGAGCCTCTGCTGCAGATTATCAGATCGGACGGGGATATTCAAGGGATAATCTTGGGAGACCAACAACACAAAATTGCTGCATTTGCGGACGACATGCTAATAATGACAAGCAACCCAGCTACGGCTCTCCCCAAGATCTATAAACACCTAGAAGTCTAAATTACACCCCCCTTCTACAGAAAATCAAATCAGATCTAACTTCTCTAGACATTCCTATCCTCTCATGGTTCGGAAGGAAAAATATCCTGATGTCCTTAATCATACCAAAATTGACGTATCTCCAACAAACACTCCCAATTGCAGTTCCTTCTACCTACTATGCCTCCCTACGTTCTCTTTTCAGATCCTTCATATGGTCTGGGAAGAAAGCGAGGCTATCATATAGGGCACTAACATACCCAAAAGAGAAAGGAGGAATATCACTGCCTGATCCAGAAATATATGGCAGAGCAGTCCTTCTGGCGAGAGTAGTTGATTGGTTGAGATGTCCCCAACATAAGTCATGGGTAGCAATAGAACAATCTCTACTCGGATCAACATTTAAAGCTTTCTTATTGGGTAAATTGTCCCCTTTTCCCCCCCGCTCTCACATATCTCCGACCATGAAAGCTACTTTCCAAGCATGGAACACCCTACAGAGTTCCCATCTTGGAATCCCTCTTCCATCCCCAACACTACTGGCAAAAGATATATTTAATTTAGCCCCCCAGGCCCTACGCGATAGCATCCCACCAAAGGTTAAACTTTCAAAAGTCAAGATTACTGATCTTTACCAAGAGAGTTCTCTTATCTCTGTGGACAAAATGCATAAACTTCTGGATGTGGATACCCCACGTTACAATTTAATTTACTTTCTAAGAGTGTATACGGTAGCCTAAACACTCTAATTAGGCCCATCACATGGTTTGAAAGTTTCTTCTCCCTTTCCCATCCTCCAACTAAAATTATCTCCCAGCTCTATAAAAAAATTTGAGATCCCCCACCTTCACTAGTTCCTGCTTTTATCCGCCTATGGGAAAAGGATTTACACAAAACCTTCCAGACGGATTAAATACAAAACATCTATATCTCCCCCCATATCACATCTAGATGTGTGAAGATCCAAGAAAACAGATACAAGATAATCTCAAGGGGGTACAAAACCCCTGACAAGACATACCTATACTCTGCCTCAGCGTCGGATGTGTGTTGGAGATGTTCTAGCAATAGGGGAACATACTTTCCTATCTGGTGGAGCTGCCCTATAATATCAAATTGGTGGAAAGAAATCTTTAAACAGGGAAACCTGATCTGTGGAACCAATTTCCCGGTTTCTCCCGAAACCGCCCTCCTTAATCTTTTCCCGAGAGACCTAACTACACCCAACCTTAGGCTGTTTAAATACCTACTAAGCGCGGCCAAGGTGCTGATCCCTACCATGTGGCTATCGCCCGAGATCCCTCCTCTGGAACATTGGTTCCTTAAGATTGACCAGATTTACAGGCTCGAGGAGATATCTGCCTGGGAGATGAGATCTCACCAAACCTTTGATAAGACATGGAAGGACTGGAAATCCTTCAGAGGATATGAAAACTAAGGCCCTTAAAAGGGTGAATCCTTCATCAGTGCTAGAGAGAGTAACTAGGAAGGTGGACGCTTATACCTCTCACCATTAATCTATGACGTAGCTACTGGCGATACTACACCCACCCCGCCTCAGACTCGAAAATATTTAGTGCAACTGATTATTTAACATGATAACTTTTTACCTGCTTTTCATTCTAATTTGATCTATGACCATTTGGACCCTCTCCCTCATGGGACGAAAGGCACTTTGTATACCAATTGTAATTGTTGGAGACCTGTTGATACCATCAATGTCATGCAGCCTCATCTCTGTAAGCTTTGATTTTGCTCAATAAAAAAGTTAAAAGTAAAAAAAAAAAAAAAAGTCTGTCATTGGGCCACTCTGTGGTCTACTGATGCTGCTGTCACCTCAACACTCTGTGGTCTCCTGATGCTCCTGCCAACTCAACACACTATGCTGTGGTCTCCTCATGCTGCTGCCAAATCAACACTCTGTGGTCTACTGATGCTGCTGCCACCTCAAAAGTCTGTCATTGGCCCACTCTGTAGTCTCCTGATGCTACTTCCACCTCAACACTCTATCATTGGGCCACTCTGTAGTCTCTTCATTCTGCTGACACCTCGCAACTCTGTGGTCTCCTCATGCTGCTGCTACCTCAACACTCTGTCACTGGGCCACTCTGTGGTCTCCTGATTAGAGTTGAGCGGACACCTGGATATTCGGGTTCGACGGGTTTGAAACGAACTTCACAAAAAAGGTTGAGCGAACTTGACACCGAACTTGACACCGAACCCGGACCCCATTGAAGTCAATGGGGACGCAAACTTGTCAGCACTAAAATGGCTGTAAAAATGTAATGGAAAGGCTAGAGGGCTGCAAATGGCATCAAAATATGGGTAAGAGCATTGCAAGTGCTCTGCAAACATATGTGGATAGGGAAATGACTTTAAATAAAATAAAATATGTAAAAATAAAAAAATAATAATCTTGATCTAGGAGGACGAGGTCAATATGGAGTAGGAGGTTGAGGAGGCGGTGGATGTGGCGGTGTAGGTGGAAGCGGCAGTGGAGGAGAAGGAGGTAGCCTACACTGCTTTTTTAAATTCATTTATATTTTTTTAAATTAGAGTACACCCCAAACATTGGAAAATATAACCTGTGATAACCCCCTCCAGTTGTGCTAAACACACGTTCAGACAATACACTGGCTGCAGGGCAGGCCAGCACCTCCAAGGCCCAAAGGGCAAGCTCAGGCCATGTGCCTAATTTGGAGACCCAGAAGTTGCAGGGGCTGACCCCTGTCAGTCAGTTCGTGTAGGCGTGTGCACACTTACTTCCGCCTCCTCCTCCTGTGCTACATCCTCTTCCATCATCGCCAGCAGCATTTTGTCAAGGAGGCATAGAAGTGGAATAGTTACGCTGAGGACGGCGTTATCGGCACTGGCCAAGTTGGTGGAGTGCTCTAAACAGCGCAACAAGGAACACAGGTCTCGCATGGAGGCCCAGTCATTGGTGGTGAAGTGGTGCTGTTCTGCTGAGCGACTCACCCGTGCGTGCTGCAGCTGAAACTCCACTATCGCTTGCTGCTGCTCGCACAGTCTGGCCAGCATGTGCAAGGTGGAGTTCCACCTTGTGGGCATGTCACATATGAGGCGGTGAGCGGGAAGGCCAAAGTTAAGCTGCAGCACTGACAGGCGAGCAGCAGCAGGGAGAGAACACAGATGGCCTGCACTTTATGCAGCAGCTCTGACATATCGGGATAATTTTTAAGGAATCTTTGCACCACCAAATACAGCACATGCGCCAGGCAAGGGATGTGCATCAAACTGGCTAGTCCCAGAGCTGCTATGAGATTTTGCCCATTATCGCACACCACCAGGCCGGGCTTGAGGCTCACTGGCACCAACCACTCATCTGTTATTCAAGGCCCGTCCACAGCTCCTGCGCGGTGTGGGGTTTGTCCCCCAAACAGATAAGTTTTAAAACTGCCTGCTGTTGTTTACCCCTGTCTGTGCTGAAGGTGTTAGGCTGACCGGATGAGGAGCCGGTAGAGGATGAGGAAGCGGAGTAGGAGGAGGAAGCAACAGGAAGGCAAACTGAAGTGCCCTGCAATCCCTGCATTTACCCAGTGGGCTGTTATGGGAGATATAACGTCCCTGACCGTGCTTACTGGTCCACGTATCCGTAGTGAGGTGCACCATGCCACAGATGGCGCTGCGCAGTGCACACCTAATTTTGTCCCCTACTTGGTTGTGCAGGGAAGGGATGGCTCGTCTGGAAATGTAGTGGTGGCTGGGCACGATGTACTGTGGGACAGCCACCGCCATAAGGCCTTTAAAACTATCAGTCTCCACCAGACAGAATGACATCATTTAAAACGCCAGTAATTTTGAAATGCTGGCATTCAGGGCTAGTGATCACAGGTGGGTAGGGGGGTACTTCCTCTTCCTCTCCAGTGTTTGGGAGATGGAGAGCTGAATGCTTCCGTGGGACATTGTGGAGATGCTTAGTGAACCAGGTGGTGGTGTTGCTGGAAGATCCTCTGTTTGCGGGGAGGCAGGTGGCACTGTCACTCCAGAGGTGGATGAAGAGGCCCAGACTGCAGCAGAAGAGGAAGCAGGAGATGCCAGAGACCTTTCTTGGTTTTTGAGGTGTCTACTCCATTGCAGCTCATGTTTAGCACTTAAATGCCTCGTCATGCAGGTTGTGCTCAGGTTGAGAACGTTTAGGCCTCGCTTCAAGCTCTGATTGCACAGCGTGCAAACCACTCGTGTCTTGTCGTCAGCACATTGTCTGAAGAACTGCCGCACCAGGGAACTCCTTGGAGCTGGATTTGGTGTGCTCGGTCCCTTGCTGTGGTGGGCAGTAGCAGGCGTACTGTCTAGACGACGGCCGCTCCACTTTTGCACCCTGCTCCCTCTTCTGCTGTGCTGGTGTCTCTGTGCGACCACCACCTCTTCCTCAAAACTAAACAGGTCACTCGCATGACCTTGATTCCACGCGGGGTTGAGGACCTCATTGTCCTTCACATCATCTTCCACCCAGTCTTCACCCCTGCCCTCCTTGTCGGTCTGCACACTTAGTTTCGTCTTTATCCGAGACGTGCTGCGGTGTTCCTCCCATGTACTCATCTTGAAACATAAGTGGTTGGGCATCGGTGCACTTAATCTCTTCCACTTCTGGGGCAGGGCTAGGTGAATGGCCCTGGGAAACCCTGCTAGCAGAGTCATCAATAAGCAGAAGAGACTGCTGCATGACTTGGGGCCCAGACTGCTTGGCTTATTTGCAAGGGGGTGAGGTGAAAGACTGATGTACATCGGCTGCAGGTGCCAACCCTGATCTTTCAGCAGGAGACATGGTGGGAGACAATGTAAAGGAATTGGAGGCACTGTCAGCAACCCAATCTACTATCACCTGTACTTGTTCTGGCCTCACCATTCGTAGAGCCGCATTAAGCCCGACCAAATAACACTGAAGGTTCTGTCGCCTACTCGCACCTGAGGAAAGTGTTTTACTTGGGCGTGTAGCTGGCACAGATCGACCACATCCTCTCCCTGCAACAGGAGCTCCACCAGCATCACCACGACTGGAGCCACGTCCCTTATTTTACGCTCTCCTCATATTTCCCAAATTTACGATGTTGCCCAAAATGGGTGTTTTTTTTAAATAACAGAATATAACAGCAGTATCTAACACGTATATCACACACTGACAGATGCAGCAAAGGCCGCAAATTTAGTTTTCTGCCCAAAATATGTATTTTTTTAATAACAGAATAGAACACCAATATCGAATGCGTTTATCTCACACTGACAGATGCAGCAAAGGCCGCAAATTTAGTTTTTTGCCGAAAATTTGTGTTTGTTTTATAACAGAATAGAACACCAGTATCTAATGAGTGTATCTCACACTGACAGATGCAGCAAAGGCTGCAAAAAAAAATTGGGTCCAAAATTGGTGTTTTTTTAAACCAAGAAAATCATTGAAATATTTCAAGCTTGTCTTTCACACTGCCAAATGCTGCAAAGGCACCAGATGTAGGGTATTGCCAAAAATGGGTGTTTATTATTGCAGTATTTTAAGCTTGGATTTGATTGTCATAAAAGCCCATATGCTGTGCTGGTCAACTGAACATGCATAAAATGGCCGCTGCCGTCCACCAACTAACAGATGGATAACAATTCTTTTTCTGTTTCACTGGGCTCAGGCAGGGTAAAAAGATTGTGCACTGCACCCACACATCTAAATCTATGTAGATCACTGAGTTACCAAGCACTTCTGATTAAAGATTATTTCCTATTCTCTCCCTCACAGCAGCAGCTTCCTCTTCCTACACTACACTAGTAACAGCAGAGTGATGTGCAGCGCTACGTGACTCCAGCTTATATAGAGGCTGGGTCACATGCTGCACTGGCTAATCATAGCCATGCCATTAGTAGGCATGGCTATGATGGCTTCTAAGGGCACAGAGTTAAACGCTTGTTGATTGGCTGCTCTGCAGCCCTTCAAAAAGCGCCATTAACTTGCCGAACACCGAACCCAAACTTTTACTGAAAAGTTTGGGTTCGGGTCTGGGGTCCAAAAATCCTAAAGTTTGGTACGAACTTTACAGTTCAGGTTTGCTCAACCCTAGTCGTAGGCATATTCTGCACTGGCTAAGGCCGTATTCAACCTCCGCGGACCAGTGCAAAACAGTATGTTTTTGTGCCCTTGGAAGTCTTAGACTTAAGCTATCCTGGAGAACCACAAGCCCCAGCAGAGTCAAGTTTGGTCTTGTTAGACTCGTAAAATCTTAAGGGTAATTAATACATCAATGTCATAGCTATATTTAGTGGTTCCACAGAACTCTGGGCTCAGCCAGAAAAAGGTAATTCGGGGCTGACTTCAGCTGGGTCATAAACCTTGCTGACACCTCCTCGACCCTGCCCACACATTTGTACCATTGGTGGGCAGAACTGCTGGCACCTCCTGTTTTAGAACTGTTATAAGATGCTGTCAGGGCATTGTATGGCAACCCTGCCTTGCCTTAACAACTGGATTTGTATCGCATTCTGAATGTCAGTGCTCAGGGTCCACTGATATTATACCAATCAGATTGCACAACGGCTTCAAGGACCGAAACTGATGAACTTAAGTAAACTTTTCATCCATTTTCCCTTTTATTTTTACTGTCTTCAATTACTATTTCCATGAATTATTATTATTATCTAGAATAGTCATTTTTCTGTAAATGTATATATGCACTGTTTTTACTTTCACCTTTTATTAAAAGATTGAAAAATCTTATTTGCTAAGTCTTCTGTGTTCTAAGGAATTAACAAATCCTGTATCTGAAGAGAGTAACATTACCATTTTGTGTGAGAAAGGTCATTTTGATTGTTGCTTGGCTGAGCGATTGCGATTGATCAGCAAGTGATAGCTAGTTCATTTCCTGCTTTGCGTGAGGGTGAGTGACAGATAGTCAGTTTGTGTGCCGTTAAAACACATGGTGGCAGTGTACCGATGTACCGATAAAGGGTTAACCGGAAGTTAACCACCCCTTATCATGTGCGGTATCTGTCTGCGTACAGGTACGTTCGTGACATACTCCACTGCAGCTTGTACTTTGCACTTTGATGCCTGGTTATGCAGGTTGTGCTCAGGTTTAGAACGTTTTTGCCTCGCTTCAGGCTCTGATTGCACAGCATGCAAACCAGTCGTGTCTTGCTGTCAGCACATTGTCTTAAGAACTGCCATGCCAGGGAACTCCTTGGAGCTGGCTTTGGTGTGCTCGGTCCCTTGGTGCGGTGGGTAGTAGCAGGTGTACTGTCTACAGGATGGCCGCTCCACTTTTGCACCCTGCTCCCTCTTTTGCTGTGCTGGTGGCTCTGTGCAATCACCGCCTCTTCCTCCGAACTAAACAGGTCACTTGCATGACCTTTTTTCCATGTGGGGTCGAGAACCTCATTGTCCTCCACATCATCTTCCACCCAGTCTTCACCCCTGCCCTCCTTGTCGGTCTGCACACTGCAGAAAGCCACAGCAGTTGGTACCTGTGTTTCGTCATCATCTGAGACGTGCTGTGTGGTCTTCCCATGTACTCATCCTGAAACATAAGTGGTTGGCCATCGGTGCACGGAATCTCTTCCACTTCTTGGGCAGGTCTTTGTGGATGGCCCTGGGAAACCCTGCTAGCAGAGTCATCAAAAAGCAGAAGAGACTGCTGCATGACTTGGGGCTCACACTGCTTGGCTGATTTGCAAGGAGGTGAGGTGAAAGACTGATGGCCAAGGGCTGCAGGTGCCAACTCTGATCTTTCATCAGGGGACTGGGTGGGAGACAATGTGAAGGAACTGGAGGCACTGTCAGCAACCTAATCTACTAGCACCTGTACTTGTTCTGGCCTCACCATTCGTAGAGTGGTATTTGGGCCTACTAAATATTGCTAAAGGCTCTGTCACATACGCGCACCCAAGGAAGGTGTTTCATTTGGGCTTGTAGCTGGCACAGATCTACCACGTGTTCTCTCTGCAACAGGAACTCCGCCAGCAGCACCACAACCAGGGTGTAACAGGGTTCCGAAGGTGCACTCAGTCCCCCATTAGCTGCAGACCTGCTGCTTAGCTTCGGGAGCGAGGATCTGTGTTTGACCTCATTCCCAGGGCGGTTTTACTAGCTGGGTGGCTCCCTGCTCCTAAGTCTGCCTTGACCGCCGAGCTGATCACTCGGTGCTCGACTGGTTGGTCTGTCGGTTATATGACGCTGGCCACGTCACATGACCCTCATTCCCCACTATAAATACAGGCAGCCTGCTGGCCACAGGTTGCCTGTTAATTTAGGTTCCACCTGTGATTTTGTCTTCCTGGCGTACAAACCGGATTCCCAAAAAGTTGGGACACTATACAAATCGTGAATAAAAACTGAAAGCAATGATGTGGAGGTGCCAACTTCTAATATTATATTCAGAATAGAACATAAATCACGGAACAAAAGTTTAAACTGAGAAAATGTACAATTTTAAGGGAAAAATATGTTGAATCAGAATTTCATGGTGTCAACAAATCCCCCAAAAGTTGGGACAAGGCATCTTCCCTTCTTCTTACAACACTCAACAGACGTCTGGGGACCGAGGAGACCAGTTTCTCAAGTTTAGAAATAGGAATGCTCTCCCATTCTTGTCTAATACAGGCCTCTAACTGTTCAATCGTCTTGGGCCTTCTTTGTTGCACCTTCCTCTTTATGATGCGCCAAATGTTCTCTATAGGTGAAAGATCTGGACTGCAGACTGGCCATTTCAGTACCCGGATCCTTCTCCTATGCAGCCATGATGTTGTGATTGATGCAGAATGTGGTCTGGCATTATCTTGTTGAAAAATGCAGGGTCTTCCCTGAAAGAGATGACGTCTGGATGGGAGCATATGTTGTTCTAGAACCTGAATATATTTTTCTGCATTGATGGTGCCTTTCCAGACATGCAAGCTGCCCATGCCACACGCACTCATGCAACCCCATACCATCAGAGATGCAGGCTTCTGAACTGAGCGTTGATAACAACTTGGGTTGTCCTTGTCCTCTTTGATCCGGATGACATGGCATCCCAGATTTCCAAAAAGAACTTTGAATCGTGACTCGTCTGACCACAGAACAGTCTTCCATTTTGCACAACGCCATTTTAAATGATCCCTGGCCCAGTGAAAACGCCTGAGCTTGTGGATCTTGCTTAGAAATGGCTTCTTCTTCTCACTGTAGAGTTTCAGCTGGCAACGGCGGATGGCACGGTGGATTGTGTTCACTGACAATGGTTTCTGGAAGTATTCCTGAGCCCATTCTGTGATTTCCTTTACAGTAGCATTCCTGTTTGTGGTGCAGTGTCGTTTAAGGGCCCGGAGATCACGGGCATCCAGTATGGTTTTACGGCCTTGACCCTTACGCACAGAGATTGTTCCAGATTCTCTGAATCTTCGGATGATGTTATGCACAGTTGATGATCATAGATGCAAAGTCTTTGCAATTTTTCGCTGGGTAACACCTTTCTGATATTGCTCCACTATCTTTCTGCGCAACATTGTGGGAATTGGTGATCCTCTACCCATCTTGGCTTCTGAGAGACACTGCCACTCTGAGAAGCTCTTTTTATACCCAATCATGTTGCCAATTGACCAAATTAGTGTTAATTGGTCTTCCAGCTCTTCGTTATGCTCAAATTTACTTTTTCCAGCCTCTTATTGCTACTTGTCCCAACTTTTTTGGGATTTGTTGACACCGTGAAAATTTGAATCCACGTATTTTTCCATTAAAATGATACATTTACTCGGATTAAACGTTTGATCTGTCATCTACGTTCTATTACAAATAAAATATTGACATTTGCCATCTCCACATCATTGCATTCAGTTTTTATTCACAATTTTTTTAGTGTCCCAACTTTTTGGGAATCCGGTTTGTACTTACCTCCTGCTGAATTCCTGACCATCCTCTGCCTGCTCCTTGCGTACTTTGCTGCTCTCCTGGTATTCTGACCACGGCTTCCTCCTGACGATCTTCTGCTGACTCCTTTGGTACTCCACGTCTCTCCTGGTATTTACGACCCCGGCTTCTCCTGACTATTCTCTGCTTGCTCCATTTGTACTTTGTAGCTTTCCTGGTATTGACTCGGTCCGTTCACGTTCTGTTGTTTGTCTGTCTGTCATCCCTGCACTTATTCTAAGCTAGGGATTGCCGTCCATTTGTCCCCTGTCATTTGGACTTGCGAGGCAAGTAGGCAGGGCCAGGGGTAAGGGTGGAGCGCAGTGGTCACTTCCATCCCCCCTGTGTGTGTGTGTATGCGTTACAGATTAACAGGGCCAATAACCACTGTATAATGAATCCTCTGGTCACCCTGACTGACCATGTCTCTCATCTGACGCAGATGGTGCAGGAGTTAGGGGAAAGACTCAGTTCTTTTGAGTTAGGGCAAGGTTCTTCCACTCCTCAAGCCTCCAGTCCGCATTTTAAGCCCCGGATTCAGCTCCCAGAGCCCTTTTCTGGAGACCGGAAGAAGTTCCTCTCTTTTAAGGAGAATTGCAAACTTTACTTCCGTTTACGTCCCGTGTCCTCTGGCCCCGAGAGTCAACGCGTGGGCATTATCATTTCCCGACTACAGGGTGATCCCCAGGACTGGGCGTTCTCTTTACCTGCTGTTGACAGTTGTTTATCTTCTGTGGAGGGGTTCTTTCAGATGGTGGTCCAGCCAAAGGCCTATCCCAGAGACAATGCTGAGGTCTCCACCGAGGAACCCATGCAGGTTGGCATGACCCGAGGGAATCTTTGCCGCAGACATAGAGAATGCTTTTACTGTGGAGATCCTGACCATTGGATTAACCAGTGTCCTAAGAAGGCCCTCTCTCTCAAGTCTCCTAAGGCAAGGCAACCTAAAGACCAGGTACACCCTGAATTTTCTAAATGTAAGCTTTTGGTACCCATTACGATTTCTCTGGGAGTAGATAAATGGCCGGGTAAGGCCTTTATTGATTCTGGCTCAGCGGCTAGCTTTATTGACTCAGAGTATGCTGTAAGATTGGGCATTCCTATGTTTGCCTTACCAACTCCTATTCATGTCATGGCTATTGAAGCTACTCCTCTTATTGGTGGTATGGTGAGCTCATGTACCTCAGAGATTTCTCTAACCATAGGTGTGTGCCACTCAGAGTGATGTTCCCTTTTAGTCCTGGAGAACCTACCGGCTGAGGTGGTACTAGGGTTGCCTTGGCTCTGACTACATAACCCCACTATAGATTGGTCCAATGGGGAGTTGGTGAGATGGGGGCCTAAGTGTGATTTGTGTTTGTCCGTGGTACAGGCTGGGGTCTCAGTAAAGTCTGATACTTTACCCACTGTTGTTAGGGAATATTCTGATGTATTCTCATCACCATCCTCGGAGCTTCTACCCCCCCATAGACCTTATGATTGTACCATAGAGCTAGTAAAGGGGGCCAAGTTTCCTAAGGGGCAAATTTATAATCTTTCTAAGCCTGAACGCAAGGCAATGGAAGATTATATTATGGAGAGCCTTGGTAAAGGGCATATTAGACCTTCTGTCTCTCCTATGGGGCGGGGTTTTTCTTCGTTAAGAAAAAAGATGGTGGTCTTAGGCCATGTATCGATTACCGGAGATTAAATAAAATCACTGTACAGAATAGATACTCCCTCCCATTGATTCCGGATTTATTTAACCAGGTTCTGGGGGCAACCTGGTTTTCCAAAATTGACCTGAAAGGGGCATACAATCTTATCCGAATCAAGGAGGGAGACAAATGGAAGACGGTGTTCAATACTCCGGTAGGACACTTTGAATATCTGGTGATGCCTTTTGGACTCAGCAATGCCCCAGCTGTGTTCCAAAACTTCATGAATGACATTCTTAGGGAGTTCCTAGGTAAATTTGTTATTGTCTATCTTGACGACATTTTGATATTCTCTCCTGACTTCGAATCCCATGTGTCTCATGTTAAACAGGTATTAGAGGTGTTGAGGGAGAATCAGCTATCCGCTAAGCAAGAGAAATGTGTCTTTGAAGTACAGGAGATTCTGTTTCTAGGGCATGTTCTGACTACTCACGCCTTCAAGATGGATCCTGGTAAGGTACTAGCAATTAAGGAATGGGTAAGACCTTCATTCTTAAAGGCCTTACAACAGTTCCTAGTTTTCGTCAATTACTATCGCAAATTTATTATGAATTTTGCAGTAATTGCTAAACCGTTGACCGACCTTACTAAGAAAGGGGTGGATTTGGAGAATTGGTCTGCTGAGGCCATTTCTTCATTTGAAAAATTAAAAAAGGCATTCAGCAGCGCTCCCATTCTGATCCAGCCTGATCAGGAGAAACCTTTTATTGTGGAGGTGGATGCGTCCGAGGACGGCGCAGGAGCAGTCCTTTCACAAGGTCCTGCTAGTCTCACTAACCTGAGACCATGTGCCTTCTTCTCCAGGAAATTCTCTCCCACGGAGAGAAACTACGACATAGGGAATAGGGAGCTGCTGGCCATTAAATGGGCATTTGAAGAGTGGAGGAATTTTCTGGAGGGGGCAAGGCATTGTGTAACTGTTGTCACTGACCATAAAAATCTTATGTTTCTCGAGTCTGCTAAGAGGTTGAATACCCGTCAAGCCAGATGGGCTCTGTTTTTTACTCGTTTTGATTTCTCCATTACGTTCAGGCCGGGAAGTAAAAAATGTGAAGGCGAACGCATTATCTCGGAGCTTCCATGCTTTTCAACCTACTGAGGTACCACCTGAATCCATCCTACCAGCAAAAATCTTCATAGCAGCTCTTACCCAAGATATCTCGGCTCGCATTAGGTCTGAACAACATCTGGCACCGGTATCCACCCCAACAGATAAGTTGTTTGTCCCCGTACAATTTCGTCTCCAGCTGTTGGGTGAGTGTCACGATTCTGCCTTTTGTGGACATCCGGGTGTTGAGGGCACTAAGGATCTGGTTTCTAGATCTTATTGGTGGCCCACTCTAACTAGGGATGTCAAGTCCTACGTGTCAGCCTGTGAGGTTCGTGCCAGGTCCAAGACACCTAGGACTCGCCCTGCTGGTAACCTACGACCCCTATCCATTCCCAGTAGACCCTGGTCCCATATCTCGATGGACTTTATAACTGACCTACCGCCGGCGGAGGGTAAGACTGTAGTTTGGGTAGTGGTCGATAGGTTTAGCAAGATGGTCCATTTCATTCCCCTGTTTAAACTCCCGAATGCCAAAACCCTGGCGTCTATTTTTGTGAAAGAAATTGTTCGATTGCATGGTATCTTGGAAAATATTGTTCCTCACAGGGGTGTGCAGTTTGTGTCCAAATTCTGGAGGGCCTTCTGTCAAAAATATAAAATTTCATTGTCTTTTTCCTCTGCCTACCACCCTGAGAGTAATGGGCAGACTGAACGCCTTAATCAGTCTGTGGAACAATTCTTGAGGTCGTGTGTTGCAGATGACCAGCAATTATGGGTGCAATTTCTTCCATTGGCTGAATTTGCTCTGAATAACCATGTCAATTCTTCTGCTGGGGTTTCACCTTTCTTTTGTAACCATGGTTTTCATTCCCGTTTTCATTCTGGGTCATCCGTCTCCTCCTCTAACCCTGAAGAGGATAGGCTCTCCTCTAAACTGTGCACAGTTTGGGCCCGGTTTCAATCGAACTTAGAAAAGGCTCAAAGTTCTCAGAAACTCAAGGCCGATAGGAGACGTTCAAGGGGGGTGAATTTTCAGGTTTGGGATAAGGTATGGTTGTCCTCCAAGAATCTCTCTCTTAAGGTAGATTCTAAAAAGCTTGCTCCTCATTTTATTGGACCATATAAGATCACGGAGGTGATTAACCCGGTATCATTTAGGTTAGAGCTGCCCAAGACATTCCACATTCATAATGTGTTCCATAAAGCTCTACTTAAAAAATATTTTGAACCGGTAGTACCATCGAAAGCCTCGCCTCCGCCAGTTCTTGTTAATGATGCTGTCGAGTATGTGGTGTCTAATATAGTGGATGTCAGGAAGGTGCGTAATTCCTTGCAGTACCTGATTCACTGGAAGGGGTATGGACCTGAAGAGAGATCTTGGGTACCTGCCAGGGAGGTTCATGCTCCTAGACTTGTTCGAAAATTTCATTTAGAACACCCTGAAAGGCCATCACCTGACGTCTTGGGTCCGGTGGCCCCTCGTAAAAGGGGGGGGTACTGTAACAGGGTTCGAAAGGTGCACTCGGTCCCCCATTAGCCACAGACCTGCTGCTTAGCTTCAGGAGCGAGGATCTGTGTTTGACCTTGTTCCCAGGGCGGTTTTGCTAGCTGGGTGGCTCCCTGCTCCTAAGTCTGCCTTGAGCGCCAAGCTGATCACTCGGTGCTCGACTAGTTGGTCTGTCGGTCATGTGACGCTGACCACGTCACATGACCCTCACTCCCCACTATAAATACAGGCAGCCTTCTGGCCACAGGTTGCCTGTTAATTTAGGTTCCACCTGTGATTTTGTCTTCCTGGCGTACTTACCTCCTGCTGAATTCCTGACCATCCTCTGCCTGCTCCTTGTGTACTTTGCTGCTCTCCTGGTATTCTGACCCCGGCTTCCTCCTGACGATCCTCTGCTGACTCCTTTGGTACTTCACGTCTCTCCTGGTATTTACGACCCCGGCTTCTCCTGACTATTCTCTGCTTGCTCCATTTGTACTTTGTAGCTTTCCTGGTATTGACTCGGTCCGTTCACGTTCTGTTGTTTGTCTGTCTGTCATCCCTGCACTTATTCTAAGCTAGGGATTGCCGTCCAGTTGTCCCCTGTCATTTGGACTTACGAGGCAAGTAGGCAGGGCCAGGGGTAAGGGTGGAGAGCAGTGGTCACTTCCCTCCCCCCTGTGTGTGTGTACGCGACCGTTACACAGGGCCACATCCCTTATTTGACGTTCTCCTAATTTTTTGCGGTCACCCACCGAAGTAACAGATGTTTTTACTAAATTTAGTTCTCTGTCAGCAATGCAGAGCAGGGGTTTTTCAACGGCAAAAATGGGTTAATGTCACCCACCAATGGAAAAGACGATTTTTAGAAATTTAAGTCCCTGTCACCTATGCAGAGCAGGGGTTTTTCAATGGCAACAATGGGTTAATGTCACCCACCAATGGAACAGACACATTTTTAAAAAAAAAAAATTTTGTTGTTGCATTGCGCCCACCAAAAAATTGCTGTAGGAAGGTCAGCCACATGTGCTTAACTTGAGGGGAGCCATGATGTCAAGTTATAGTATTCACTATGACACTAATTACCTAATAATAAGCATTTGGATTGATCCCAGGCACCAGCTTGATCTCGGGGTCTTCTTGACTGCTGATTGGGGAATTTTCAACGGTCGTCCAGAACCTACAAAAACAGAAAACATCATCACTGGTGCATTCTTGTAAGTGAAACATTCAGATCCCTCCCTCCCTTTTATTTTGTCGCTTTTTTTATTGACGGGGGTTAAGTCACTCTCTGAGTGGACTGATGGTCATTGTTTAGATTAATTCCTACAGTTAATAGTTAACGTTTATTTGTTTGGTTAATACCTCAAAATTAATTTTAAATCGTACTAAGCATCGTGGCCATTTAAGTGCCAAAAAAGTCCAACTTGTTATTTTATCTATGTGTATTGGTCTTCTTCTATAGTTTAATGGTTACCTATGACATCATGAACAGACAGATAAATTATAAAATTTAAAAATGATGTATTGCACATGTGCCCTGGCTGGACAATTGTATACCTGGCCTATGTTGGTGCAGGAACCCACCCTCCGCGCCACTTGTGAATGACTTGCCTGATAATCGTGGAAATGTCACTCCACAATCCTACAGATGGATTTACTGTATTTATTTGCCTGGCTGTCAGAAATACAGCGCAGGCCGCAAAGGTACTTTATGGCGAAAAATTTTTTTTTTTTCACCCACAGAGAAACAGATGGATTTACTGATTTTATTTCAATATCAGATTTACAGTGCAGGCCGCAATGGTACTTTATGGCCAAAAAGTGTGATTTTTTCAAATGACAATGTAACAGCAGTATTTAACTGTTTTATTAGACTATCAGAAATGGAGCGCAGGCCACAAATGTACTATCTAGCGCAAAAAGTTTTTTTTTTTTTTTCAAACGACAATGTAACAGCAGTATTTAACTGCTTTATTGGACTGTTAGAAATGCACTATATATAATATAATATAATATAATAAACACCTCTGACTTGTCTCCTTCCTATCTATCCAAATAGGCATCAGAGTTAGGGATCACTCTCAATGATACCGAAACAAGAGATATCATCCTAAATAGTAGGTCGCAGTCAGTGTTCCCAAAAATACAGGAGATGCATTTTAAACTGGTGTCACGGTGGTACAGAACCCCGATACTATTACATCGTATGTACTCAAATGTGTCCCCCTTGTGTTGGAGATGTGAGGAAGCACATGGTACACTATCACACATATGGTTGACCTGCAAGTGCATGAAGGTGTTTTAGAGGAATATCTCTGCAATTCTGGGTCACATTTTTGACACCCGAGTTGAGATTCCCCCGAGACTACTCTTCTTTAGTGTATTTGAATGCCACTCCTCGGACATCAAACATCCCCTCACCATACATAACCTCAATGATGCCAAAATTTGAATCCCTAGATTGTGGAAAAAGATAGCACCCCTTCAATTTCAGAGTGGCTAAAGGAAATGCATACACTACACAACTTTGAGAAGTCAATACTATTGAGATAAGATAAGCTACATCACTACCTTACAACATGGGATCTCTGAAACTCATTTGGTAAATGTGACTTCATCTTAAACCTTCTTTAACTAACTCTAGATCTTAAGGCTAAATACCAATGAGTCAAGCTCACATTCTGAGCCATGATACCCCCCAGCCCTAAGTTCTCTTACCCTCCCCCAGTTATCTATGTTATATACAATAAAGTGCACGTGACATACATATGTTTATAATAATCACATAAGTTGAAGTATAGATTGATTTATGATTTTATTTTCAAAGGCTTGAGTTTGTTAATAAAGACTTCGGTCCTTACTAGCTT
Source organism: Bufo gargarizans (assembly GCF_014858855.1). Classification (NCBI taxonomy): domain Eukaryota; kingdom Metazoa; phylum Chordata; class Amphibia; order Anura; family Bufonidae; genus Bufo; species Bufo gargarizans. Next base: position 535,341,880 of record NC_058082.1, on the reverse strand, counting down.
GACAATAAAGAGTATCTCAAGATTTCATATTTCTGTAATTTGTCAACACAATAGTGTGAATATTTACTTTTTATATACTATACATGACTATTAATGCCGTGTATATTACATCGTATATTTTTCTGTATGTATACATTGAAGTAAGAATATATACTAATATAAGTATCTTGTATGCCTTTTTCATAAGAAAAAATTTCAATAAAAACAAAATGTTACAAGAAATGCAGTGCAGGCCGCAAATGTACTATCTTGCACAAAAAGTTAGTTTTCTTTTCAACCAAAATTATAACAGCAGTATTTAATGGTTGTATTAGACTGTCAGAAATGCAGCGCAGGCCGCAAAGGTACTTTATGGAAAATAAAATGTGATTTTTTTTTTCACCCACAATTAAACAGATGGATTTAACTGATTTTCAGTGCAGGGCGCAAATGTACTTTTTAGCAAAAAATAAATTAATGTATTTGTCCCCCCAGAATCTAACAGATGGATTTACTGAATTGACTACACTCACATATGCAGCACAGGGGTATATGTTGCCCACTGAACTAAAAGAACAGGATTAAATTATTGTCCCTGGCACATATGCAGCGCTGGTGCACTGAACTTGCACAAAATGGCCGCCGACGCCCACCTAACTAACAGATGGATAAAACTTAGTTTTCTGTGTCACTGTGCTCAGGGCAGGGTATAAAAATGTTGCATTGCACACACAAGAAAAAATTGCTGTAGATCGCAAAGTTAACAACAAGTTCTGATATCAGATAGATTCTTTCCTATTCTCTCCCTCACAGCAGCAGCATCCTATCCCTACACTAGTAAGAGCTGAGTGACATGTTACGTGACTCCAGCTTATATAGAAGATAGGTCACATGCTGCACTGGCCAATCACAGCAATGTTATTAGTAGGCATGGCTGTGATGGTTTCTCATGGCACACTAGTTAAACTCTTGTTGATTGGCTGCCCTGCAGCCTTTCAAAAAGCGCCATTAAATCGCCGAACACTAAACTCAAATCCAAACTTTTACTGAAATGTTCGGGTCCGGGGTAAAAAAATCCTACAGTTTGGGTTCGCTCAACCCTAAGTTCAATCTTGGGTTCATTAGACCTGAGAGTTTTTTAGATTTATTTTTATTTTGTTTTGCAAAAATTGGAAAGGCTCTTATGATTCTATGATTAGGAGAGGCTCCTTTTTGGGCAATCTGACATAAAGCCCAGATTGCTATAGTGCTACAGTGGTGGCTGACCTTCTGGAAGATTCTCCCATCTTCACACAGGTCTTTGGAGTTCAGCCAGAGTGAACAATGAGGTAATGATCATCTCTCTTACCAAGGCCTTTCTACCGTGATTACTTAGTTTGGTGGGGCAACCAGCTCTAAGAAAAGCCTTGATTTTTCCCGGCTTCTACCATATAAGAATTATGGAGACGACTGCGGTTTTGGGAACTTTTAGTGGATCATACATTTTTTGTTCCCTTCTCCAGATGTGTGCCTCCAAACAATCATTTCTCTGTGCTTTTCCTTCTCATGGCTTGTTTTTTGCTCTGATATGTATTGTCAGCTTTGAGACCTATGTCTTTCTAAATCATGTGAATTCAACAGAATTTACTAAAGATGGACTCCAGTCAAGGTTTAGAAACATCTTAAAGATTATCAAGAGAAATGGGATGCCCCCAGAACTATATCTTGTGTCATATATCTTGTGTCATATATCTTGTGTCAGAATATTTACGGCCACACAAAATTTCAGTTTTTCCTTTTTAATACATCTGCAAACATTTCTAAAATTGTATCATATTCTAATTATGGGGCTTTGAGTCGTGATTGATAAGGGAAAAATTCATTTTATTATTTATTTTAGCACAAGGTATCAACATAGAAAATGAGAAAAAAAAAATTAGAGGGTCCTAAGTAATAATGAGCAAATTTCTGATTTGGGTATGCAAAGAGTTTTATAGGCCTCTGTGTTTCTGGGGAAAAAAGTATGCAAATTAGTTTTCCTTCCCAAATAAGAAGAAAGCTTAGGGGGATTAACATTATTCAACTTTTTTATTTTTTTTTGCAGATTTTCTGAAGCTGAATGCTTCTATTCATTTCAAGTGAGGGATGTGGAGATGTGGCATCCGAGGCTTAGTTTTTTTTGGAAGGGAACCAAATTTGCATACTCAGGCTTGTCTAGCCTAGAAGAGATAAGTATACAATACGTTATATATACTCCAAAATGATGGCATTTAAAACTACTAAAGGTTACACAGACAAAACAATCACCCTTACGGCTGTTTGGTGGAAAGTTATGGCTTTTGAAATGTGAAGATGAAAATATTCAGTGCCCTACAGTGGGGTTTTCCTGGAATAGCCAACCCCTTCAGGACTGAGATTTTCCTTTTTTACGGTTTTATTTTTCACTCCCAACCTTCCCATAGTCCTAACTTTTTTATTTTTATATTCAAATAGCCTTATGAGGGCTTATTTTTTGTGGGACAAGTTGTACTTTCTAATGGAACCAATTATGGTTGCATACCATGTAGTAGGAAGTGGAAAAAAATCCAAATGGTGTAAAATTGGGTAAAAATGCAATTCTCATAAAGGATTATTATTTTTTTACACTGTACACTATACTGTAGAATTGACATGTTATCTTCATTCTCCAGGTCAGTATAGTTACAGCGATTCCACACTTTTTTTCCCACACAAATTTTTTCTTGCATTTTTTAATAAATTATAACCATATTCTGACCCCTATAACTTTTTGTAGTTATGTGTACGGGTCTGTCTGAGGGCTGATTTTTTGCGGGACGATCTGTTCTTTTTAGTGATACTAATTTGAAGTGTCTAAGATCTAAGTCAGGGAACGCTGTTACTGGAGCAGAAGCGAGCGACTTCTGTTGGCGTGCGACTTCAGCTTCCGGACTGCCAAAATGCTGTGATCACATTTGACCACAGCATCTGAAGGGTAATATGTATGCAATCAGCATTTGCCGTGAGTCTCTGCTATTTAAAATAGCAGAAACACGGCTGCTATGGCGCACGCTGCACATGCGAGTGGGCAACATGTTTAGGGACCAGACTTCCGCCATGCATATACGGCGGAAGCCCTTAAGGGGTTAAGTGATGTCAGTAGCCTGCTTCCACTATTGGAAGGTTCAAGTGATATGTTGCTTGTCCACACACCACAACAGAAGTCATTTGCTGCAGTAGAGCACGTGACCATGCCCATGCCTGTCCAATAGTAAGCAGGTTTGGGAAAGGAACATGAGCACATGGGAACCAGCATGCAGGACCAAAGAGGTGTGGAGCAGGCAAGTACACATCTACAGGATTCACTTAAAAGTTGTTTCTAAAAAAAAAAAAATTAACTGCTGACTTAGGCAGCATCCAAAAGGGGTTAATTAATTTGTCTAAAACAAGATGTCAGATTTTGAGCCAAAAATGTGTCATATTCAAGTCAGAATTCCATTTTGGGCCATTGCTCTTATGATGGTTTGGTCATTTGTGGCCTTCCTGATCATGTTTTGGAAACAACTGGTTCACTTTTGATGGGAAATCTTATAGTACCATATACAGTCCTGATCAAAAGTTTAAGACCACTTGAAAAATGGCAAAAAAATCATATTTTACATTGTTGGATCTTAACAATGTTCCAAGTAGAGCTTCAACATGCAACAAAAAGAAATGAGAGTGAGACAAAAAAAAATTTGAGCATTCAATTAATTGAAAATAACGATTAAACTGAAACAGGCTGTTTTTCAGCTGATCCAAATTTTAGGACCACATGCCTTTAAAAGGCCAAATCTGTGCAAAGATGTGGATTCATTGTCATTTTCTGTCAGGTAGTCACACGTTATAATGGCAAAGCCATTTGAACGTGGTCGGGTTGTTGAACTGCATAAGCAGGGTCTCTCACAGCGTGCCATCGCTGCTGAGGTGGGACGCAGTAAGACAGTCATTTGGAATTTCTTAAATGATCCTGTGGGTTATGGAACAAAAAAGTCAAGTGGAAGACCCAAAAAAAATTCACCAGCACTGAGCCGGAGGATGAAGAAAGTTTTATTCTCTGATGAGAAAAAATGTAACTTTGATGCTCATGATGGTTTCCAACATTACTGGCATGACAAGCAGATCCCACCTAAGATGTTTTCTACGCGCCACAGTGGAGGGGGCGCCATAATGGTTTTTCCTTCAGTGGAACAATGGAGCTTCAGGAAGTGCAGGGACGTCAAACGGCTGCTGGCTATGTCCAGATGTTGCAGAGAGCATTCCTCATGACTGAGGGCCCTCGTCTGTGTGGTAACGACTAGATTTTTCAACAGGACAACGCTAAAGTACACAATGCCCGCAGGACAAGGGACTTCTTTCAGGAGAATAACATCACTCTTTTGGCCCATCCTGCGTGTTCCCCTGATCTAAATCTAATTGAGAACCTTTGGGGATGGATGGCAAGGGAAGTTTACAAATATGGACAAAAGTCCCAGACAGTAGATGGCCTTCATGCGGCCGTCTTCACCACTTGGAGAAATGTTCCCACTCGCCTCATGGAAACGCTTGCATCAAGCATGCCAAAGCAAATTTTTGAAGTGATCAACAGTAACAGTGGAGGTACTCATTACTGAGTTCATGTTTAGAAGTAGAATTTTTTTTTTTATTTTTTTTTTTTGGGGGGGGGGGGGGGGGATGTGTGGTCCTAAACTTTTGATCAGCTGAAAAACAGCCTGTTTCAGTTTATGCATTGTTTTCATTAAATTGAATGCTCAAAAAATGTTTTGTCTCACTCCGATTTCTTTTTGTTGCATGTTGAAACTCTACTTGGAACCTTGTTAAGATCCAGCCATGCTAAATATGATTTTTTGCAATTTTTTAAGTGGTCTTAAACTATTGATCAGGACTGTATATTGTGTAACAAACTTTAGTCTACACAAGATTATTCTGTTTTAGAACAACTGATACTTTCAGTTAACTGTGTTGCCATACTTTTGACTGTCACTATTTTAACTAAATACATATATATATATATATATATATATATATATATATATATATAGAGAGAGAGAGAGAGTGATTCCAATTTAACACATTGCACACTCCATTAGGAGAAGATTTTCGCAAACCCAGTAACTACTGTCAGACAGAGCAACTGAGGATCATGCATATATTTAGCCTGTTTTACTTAACCTATAATTACTATAGACTTATAAAACTTTTTTTTTTATTATCTGTTTTAGGGCTCATGTACACAAATGTATTTTGTTTCCATGTCCATACCATTTTTTTTTTGAGGACCGTATGCGGAACCATTCATTTCAATGGGTCCGCAAAAAAAATGTAAGGTGCTCCGCGTGCATTCCGTTTCCGTATTTACGTATTTCCATTCTGCAAAAAAATAGAAGATGTCCTATTATTGTCCGCATTACGGACAAGAAAAGTACTGTTCTATTAGAGGCCAGCTCTTCCATTTCACAAAATACAAAATGCACACGGACGTCATCCGTATTTTTTGTGCATTCGTTTTTTGCAGACTGCAAAATACATAGTCTTGTGCATGAGGCCTTAGGTAAAACATTGCTTTTCTACCTAAAATATATAAAGATGCTGGATTTTTTTTTTTTTTTTCTAAACAAAAGTTACTTTTATGTCTTAAAATATGATATAACAAGGTTATTTTTATTATATAACCTCATCATTGTTCTGCACAGCATGAAATGAACAGTTATAGCTCTTTCTTACTCAATTGCTTTTGAAAGTGATATAAAAGTCACTGTGACTTAAAAAGCAAATTGCATGGTTTCAGTAATTATAGCATGTTCATTTATTTTATGTGTCTTAAGCATAGTACTCATATTTTATTCTTTCAAAATGGAGCTGTCATGCAAATAACAGTATTTCATCTAGTGTTCCATTTGTATATCCCAAATGACCATCATCGTTAGGATTTTCATAGTATTCTAAATTTATTTAAAACCATTTACTCTATTATTGTTGTTCTCAAAACTTTTTATTTTAATGGAAAGGTTAGAATCACACAAACAGTTTTGGGGTTTATGCACATTAGTGGGGATTTTTAACTAGTAAGAAAAAAAAAAGAGCATCATTGAAATTGTTTCACTTTTTCAACATCACATACACTTTGAAAACATTTTTTTCATGGCAATTTATGGGAATTAATTTCAGACTTTTTTCCACTGGGTAGGGAAAAACACCTGAACAAAATGTCATTTCTACAATATGCAGCAATGTTTAAAAAATGCAATAAAAAAAGCCATTATGGAAAAAATGTTTGTGCTGGAGTTGGAGTTTTTCAGAACAAAAAATAGACATCAAAAATGTGAAAAAAATACACCAAATCACACACAATTAGGTAAATGCACAACAAAAAAATCCTGTGTGAACTCAATCTAGTAGCGATTTTTGTGGCATTTTTAAGCCAAAAGTCAGGGAAATGACACGGGCGTCATCCATATTTTTTGTGGATCCGTTTTTTGCGGACCGCAAAATACATACAGTCATGTGCATGAGGCCTTAAACAACTTAATTAAAGATTATTCCCCAATCTGCATCAAAATCTACATGCATAACTCCAGATTTAGGCCACTTTCACAAGGTCAGTATCTTACATCAGTATTTTGCCTCATGCACACGACCATTCCGTTTTTTGTGGACTGCAAATTGCTGATCCGCAAAACAAAGAAGCCGCCCGTGTGCCTGCCGTAATTTGCGGAACGGAACAGGCGTCCTATTATAGAAATGCCTATTCTTGTCCACAAAACAGACAAGAATAGGACATGTTATATTTATTTTTTGTGGGGCCACGGAACGGAGCAACGGATGCAGACAGCACACTGAGTGCTGTCCGCATCTTTTGCGGCCACATTGAAGTGAATGGGTCCGCACCCAAGTCGCAAAAATTGTGGCTCGGATGCGGACAAGAACAACGGTCGTGTGCATGAGGCCTTTGCAACCCAAAACTAAGAGTGGAGTCAACTTCCAGTTTAACTATTTGAAAGAGTCAAGTCAGCTTAGACAAAGACAACTTTTTAAATAGAAACCCCAACCCCACCCACCCATCCATCTCAGCAATCAGCAGTGACAGATGAGTGAAGCTATATTTGGCCATACTGTATATTTCAAATAAATAACTGCACATTAGAGATAATCAAATTAATTCTAAACTAATCGGGTTCATTATACATTTCACAAAAATTGTCCACAAAGCAAATGCAATATTTTGGAAATTTGCTTTGGACAAAATGCGCAAAAACGGTAGCCAACACCATTTTACCGTGAACATTGGTGGGGAAAAGGACAGGATAGATGAAGATGGAGGATGACAGGGGGAAGGTTTTGCCCTGATTGGCTCAGAGGGTGACCCCACAGAGCAGCAACTCTGTTCTCTGGGACTCTACTTCTCTTCTCCTGCATCCTTCTCTTGTGACTCTGTGACCAAGGTCACAGACAGCGTCACAGCCAGGGAGAAGGAAACACCCCTTGAGAAATATGGCTGTCTCTTCTTACCTGTAATGATTTATAAGTATTTAAACTTAATTCAACAATTAAATAATTATTAAAATGTCTGCCAAGTAAAATAAATAGCAGTAATGCATGACATGTATGGAAATAACAGATAATTCAGGAGAACCCCGGTTGGAATCAAAAGTTCCATGTATAATTGCACATTGGCCCAAATGGGATCACATTAGCAGTAGAGATGTCGCAAATGTTTCTGCAAATGTTCGCGAACCGGGCGAACCGCCATTGACTTTAATAGGCAGGCGAAACCCACAGGGACTCTTTCTGGCCACAGTAGTGATGGAAAAGTTGTTTCAAGGGGACTAACACCTGGACTGTGGCATGCCAGAGGGGGATCCATGGCAAAACTCTCATGGAAAATTACATAGTTGACGCAGAGTTGGATTTTAATACATAAAGGGCATAAATCACCTTACAATCCTAAATTTTTTTTTTGAACAATGTGGTTTAAAACATCCAGTGTGTGTATACAATCAGGTATGATGTTGTATCGATCAGGTTGTGTAAGGGTTACGGCCGCTTCACAGACATTGACAGACCAAACTCCCCCTTTAATGCACCGCAAACGACCGCAAACAGTCCATTTGCCCAACTGCAAACTTCCCATTTGCACAAGATTGGATACCAAGCTAGCCATGTCCTGTTGATGTCATTCAAGGTTTCTTCCTCCACCCAGCCACGTACAACACCCAGGGGTCCCCGAAAGGTGAATTGAATTGATTTTTCGAACGGCGAGATTGTTAAAAAAACGCTGGCTCCCTCCCCTTTGTTTGAATCCACGCCACGGTCACTGCATCTGCGCCATGCAATTTACTGTCACACCCGATATAAGTGGTATTTTCTGTAGTACTATTCTCATCAGTTTAATCCCTGTTACGTGGCGTCCCCAATCTGGGGTCCATTTATTAAATAGATTTTTCGAACGGGGAGATGGTTAAAAAAATGCTGGCTCCTTCCCCTTTGCTTAAATCCACGCCACAGTCACTGCGTCTGCGCCGTGCAATTTACTGTCACACCCGATATAAGTGGTATTTTCTGTAGTACTATTCTCATCAGTTTAATCCCTGTTACGTGGCGTCCCCAATCTGGGGTCCATTTACTAAATTGATTTTTCGAACGGGGAGATGGTTAAAAAAATGCTGGCTCCTTCCCCTTTGCTTAAATCCACGCCACAGTCACTGCGTCTGCGCCGTGCAATTTACTGTCACACCCGATATAAGTGGTATTTTCTGTAGTACTATTCTCATCAGTTTAATCCCTGTTACGTGGCGTCCCCAATCTGGGGTCCATTTATTAAATTGATTTTTCGAACGGGGAGATGGTTAAAAAAATGCTGGCTCCTTCCCCTTTGCTTAAATCCACGCCACGGTCACTGCATCTGCTCCGTGCAATTTACTGTCACACCCGATATAAGTGGTATTTTCTGTAGTACTATTCTCATCAGTTTAATCCCCATTACGTCCCATATCAGGGATTGCCTTTTGTGAAAAAAAATATTAGGCCGTGTACCTTCGACTGCCTTCACAGTGACAGACCAAACTCTGATACACCAAACTGAATAGATTTTAGGAACCGGGAAAAGTGAAAAAGCAGCTTGGTCGGTCCTCTTACTCCCAAGTTGGGGCACTGCGCGTGCACGGAGCAATGTGCTGTGACACCCTATATGAGTGGTGTCTTAACTAGTAATATTCCTATCAGTTTAATCCCTGTTACGTCCCCTATCCGGGGATGTGTGTTGAATTGATTAATCATTGTCGAATTAACGACATCCTGAAATAATTTTGTTCTGAGCTCTGTACTTGCTTTGCATTGGAATTAATGGGGATTTTTTAAATTGTCTGCATTTCTAATAAAAAAATCATAATAAAGTCTCTTACATTGCCAACACACTCATAGAGGTGATGATCACTTCATTGTGATACGCAAGCCCCTTCACCACAACAAGGTACCGATCACAAAGGGAAATTCACACTTGTATGTGCTTTTTTTTTTTTTTTGCAGCCACAGTGCAGCACTAGAGGCCAGAAAAATTAGGCATGTACACATGCCTGAAAAATCAGGTATTGTTGCAGCCGCTGCTGTGGCAGCGGCCGGAAAAATTTATGTTTTCCAGGCAGAAAGGTGACTAAAACATTGCGGCTTGAACCCTAGTTGGTGGCGGAGAATTCACAAAAGTCATCCGGTATGCAGACATTAAATACAGCAGCGTGGGGACCATTTTGAGGTCAAGGCATGTCATCAGGCCTTTTGTTAGTCAAACGTATCCCCCACTGTCAGTCCCTTCGGGATCCATGCCTCATTCATCTTAATGAAGGTGAGGTAATCAACACTTTTTTGACCGAGGTGACTTCTTTTGTCAGTGACAATGCCTCCTGCTGCACTGAAGGTCCTTTCTCACAGGACACTTGAAGCGGGGCAGGCCAGAAGTTCTATCGGCGAATAGTTTGAGCCATCACTAATTAGCAGCTCTATAGTATAAAGTACAAGTGTCTATCAATACAAATGAGAATACCAATGAGAACAACCTTCCATAGTATATAGTCTAACTAAACTGTGCATATGAAAAACATGAAAGAATATAGTACCAACCAGGGAGACCCTGCGCCTCGACGCAAGTTTTGCCTAATGCTTCATCAGAGGATAGTTTGATAGTGCAGGTAGGCTACTTATATATCAATATTATTAATTGGAATTGAGACCACATGTAAACTTACCAATAAAGAACACTAATGCCTTTAACCCTCTTCGAGCAAAGTGCTATTGACCGGAAGTGACATACAGGAAGTGACACACAGGGCGTTTCAAGCACATCGTCCTACATCACAGAGAACTCATTCTAAACTAGTGTTCAATATTATATCATAGGTCAATGAGATAGAAATAGGAAAGCTAAGTATTGCATAAACCTATTAATCACTTACATTCCTACATTGCGTTCCAAAGTGAAACGCACATACACAGAACAACACAGTGGAATGCAACGCACGTGCCATCAAAAGACGCATTCACACAGCGGGACACAACCCTGTCATATATCTAATAATAACATGCAGGAAGTAACACACATTTGCACCAGTCTGGAACACAAATCGCCACCTTCAAACAAGATATGTTTTAAACATTACTATATATCTATCTAATACCAATATTGTTTGCTAGATATATTGAACACACATAGGGAAGAATACATGAGTGGAAATGCATTCTGCCATGGAATAAGACGGCGCATGTGAAACTTCCAAAGCAGAACCTAAGACCAAAAAATGATGTAAGTGGCAGCATTTAACAGGGGGACCATATCAGACAGTCAGTAAAGGACATCATGTGAAACAGACAAATATAATAAAAAATAATAAAAGTTATAATAAATAATATAAAAGTGATTGATATATACTCATTAAAGTGCAATAAGTGACAGTGCCAAAATAAAGTGCCCGTGCAAATGTGAAAGTTAGTGATGATTGAGCATGCTCGGGTCGAACATCTCGATGCTCGGCACATGGCGGTATTCGGCCGAATACCGCATGTACTCGAGTGTAATGCTAGAGTCTCCGCCCCCCATGTTTCTTGGCTGCTACACAGCCAGTAAACGTGCAGGTAAGTACTGCCCTAACTGTAATGCTGTAGCCATGTTGGTTGATGGCATTACAGTGATTGGTTGGCCGGAATTCGTCATCGGGTGCTATATAGCACCCGATGACACATGTTCGGCTCATTCTTAGCTAGGGAGAGCTGTGCTGAGGAAGGGACAGGCAGTGTAGCGAGTGGTTTAAGAATATTATTATTACCAAAACTTTTCAGGGACCCAAAAGTCCTTTTAAGGACTATTGTGTGTGGCAGCAGCAATCTATGTTTTTAGCGCAATCTGCGCTAAATGGCTAAAACTTTACAGACCCAAAAGTCCTTCTAGGGACTATTGTGTGTGGCAACAATATCTATTTTTAGCGCATCCTGCGCTAAATAGCGTACAATAGTTAGGCCGCTGAAGACAGCGACATTAGCTGTGCCACATCTCCAGTGTAAAGTGTGCGCACCCAAAAAATATCTGAAATCCAGTGTACTTTTTCCGTAGACAGTGTCCGCTGCGGACAGTGACATTAGCTGCGCCACATCTCCTGTGTAAAATGTGCACATCTCAAAAATATCTGTGACATACAGTCTCATTTTTGCGTAGACGGTGTCTGCTGCAGACAGCAACATTAGCTGTGCCACATCTCCAGTGTAAAGTGTGAGCATCCCAAAAATATCTGACATCCAGTGTACTTTTTCCATAGACGGTGTCCGCTGCGAAAATTGACATTAGCTGAGCCACATCTCCTGTGCAAAGTGTGCGCATCCCAAAAATATCTGTGACATACAGTGTACTGTACTTTTTTCCTAGATGGTGTCCGCTGCAGACAGTGATATTAGATGCGCCACATCTCCAGTGTAAAGTGTGCGCATCTAAAAAATATCTGGCATTCAGTGTACTTTTTCCGTAGACAGTTTCCGCTGCGGACAGTGACATTAGCTGCGCCACATCTGCTGTGTAAAGTGTGTGCATCCAAAAAACAGGGATGTGCACACATGGGGCCCAGGGCCGTCTTTAACACGGGGCAAAAGGGGCAGCTGCCCTGGGTCCAGTTGTTCCTGGGGGGCCCAAGGCAGCTGCCTCTTGAGCCCTGCTAGCCACTGCCCACAATTTCAATTACATCAAGTAGTGTGCCGTGGGGGAGGGGGCCATCCGCCCCAGGTGTCAGGCAATCAGCTACAGGGTGGTGCTGCCATGCCTGCCTGCGTGCCGGTAAGGTATAGTATTCTGACAGAACACCGGTGTTCTGCCAGATTCCTATACCTGGCAGAATGCTATACCCGGAAGTGACGCGGCGCCCCGGAATCAGCTGGAGGAAGGTGTGTGTGGATCTGTGCAAACGCAGATCTACTGGATTCGTAAGAATAATTGCACTGCCACAGGAGAAGCACTTACTTCATTTGCATGCGCAAAACCATACACTGCACGTGCGCACTCAGGAACCGCACTTAGCTCTGCTATGTAGTGACCCCACCACCCCAATATCATGCACTCAGCTCTGCTATGTGATGAGGCTGAACTGCTCCAGATGATGTGTCCACATGTGCACACTCAGGGGTAGGGAGATCTGATGGAACATTTTGCCAAAAAAAATCTACCTACCCCTGAGTGCACACGCGCAGTGTATGGTTTCGTGCATGCAAATTAAGCAGGTGCTTCTCCCATGGCAGTGCAATTATTTTTACCAATCCGGTGAGCGCAGATCCACATACACCCACCTCCAGCTGATTCCGGTGCGGCCGCGTCACTTCCGGGTATAGCATTCTGCCAGGTATAGGAATCTGGCAGAACACCGTCACTCCAGAGCGAACTGTGAGAGAGCGAGAGCTGCGGGAGAAAGGACATTACATGACATCATCACCATGTGACCAGTAACATAGCGATATTACTGGTCACATGGCTATGAGGTAATCAAAGATCCTTTCTTTCTTCCATGACTCAGTGTTGCTGCAGCCTGCAGGAGAAGGGTAGGTCACGTAGGTCGGCAGCGCTCTGCTATCACAGGCAGTGGCCGAATGTCTGCAGAGTAGGAAGATCAAGGATGACTGCTCAGCAGCGACTGTAGAGGGGAGAGAGTCTGTCAGTGCTGGAGAGGTGGCTGTGACTACTGGGGAGGGTCTGAGGATTGTATGCTGGGGGAGGCTGTGTGGGATTATATACTGGGGGCTGCTGTGTGGGATTATATACTGGGGGGCTGCTGTATGAGATTATATACTGGGGGCTGCTGTATGAGATTATATACTGGGGGCTGCTATATGAGATTATATACTGGGGGTGCTGTATACTGTGGGGTGGTGTACACTGTGTGGTGCTATACTGCTCTACTGTATACTGTGGGGTGCTTTATATTGTGGGGTGCTGTATACTGGGTGCTATACTGCTCTACTGTATACTGTGGGGTGATGTTTTCTTGGTGCTATACTGCTCTACTGTGTACTGTGGGGTTCTGTATATTGTGGGGTGCTGTATACTCGGTGCTATACTGCTCTACTGTATACTGTGGGGTCCTGTATATTGTGGGGTGCTGTATACTAGGTGCTATACTGCTCTACTGTATATTGTGGGGTGCTGTATATTGTGGAGTGCTCTACTGTATACTGTGGGGTGCTATACTGCATACTGTGGGGTGTTATATACTAGAGGAGGGACGACAAATCCGTCGAATCCACGAATCCCTCAAATTTTGCTGGATTCGTGGACTTGAATCCCGACGTAATTTACGAAATTTGAATCAGACGAATCTAGGGATGATTCGTTGCTATGCGGGCGGGAACGGGCGGTTTACTTTAACTTTAAATCAGCGCATCTTTATTACCTTACAATGAAGCTCCAGTAACAGGCAGAGAGGGTGGCGGCGCAACGTCACTTACTCATGTGACGCGCCTGCTCCGCCTGCTTCATTCATAAAGTGGGCGGAGCAGGAGCGTCACGTGAGTGAGTGACGTTACGCCGCCACCCACTCTGCCTGTTACTGGAACTTCATTGTAAGGTAATAAAGATCATAGCGCTGAATCTGATTTAAAGTTAAAGTAAAAGTTACTGCCGGGCCTGGGCTGTTATGGGGGAAGTCTGTGGATGGCGCTGGTATAGGGGTGGATCTGTGAATGGCGCTGTTATGGGAAGGGGAATCTGTGGATGGCGCTGTTATGGGGAGGGGGATCTGTGGATGGCGCTGTTATCGGGGGAATATGTGGATGACACATATAGCATAAGATGCTATATATAGTGTCATCCATCAATCCCCCCATAGCATGGTCATCCATAGATCCCCTTCATAACAGTGTCATCCACAGATCTCCCTCCCCATAACAGTGCCATCCACAGATCCCCTCCATAACAATGCCATCCACAAATTCCCGCTATAACAGCGCCATCCGCAGATCCCCCATAACAGTGTTGAACACAGATCCCCCATAACAGTGTCATCCAAAGATACCCCATAACAGTGTCATCCACAGATCCCTCCCATAACAGCGCCATCCACAGATCTCCCATAAACGTGTCAACCACAGATCCCCCATAATAGTGTGTCATCCACAGATCACTTTGTTTCTTACACCGTTCACACAATTCTTATGTACAGGATTTGTAGGATTCGAGATTAGAAAGATTCAATATATTCGAGAACCTTTTCGGATTCGGATTCGTCCCACCTCTACTATATACTATAGGGTGCTATACTGCATACTGTGGGGTGCTGGGGTGCACTGTAACGCTAGGGTGAGCCGAGCCCCGGTCTCCTTCCTGAACTGCAGAGCAGTGCCAACTTCCATCTCTGAGCCTAGCTGCCCAGAGCACTTATCCTGAGCCTGCTGGAGTCTTCAGAACTGTAAGTATTTACAGTACTTCACTGTAAGCTATATTATATATAGTGGTGGAGGGCATGATTGCATGCTAGAGTGTGGGAAGGAAGGATCCAGGGGGCCCAAGTAAATTCTCGCCCAGGGTCCAACAATATTAAAGACGGCCCTGCCCAAGCCGACCCACTACAAGTGTGCTGCGAGTCCGCATGCACCCCCCCTCCATCCCGCCAACAGCAGCAAAATTATTCACCAATACAATTTATTCACCAGTCCGCCCGCTCACCAGTGCAGGGTCAGGGTGACAGGGTGCTTTTAGGCTAGCGCAGGGGCTGCCTGGGTAGCGGACGTGCGTGACGCATTTATGCTACATCACGTGACCTCCCCCCAGCGGGATTAATGCAGGGGAGCAAGCGCCGGCCTGTGTGACTCCGTCAGCTGCCTAAGTTCCTTTAGTGCCTGTCTGCCCTCAGTGCCCGCCCTGGTAATATATTGTATATAATTTAAAGTCCAGGAACAAAACAAGTATGCAAAGGAACAATAGTTGTAGTGCTTTGTTCCTTTGCATACTTGTGGTTGTAGTGTGTTGACCCTTTGCATACTGGGGGTTGTAGTGCTTTGTCTCTTTGCATATTAGAGTCTGTAGAGTCTTGTAATGACATCACTCATTTTACCATAATATGTACAGTGAAACCAAATAAGTAATATTTGTGGATTCTGCCGTGTTTACAATTACAGTATCAAAAAATTCATGGAGAACAAGGTAGGGCTTCTAGAAAAGTAAGCTTCATGGTACAAACAGCTTTTGAAATTGTGACAAGTGCCCTTTTTTATTTTTACTGAAGCCCCTGCCCTTCAAAATGTCTGTGCACGTCCCTGCCAAAATATATCTGTGACATACTGTCCTTTTTCCGTAGACGGTGTCTGCTGTGGACAGTAACATTAGCTGCGCCACATCTCCAGTTGTAAAGTGTGAGCATCCAAAAAATATCTGTGACATTCAGTGTACTTTTTCCGTAGACGGTGTCCGCTGCAGACAGTGACATTAGCTGCGCCACATCTCCAGTGTAAAGTATGAGCATCCAAAAAATATCTGTGACATACAGTATACTTTTTCCGTAGAAGGTGTCCGCTGCGGACAGTGAGATTAGCTGCGCCACATATCCCGTGTAAAGTGTGCACATCCAAAAAATATCTGACATCCAGTGTACTTTTTCCATAGATGGTGTCTGCTGCGGACAGTGACATTAGCTGTGTGTCACACAGGGCCATCTTTAACAAGGGGCAGATGCCCCGAGCCCAGTTGCTCCTGGGGTCCCAAGGCAGCTGCCTCTTGAGCCATGCTGGTCACTGCCCTGGGTGTCAGGCTGTCAGCTACAAAGGGGGTGCTTCCATGCCATGCCTGCCTGCCGGCACTCCAGGCAGTGAACTGTGAGAGCTGTGATTCTCTTAGGAGAAAGGACTTTAGATGACATCATCACAATGTGACCAGTAACCTAGCAATATTACTGGTCACATGGCTATAAGGTCATCAAAGATCCTTTCTATCTACCAGGAGTGTTGTTGCAGGAGAAGTTTGCCTTAACTGTGACATGGGCTGTTATGCTATTATACTGTAAGCTACTGTATACTGTGGGGGCTGTATAATGTGGGGTGCTGTATAATGTGGGGTGCTGTATATTGGGGGTGCTATATATTGTGGGGTTCTGTAAATTGTGGGGTGCTGTATACTGTGGGGTGATATACTGCTGTATTGTATACTGTGGAGTGCTGTATATTGTGGGGTGCTGTATACTGTGGGATACTATACTGCTCTACTGTATACTGTGGGTTGTTATATATTGTGGTGTGCTATACTGCTCTACTGTATACTATGGGGTGCTGTATACTGTGGGGTGCTATAATTCTCTACTGTATACTGTGGGGTGCTATATTGCTGTACTGTATACTGTGGGGTGCTGTATACTGTGGGGGGGGGCTGTATATTGTGGGGTTCTGTATTGTGTGGGGTGCTATACTTCTCTACTGTATACTGTGGGGTGATATACTGCTGTACTGTATATGTGGGGTTCTATACTGCTCTACTGTATACTGTGGGGTGCTGTATACTGTGAGGTGCTGTATTCTGTATAGTTTGGGGTGCTGTATACTGTGAGGTGATGTATACCGTGAGGTGCTGTATATTGTGGAGTGCTATACTTCTCTACTGTATACTGTGGGGGGCTGTATACTGTGGGGGGCTGCATATTGTGGTGTGCTGTATACTGTGGGGTGCTGTATAGTGTGGGCTGCTATACTGCTCTACTGTATACTGTAGGGTGCTGTATACTGTGAGGTGCTGTATACTGTATAGTTTGTGGTTCTGTATACTGTAAGGTGCTGTATACTGTGGTGTGCTATACTGTGGGGTGCTGTATACTGTGGGGTGCTATACTGCTCTACTATATACTGTGGGGTGCTGTATACTGTATAGTATGGGGTGCTATATACTGTGGGGTGCTGTATACTGTATAGTGCGGGGTGCTGTACACTATAGGGTGCTATACTGCATACTGTGGGGTGCTGTACACTATAGGGTGCTATACTGCATACTGTCGGGTGCTGTATAGTAAAGGGTGCTATACTGCATACTGTGGGGTTACGTATACTATAGGGTGCTATACTGTATACTGTGGGGTGCTGTATACTATAGCGTGCTATACTGCATTCTGTGGGGTGCTGTATACTATAGGGTGCTATACTGCATACTGTGGGGTGCTGTATACTAAAGGGTGCTATACTGCATAATGTGGGGTGCTGTATATTATAGGGTGCTATACTGCATACTGTGGGGTGCTGTATACTATAGCACCCTATATTATACAGCACCCCACAGTATGCAGTATAGCACCCTATAATATACCACACCCCACAGTATGCAGTATAACACCCTATATAATACAGCACCCCACAGTATGCAAGAAGTATAGCACATACTTCTTGCATACTGTGGGGCGCTGTATTCTATAGGGTGTTATACTGCATACTGTGGGGTGCTGTATAATATAGGGTGCTATACTGCATACTGTGGGGTGCTGGGGTGCACTGTAACTCTAGGGTGAGCCGAGCCCCGGTCTGCTTCCTGAACTGCAGAGCAGTGCCCACTTCCAGGCTGAGCCCAGCTGCCCAGAGCACTGATCCTGAGCCGCTGGAGTGTTCAGAACTGTAAGTATTTACAGTCATTCACTGTACTCTAGGTGTGTGGATTTTTTTTTTGTGTGGATTGTGGAGGGCGTGAGTTCATGCTAGGGTGTCGGAAAGCGGGATCCAGGGGGCCCAAGTAAATTTTTGCCCAGGGTCCAATCAATATTAAAGACGGCCCTAGCGCCACATTTCCAGGGTAAAAGTGCACATCAAAAAAATATCTGTGACATCCAGTGTATGGGTGGGGGTTGGGGGCGGTGCATGATTTCCCATGACACGTTTTCTACCATGATTTTGAACTCATGCAACTGCTCGGGCGTCATTGAGTCCATCAAACCGATCATGTTTAGCCCATAATGGTAGTTTGGGCTGCGTTGATATGCCAACTCCGGCCCCTCCCAGCGGCGAATCAAGTCAGCACCAAACTCCATCTGATGTCGGGCAAAACCTTCTAGAGCGTCGGAAACGACCTCTACAAGGTTCGCATAATCGGCTCGACTTGGCCTACCAGATCTCTGCCCGCTCACCAGGGCTCTCAAATTTTGACGGAAACCTAAGAGCCTCTGTTGAGCGGAGGGACCCGGTAGGGGACCCAGATTATCCTGAGCCGATGCATGAGGGACAGGAGGGCTGGCGCTGGCAATCTGTTCTGGTTCCGCCTCAGGAGGTTGGTCAGGCTCCCGAGTGCTGCTGGCACTTCTGTAAAAAAAAAAAAAAGGAAAGTTAGGAATTGTTCTTTAAATAAAACATCCATGTTCTATGCTATGTCTACCGTATACCATAGGGGGCTGTCCAAAACAGGGGAGCCAAACGCTCCACTATCTCAGACAGCCCCTTACACTCAGACGGAGAGAACAGTTGTCCATCTGACTGTGGGGGGCTGTCTAAAACAGGGGAGCCAAACGCTCCACTGTCTCAGACAGCCCCTTACACTCAGACGGAGAGAACAGTTGTCCATCTGACTGTGGGGGGCTGTCCAAAACAGGGGAGCCAAACTCTCCACTGTCTCAGACAGCCCCTTACACTCAGACAGAGAGAACAGTTGTCCATCTGACTGTGGGGGGCTGTCCAAAACAGGGGAGCCAAACGCTCCACTGTCTCAGACAGCCCCTTTACAATTTATTTTTTAAACAGTTGTTATAAATATTTACCTTTTTGGTGCCATTGCCTTTCGTAGGAACCCCAGGGCCGCCGTATGGATGTATGTGGCCCCTGAGGTTCCTCCGGAGCCACTCGGGGCCTGACCCTCCTTGTTGTAATCCCTCCTGAAGCGGTCCCGGATAGATCGCCAACGCGTTATAACCAGTTTGACTATGGAAAAAAACAATAAAAACTAAAATCAGCATGATGAAAGGAAAACAACAATATTTTAATGTATTAAAATGCATATTGTTTTACTTACCATATTTCTCCTGAGCCGCCACATCTAGATCCCCCCCAGGTCTCAAAAACTGCAGCAGAGATGTCCCTCCAGAGCCGCTGGGTATGGCGATGATCGGCGTGGTGGCGGTCGGCGTGGTCCCATAACGCTGGACGCGCCTCCACCAGTCGGATGAGGAGCAGGTTATCTATACTCGCAACCCCGAACTCCTCATCTTCCCTGGTGGAGCCTAGGGAACCCTGAAAAAAGGAAATACAAAATTTAATGTAAATCCTAATACAAAATGCTAATTAAAACTACTAAATTCAATACTTACACGTCTACGACCGCCACGATCATTCCCGCGGACTCTGGAGGCGACTGGGGGATCCTCGCTGGCGGCTCTAGGTGCAGATTGCTAATACAAATAAAAAAAAATTAGAAGGGGGCGTGGCTTGGCCGCTGAGAGGAATGGCCTCTTGATCTCACAGCTCCTGCACCTCAGCGTGTTCAGAGAAGCTTCCCAGAGCTACGGACACTGCCTCCTCTGTGCCTGCATTGGCAATAAAAGCTGGACACCCTCCTGGACAACATGGGCAAGTCGAAAAGGCAGCTTCCCAGGCTGCAAAGCGGAAACCTCGATGGCTTCTTTGAGCGGGGCCCAGCTAAAGATGGCGCGGGCTCCCGCACCGGAATGCGTGCCTCATCTCCCCATGGCAGCGCGTCGCCGAGAAGCCCTTCTGGATCCACCTCACCTCTGCTAGAGCCCGACATCCTCTCTTTAACAGAAACGGAGTTTCCTTCGCTCCCACCGACGCCTAGTGACCTGGGAACTCCAGGGGCTACAGCTACTCAGAGCGGCGCCATTACTGACCTGGCAGGGCTCTCTCCATCTTGCAGCCCCCAGAAACAAAAACCGCGTTTGGACCCATCATGCTCTCCTGAGGTCAGTACGGGATTATGGGCACAAGCAGTGATGTCCCCAGCAGTGTTTCCTTTTAATGCATATCAGGCCTCAGATAAGCCCTTATGTGAAGATTCCATGAAAAATATGCTGATGGCCTTGCACCAGTCCCTGCGTGCAGACATGGCAGGGCTGATTAACCCCCTAGCGTCCAAAGTCAAAGAGACTTCAGATAAGCTTTTGCATGTGGAGAACAAAATGGCAGATTTTGCCACTTCACAAAACAACATTATAGATGCTCACAATGACTTAGCTGATGAACTGGAGACTGTTAAGAGCAAGCTAGCAGATATGGAGGACCGTTCCAGAAGGAACAATGTGAAATTCCGGGGTATTCCAGAAGAAATAGCGCCCCGAGATTTACAAGCATATCTCAAGAGCCTCATAAAAGCGTTGTTACCTAAAATACCGGTCCCTGACATGATCATTGATAGGGCACGCAGACTTCCAAAACCACCACATCTAAGTGCTGATGTTCCAAGAGATACGATTGCTCGGATCCATTTCTTCCACACTAAGGAAGCCTTAATGTTAGCAGCCAGAAACTGCAACAAACTGCCTGCTCCTTTTCAAACAGTCAGACTTTTTGCTGATCTTTCCATGGCGACACTGAGACAAAGGAGAGAATTGCAACCGATCACCCTGGCTCTCAGGGATAATGATATTCCGTATAAGTGGGGCTATCCGCAGAAATTGCTGATCCGTAAAGATGGAAAAACTCACGTGGTGAAATCTGTCTCAGATGGACGAGAACTACTGTTGTCATGGGACATTTCTCCCCAGATGGAAAGAAGAGGGAATCGTACCCGGGATGATCGAATATCCGCATCTGGTACTCGAGAGGACTGACTTCCCTACACGGAACTTACAAGGTTTCTGATAAAACACAAGGAAGCTGTTACCGATATAGTGCCACAGTCGACAGAGGTTTATTGACATGGAGACCAGATTGCATTCTTCACAAAGGGTCTGTTGTCTAACCTTTTATTTTAGGTGCGGTCTCTATGCTGAAGGACTCCGTGTATTTGAGGCTCCTCTCAGCCTCATTTGTGGACTTACGCCACCTTTGTCGCACAGACGGGCCCTGCTGTCTGGTGTTTAACTTTTTCCTTCTGTTTTCCCTAACCCAATTATTTCTCCTCACCAATTGCCACTTTAACCATCTCTCTGTGGCTACTTGTCATTTCTGCTTATTGTTAGGCAGTTGCCTACTGTTATTGGAGTTGGTTTAATAATCTGTCATTGTCTGTCAGACCGTACTAAACTTGGTTCCTCCTTCCACTCATATGGGTCTTAAAATCCTATTACTGAACGCTAAAGGACTTAATTGTCCACAGAAAAGATCATATGTCTGGAAAGAGGCAACCAAAGCTGGAGCGGACCTCATTTGTATCCAGGAAACTCACTTACTACAGGCGGATGCTAAATGTGTACATAATCGATCTTTTCCTCATGTATTGCATTCTCATTTTAGCAAGAAGTCTAGAGGGGTATTCATAGCTGTCAAGAACTCAGTGGCCTTTACTATCATCTCCTCAAAAGTGGACTCCAACGGCCGATACATCATCCTGGTATGTTCCATCAATAACATCACATACACAATAGTCAATGTATATGCGCCTAACAATCGCCAAATTATTTTCCTGAGAAAATTACTGAAACAGCTAAACTCCTTGAAACAGGGAAAGGTAATTGTCTGTGGGGATTTTAACTCTGTGATGGATCGGTCGTTGGACAATTCCAACTCAACCCGGCGTTCTAGAGGGGACTTAGCCTCTCTCTTTCATGCAGAGGGACTCATTGATGTGTGGAGAGCTCAACATAGCGTGGAAAGAGATTACACATTTTTCTCTGCTCCTCATCTCTCATACTCACGTATTGATATGTTTCTTGTAGATCAAGCCACCTTATTGCATTCAATTTCATCCGACATTGGGCTCATTCAATGGTCCGACCATGCCCCTATACTATTGACCTTAGAGGATTTATATCAGTTCCCAAGTGCTCCCATATGGCGTAATGACACGTATTTATTTTCCAACCCTGATACCATTAAGGAGTTGTCTGCTGAGTTGAAGGAATTTTTCAACTTCAATGTTGGCTCGGTCGCGGATAAATATATCCTGTGGCAGTCCCATAAGGCTTTTATTAGAGGCTCCCTGATTAGATTAAAATGCAAAATACGGAAAATTAGAGAAAGAGAGATATCTCAACTGCTTAAATCTATTGCAGATCTTGAAAATCGTAATAAGCTATTACCGACAACTCAAGTGTCCTCCTTACTGAAGGCAGAGAGAGATAAATTAGGAAGTCTGTTATCTCGTGACTATTCCAGATCCCTGCTCAGGTTGAGGTCGAGATATTATGCCCAGGGGAACAGAGCTGGCAAGCTACTGGCTAATCAACTCAAGGCCCAGCAAACCAAATCAAAAATCCCATTCCCATTTACTTAATATCCCTCAGACAGATGCCAGGGAGCTAAAGTCCCGTTTTTCCCTAGATTGGCAGGATATGGAACTCCCATATTTGGGGATCAAGTTGACGTACCCCTGCTCTCTCCTATATAAGCAAAATTACGAGCCTCTCTTTGAAACTATGTCATCTGATTTTTCCTTTATACTATGAAAGATCTATCATGGGTCGGCAGGGTGGCAGCGTTTCAAATGATGACGCTCCCTAAGTTGGTTTATATATTTAGAGCTCTCCCTATCTCAGTTCCTGACCAGTTTTTTCGGAAGGCGCAGGCACTATTATCCAAATATATTTGGAAATCATCTAAACCCAGAATTGCCCAAAGACAGCTTTTCCTAAGGAAAAAGGCCGGTGGTTTAGGATTGCCCTGTATAGGGGACTATCACAAGGCTATTGGTTTATCACTTGCAAGGGAATGGTGGGACAGAGACTGCGATAAAGCATGGCATCAAATTGAATCCCATTCACTTAAGGAGGGCTCGTTGAGGGATCTACTCATCAATATATTGTGGAAGGGGAAAATTCCTGATCTTTCCCTCCGGACAGTGAAACATGCAGGGAAGCTCTGGCTACACTTTCACAATAAGTGTGCAGACTCTACCGACACCTTGTTTTCACACTTAGATACCCGTTCACTGGAATGGATTTTGAAAGATATCAATCTTAGCAGATGGCGGGATCAAGGTTTCGAGAGAGTTTCTCAGCTTATTGGTCCTGAGGGTGTTCTCTCGTTTAACAAAGCTCAGCAGATGTTTCAGCTTTCAGCTGGAGAGATATTTAACTACCTTAGGGTAAAGCACTTACTGGAGTCTATCATTTCTAAGCCTCCCTCCGTACATGTAGGGATCCTTCAGCTTTATTACTCCCGAAACTTACTAAGGAAAGGGGCAACAGGAAATATATACGAATATATGGGAGACAAGTCTAAGTTTACTAAATCCAAACCATTCCTGAAATGGGAGCGAGACCTGGGTCGTACGTTCTCTGGAGATGACTGGACCTGTGCAATAAGTTTCTTGACCTCTAACTTTAAATGTGTTACACATTATGAAGCTGGGGTTAAGACATTGGTACTTTACTCCCAAGAGGCTACATATCATATACCCTACTTCGTCTCCTCTGTGCTGGAGGGGATGTGGAGTCGTGGGCTCATTGCTCCATATTTTGTGGGCATGCCCAGTTATCACTGGTTTCTGGAAACAGGTGTTTGTACTGCTGAGGGAATTATCTGGCCATGACATTTCCCCTTCTCCGGATCTCGCTCTTTTATTTTTGGGTATCCAACGCATTCATCCACCATATAGACCCATCACGGGGCGTGTTTTACTTGGAGCTAAATTAGTCATAACCTGCCATTGGAAAAAAGTGATCTCTCCTGATATTTCAGAGGTGGTAGCAGAGTTGAATAACACTTGTCGTTATGAGAGAATGATTCCCCCCTCAATGCTCCCTCCTGCTAAGTATAGATATACCTGGGGTCCCTGGATTGCACACTCGAAATTCTCCCAATGAGTGACCTTTACAGATCGTGTTTATATAGAGGAAGGCGCATAGACTCACTCTCAGATATCTTCCTATTTGGGTCCCTCCTGTAGTTTAGCCTACTGATATGACAGATACGTTACTGTACGAATTGGTTGTGGCACCTTGGTGTTTATGTAAAAACACTTCACTGACATGCCTTTGTCCGTTTGGTAATATCATTGCAATATAATATTGTTTTACTTTATCTTGATTTGTGGTTTCTATTTGTCAATGTTATGCCATACCTTCCATGATAATGGAAATTTTGTTACTGGATCTACCTCTTTGGTGGTTGCACCCACCTTAACATGTCTATGTATAGCCATGATATGCTGATACTTTTGTTGAAAATATATCAATAAAAATGTTGAAATAAAAAAAAAAAAAAAATTTGAAGACTGTACTTAAATAAAAACAATTTTTACGAAATCTATATATATATATATATATATATATATATATATATATATATATATATTTACTTCTTGACAGCCCCGGTCCGGGCTTGGTCCACCTCCCCTGGACGCTAGGTGAGCTGGCCCCGGCAGCCACTTCGGGAGAGCCCTCAGTAGATGATGATGATGACGAAATCTATAATAAGAGCACATACTGATTAATGCAACGAATCAAACAGTAAAAACTCCAAGTGTTGATTTTATACTTACCGGCCACTGGATACGGCGGCGCCTTCTGGGTGGGTTACGCCAGTCTATAGATGTCTTCTTTGATGACATCTGTACGCAACAGAATACCAGACAAAATGCAGATAACGTTAAAGGAACTTGTAGAGCACTATTTACTCATATATAGGGATGAGCGAACTCGAACTGTATAGTTCGGGTTCGTACCGAATTTTGGGGTGTCCGTGACACGGACCCGAACCCGGACATTTTCGTAAAAGTCCGGGTTCGGGTTCGGTGTTCGTCGCTTTCTTCGCGCTTTTGTGACGCTTTCTTGGCGCTTTTTGAAAGGCTGCAAAGCAGCCAATCAACAAGCGTCATACTACTTGCCCCAAGAGGCCATCACAGCCATGCCTACTATTGGCATGGCTGTGATTGGCCAGAGCACCATGTGACCCAGCCTCTATTTAAGCTGGAGTCACATAGCGCCGCCCGTCACTCTGCTCTGATTAGCGTAGGGAGAGGTTGCGGCTGCGACAGTAGGGCGAGATTAGGCAGATTAACTCCTCCAAAGGACTTGATTAACTGATCGATCTGCAGCTGTGGATCATTGAGCTGCTGATCCTCAATTGCTCACTGTTTTTAGGCTGCACAGACCGTTTGTCAGTCACATTTTTCTGGGGTGATCGGCGGCCATTTTGTGTCTTGTGGTGCGCCAGCACAAGCTGCGACCAAGTGCATTTAACCCTCAATGGTGTGGTTGTTTTTTGGCTAAAGCCTACATCAGGGTGAAGCTGTCACACCAAGTGCATTTAACCAGCAATAGTCTGTTCATTTTTTGGCCATATACAAAATCAGGGGCAAGCTGCGCCTGTCACCAAGTGCATTTAACCCTCAATGGTGTGGTTGTTTTTTGGCTAAAGCCTACATCAGGGTGAAGCTGTCACACCAAGTGCATTTAACCAGCAATAGTCTGTTCATTTTTTGGCCATATACTAAATCAGGGGCAAGCTGCGCCTGTCACCAAGTGCATTTAACCCTCAATGGTGTGGTTGTTTTTTGGCTAAAGCCTACATCAGGGTGAAGCTGTCACACCAAGTGCATTTAACCAGCAATAGTCTGTTTATTTTTTGGCCATATCCCAGTCTAATTCTGTCACTAAATCCATACCGGTCACCCAGCGCCTAAATACTAGGCCTCAAATTTATATCCAGCTAAATCTGTCCCTAGTGCTGTAGCTGGGCGAGTTATTTAGTGTCCGTTCAAGCACATTTCTTGTTCTGGGTTGAAATACAATTCCCAATTTAGCAATTTCATAATTTAGTGGTTTCTGCTATATCAGAGCTATTTGAAATCTATCCCTAAAAGGGTATATAATATTCAAGGTGCACATTGGGTCATTCAGAATAACTTCACACACACCCGCTACTGTGTATTTCCAAGTCTAATTCTGTCACTAAACCCATACCTGTCACGCAGCGCCTAAATACTAGGCCTCAAATTTATATCCAGCTAAATCTGTCCCTAGTGCTGTAGCTGGGCGAGTTATTTAGTGTCCGTTCAAGCACATTTCTTGTTCTGGGTTGAAATACAATTCCCAATTTAGCAATTTCATAATTTAGTGGTTTCTGCTATATCAGAGCTATTTGAAATCTATCCCTAAAAGGGTATATAATATTCAAGGTGCACATTGGGTCATTCAGAATAACTTCACACACACCCGCTACTGTGTATTTCCAAGTCTAATTCTGGCACTAAACCCATACCTGTCACCCAGCGCCTAAATACTAGGCCTCAAATTTATATCCCGCTAAATCTGTCCTTAGTGCTGTAGCTGGGCGAGTTATTTAGTGTCCGTTCAAGCACATTTCTTGTTCTGGGTTGAAATACAATTCCCAATTTAGCAATTTCATAATTTAGTGGTTTCTGCTATATCAGAGCTATTTGAAATCTATCCCTAAAAGGGTATATAATATTCAAGGTGCACATTGGGTCATTCAGAATAACTTCACACACACCCGCTACTGTGTATTTCCAAGTCTAATTCTGGCACTAAACCCATACCTGTCACCCAGCGCCTAAATACTAGGCCTCAAATTTATATCCCGCTAAATCTGTCCTTAGTGCTGTAGCTGGGCGAGTTATTTAGTGTCCGTTCAAGCACATTTCTTGTTCTGGGTTGAAATACAATTCCCAATTTAGCAATTTCATAATTTAGTGGTTTCTGCTATATCAGAGCTATTTGAAATCTATCCCTAAAAGGGTATATAATATTCAAGGTGCACATTGGGTCATTCAGAATAACTTCACACACACACGCTACTGTGTATTTCCAAGTCTAATTCTGGCACTAAACCCATACCTGTCACCCAGCGCCTAAATACTAGGCCTCAAATTTATATCCCGCTAAATCTGTCCTTAGTGCTGTAGCTGGGCGAGTTATTTAGTGTCCGTTCAAGCACATTTCTTGTTCTGGGTTGAAATACAATTCCCAATTTAGCAATTTCATAATTTAGTGGTTTCTGCTATATCAGAGCTATTTGAAATCTATCCCTAAAAGGGTATATAATATTCAAGGTGCACATTGGGTCATTCAGAATAACTTCACACACACCCGCTACTGTGTATTTCCAAGTCTAATTCTGGCACTAAACCCATACCTGTCACCCAGCGCCTAAATACTAGGCCTCAAATTTATATCCCGCTAAATCTGTCCTTAGTGCTGTAGCTGGGCGAGTTATTTAGTGTCCGTTCAAGCACATTTCTTGTTCTGGGTTGAAATACAATTCCCAATTTAGCAATTTCATAATTTAGTGGTTTCTGCTATATCAGAGCTATTTGAAATCTATCCCTAAAAGGGTATATAATATTCAAGGTGCACATTGGGTCATTCAGAATAACTTCACACACACCCGCTACTGTGTATTTCCAAGTCTAATTCTGGCACTAAACCCATACCTGTCACCCAGCGCCTAAATACTAGGCCTCAAATTTATATCCCGCTAAATCTGTCCTTAGTGCTGTAGCTGGGCGAGTTATTTAGTGTCCGTTCAAGCACATTTCTTGTTCTGGGTTGAAATACAATTCCCAATTTAGCAATTTCATAATTTAGTGGTTTCTGCTATATCAGAGCTATTTGAAATCTATCCCTAAAAGGGTATATAATATTCAAGGTGCACATTGGGTCATTCAGAATAACTTCACACACACCCGCTACTGTGTATTTCCAAGTCTAATTCTGGCACTAAACCCATACCTGTCACCCAGCGCCTAAATACTAGGCCTCAAATTTATATCCCGCTAAATCTGTCCTTAGTGCTGTAGCTGGGCGAGTTATTTAGTGTCCGTTCAAGCACATTTCTTGTTCTGGGTTGAAATACAATTCCCAATTTAGCAATTTCATAATTTAGTGGTTTCTGCTATATCAGAGCTATTTGAAATCTATCCCTAAAAGGGTATATAATATTCAAGGTGCACATTGGGTCATTCAGAATAACTTCACACACACCCGCTACTGTGTATTTCCAAGTCTAATTCTGGCACTAAACCCATACCTGTCACCCAGCGCCTAAATACTAGGCCTCAAATTTATATCCCGCTAAATCTGTCCTTAGTGCTGTAGCTGGGCGAGTTATTTAGTGTCCGTTCAAGCACATTTCTTGTTCTGGGTTGAAATACAATTCCCAATTTAGCAATTTCATAATTTAGTGGTTTCTGCTATATCAGAGCTATTTGAAATCTATCCCTAAAAGGGTATATAATATTCAAGGTGCACATTGGGTCATTCAGAATAACTTCACACACACCCGCTACTGTGTATTTCCAAGTCTAATTCTGGCACTAAACCCATACCTGTCACCCAGCGCCTAAATACTAGGTCTCAAATTTATATCCCGCTAAATCTGTCCTTAGTGCTGTAGCTGGGCGAGTTATTTAGTGTCCGTTCAAGCACATTTCTTGTTCTGGGTTGAAATACAATTCCCAATTTAGCAATTTCATAATTTAGTGGTTTCTGCTATATCAGAGCTATTTGAAATCTATCCCTAAAAGGGTATATAATATTCAAGGTGCACATTGGGTCATTCAGAATAACTTCACACACACCCGCTACTGTGTATTTCCAAGTCTAATTCTGGCACTAAACCCATACCTGTCACCCAGCGCCTAAATACTAGGCCTCAAATTTATATCCCGCTAAATCTGTCCTTAGTGCTGTAGCTGGGCGAGTTATTTAGTGTCCGTTCAAGCACATTTCTTGTTCTGGGTTGAAATACAATTCCCAATTTAGCAATTTCATAATTTAGTGGTTTCTGCTATATCAGAGCTATTTGAAATCTATCCCTAAAAGGGTATATAATATTCAAGGTGCACATAGGGTCATTCAGAATAACTTCACACACACGCTTCTGTGCATTTCCAAGTCTAATTCTGTCACTAAATCCATACCGGTCACCCAGCGCCTAAATACTAGGCCTCAAATTTATATCCAGCTAAATCTGTCCCTAGTGCTGTAGCTGGGCGAGTTATTTAGTGTCCGTTCAAGCACATTTCTTGTTCTGGGTTGAAATACAATTCCCAATTTAGCAATTTCATAATTTAGTGGTTTCTGCTATATCAGAGCTATTTGAAATCTATCCCTAAAAGGGTATATAATATTCAAGGTGCACATAGGGTCATTCAGAATAACTTCACACACACGCTTCTGTGCATTTCCAAGTCTAATTCTGTCACTAAATCCATACCGGTCACCCAGCGCCTAAATACTAGGCCTCAAATTTATATCCAGCTAAATCTGTCCCTAGTGCTGTAGCTGGGCGAGTTATTTAGAGTCCGTTCAAGCACATTTCTTGTTCTGGGTTGAAATACAATTCCCAATTTAGCAATTTCATAATTTAGTGGTTTCTGCTATATCAGAGCTATTTGAAATCTATCCCTAAAAGGGTAGATCATATTGAAGGTGCACATAGGGTCATTCAGAATAACTTCACACACACGCTTCTGTGCATTTCCAAGTCTAATTCTGTCACTAAATCCATACCGGTCACCCAGCGCCTAAATACTAGGCCTCAAATTTATATCCCGCTGAATTTGAATACAATACATTGGGCCAAATAATATATTTGTTGTTGTGGTGAACCATAACAATGAGAAAAACATCTAGTAAGGGACGCGGACGTGGACATGGTCGTGGTGGTGTTAGTGGACCCTCTGGTGCTGGGAGAGGACGTGGCCGTTCTGCCACATCCACACGTCCTAGTGTACCAACTACCTCAGGTCCCAGTAGCCGCCAGAATTTACAGCGATATATGGTGGGGCCCAATGCCGTTCTAAGGATGGTAAGGCCTGAGCAGGTACAGGCATTAGTCAATTGGGTGGCCGACAGTGGATCCAGCACGTTCACATTATCTCCCACCCAGTCTTCTGCAGAAAGCGCACAGATGGCGCCTGAAAACCAACCCCATCAGTCTGTCACATCACCCCCATGCATACCAGGGAAACTGTCTCAGCCTCAAGTTATGCAGCAGTCTCTTATGCTGTTTGAAGACTCCGCTGGCAGGGTTTCCCAAGGGCATCCACCTAGCCCTTCCCCAGCGGTGAAAGACATAGAATGCACTGACGCACAACCACTTATGTTTCCTGATGATGAGGACATGGGAATACCACCTCAGCATGTCTCTGATGATGACGAAACACAGGTGCCAACTGCTGCGTCTTTCTGCAGTGTGCAGACTGAACAGGAGGTCAGGGATCAAGACTGGGTGGAAGACGATGCAGGGGACGATGAGGTCCTAGACCCCACATGGAATGAAGGTCGTGCCACTGACTTTCACAGTTCGGAGGAAGAGGCAGTGGTGAGACCGAGCCAACAGCGTAGCAAAAGAGGGAGCAGTGGGCAAAAGCAGAACACCCGCCGCCAAGAGACTCCGCCTGCTACTGACCGCCGCCATCTGGGACCGAGCACCCCAAAGGCAGCTTCAAGGAGTTCCCTGGCATGGCACTTCTTCAAACAATGTGCTGACGACAAGACCCGAGTGGTTTGCACGCTGTGCCATCAGAGCCTGAAGCGAGGCATTAACGTTCTGAACCTGAGCACAACCTGCATGACCAGGCACCTGCATGCAAAGCATGAACTGCAGTGGAGTAAACACCTTAAAACCAAGGAAGTCACTCAGGCTCCCCCTGCTACCTCTTCTGCTGCTGCCGCCTCGGCCTATTCTGCTGCTGCCGCCTCGGCCTCTTCCTCCGCCTCTGGAGGAACGTTGGCACCTGCCGCCCAGCAAACAGGGGATGTACCACCAACACCACCACCACCACCTCCGTCACCAAGCGTCTCAACCATGTCACACGCCAGCGTTCAGCTCTCCATCTCACAAACATTTGATAGAAAGCGTAAATTCCCACCTAGCCACCCTCGATCCCTGGCCCTGAATGCCAGCATTTCTAAACTACTGGCCTATGAAATGCTGTCATTTAGGCTGGTGGACACAGACAGCTTCAAACAGCTCATGTCGCTTGCTGTCCCACAGTATGTTGTTCCCAGCCGGCACTACTTCTCCAAGAGAGCCGTGCCTTCCCTGCACAACCAAGTATCCGATAAAATCAAGTGTGCACTGCGCAACGCCATCTGTGGCAAGGTCCACCTAACCACAGATACGTGGACCAGTAAGCACGGCCAGGGACGCTATATCTCCCTAACTGCACACTGGGTAAATGTAGTGGCAGCTGGGCCCCAGGCGGAGAGCTGTTTGGCGCACGTCCTTCCGCCGCCAAGGATCGCAGGGCAACATTCTTTGCCTCCTGTTGCCACCTCCTCCTTCTCGGCTTCCTCCTCCTCTTCTTCCACCTGCTCATCCAGTCAGCCACACACCTTCACCACCAACTTCAGCACAGCCCGGGGTAAACGTCAGCAGGCCATTCTGAAACTCATATGTTTGGGGGACAGGCCCCACACCGCACAGGAGTTGTGGCGGGGTATAGAACAACAGACCGACGAGTGGTTGCTG
Source organism: Bufo gargarizans (assembly GCF_014858855.1). Classification (NCBI taxonomy): domain Eukaryota; kingdom Metazoa; phylum Chordata; class Amphibia; order Anura; family Bufonidae; genus Bufo; species Bufo gargarizans. The sequence goes on along the minus strand of NC_058082.1, from coordinate 535,309,864 downwards.
CCGGTGAGCCTCAAGCCCGGCCTGGTGGTGTGTGATAATGGGCGAAATCTCGTTGCAGCTCTGGGACTAGCCAATTTGACGCACATCCCTTGCTTGGCGCATGTGCTGAATTTGGTGGTGCAGAAGTTCATTCACAACTACCCCGACATGTCAGAGCTGCTGCATAAAGTGCGGGCCGTCTGTTCGCGCTTCCGGCGTTCACATCCTGCTGCTGCTCGCCTGTCTGCGCTACAGCGTAACTTCGGCCTTCCCGCTCACCGCCTCATATGCGACGTGCCCACCAGGTGGAACTCCACCTTGCACATGCTGGACAGACTGTGCGAGCAGCAGCAGGCCATAGTGGAGTTTCAGCTGCAGCACGCACGGGTCAGTCGCACTACAGAACAGCACCATTTCACCACCAATGACTGGGCCTCCATGCGAGACCTGTGTGCCCTGTTGCGCTGTTTCGAGTACTCCACCAACATGGCCAGTGGCGATGACACCGTTATCAGCGTTACAATACCACTTCTATGTCTCCTTGAGAAAACACTTAGGGCGATGATGGAAGAGGAGGTGGCCCAGGAGGAGGAGGAGGAGGAAGAGGAAGAGGGGTCATTTTTAGCACTTTCAGGCCAGTCTCTTCGAAGTGACTCAGAGGGAGGTTTTTGGCAACAGCAGAGGCCAGGTACAAATGTGGCCAGCCAGGGCCCACTACTGGAGGACGAGGAGGACGAGGATGAGGAGGAGGTGGAGGAGGATGAGGATGAAGCATGGTCACAGCGGGGTGGCACCCAACGCAGCTCGGGTCCATCACTGGTGCGTGGCTGGGGGGAAAGGCAGGACGATGACGATACGCCTCCCACAGAGGACAGCTTGTCCTTATCCCTGGGCAGCCTGGCACACATGAGCGACTACATGCTGCAGTGCCTGCGCAACGACAGCAGAGTTGCCCACATTTTAACCTGTGCGGACTACTGGGTTGCCACCCTGCTGGATCCACGCTACAAAGACAATGTGCCCACCTTACTTCCTGCACTGGAGCGTGATAGGAAGATGCGCGAGTACAAGCGCACGTTGGTAGACGCGCTACTGAGAGCATTCCCAAATGTCACAGGGGAACAAGTGGAAGCCCAAGGCCAAGGCAGAGGAGGAGCAAGAGGTCGCCAAGGCAGCTGTGTCACGGCCAGCTCCTCTGAGGGCAGGGTTAGCATGGCAGAGATGTGGAAAACTTTTGTCAACACGCCACAGCTAACTGCACCACCACCTGATACGCAACGTGTTAGCAGGAGGCAACATTTCACTAACATGGTGGAACAGTACGTGTGCACACCCCTCCACGTACTGACTGATGGTTCGGCCCCATTCAACTTCTGGGTCTCTAAATTGTCCACGTGGCCAGAGCTAGCCTTTTATGCCTTGGAGGTGCTGGCCTGCCCGGCAGCCAGCGTTTTGTCTGAACGTGTATTCAGCACGGCAGGGGGCGTCATTACAGACAAACGCAGCCGCCTGTCTACAGCCAATGTGGACAAGCTGACGTTCATAAAAATTAACCAGGCATGGATCCCACAGGACCTGTCCGTCCCTTGTCCAGATTAGACATTAACTACCTCCCCATAACCATATATTATTGGACTCCAGGGCACTTCCTCATTCAATCCTATTTTTATTTTCATTTTACCATTATATTGCGATGCTACCCAAAGTTGAATGAACCTCTCCTCTGCCTGTGTGCTAGGCCTAAATATATGCCAATGGACTGTTGCAGTGGTGGCTGACATGAAGCCTGATTCTCTGCTATGACATGCAGACTAATTCTCTGCTGACATGAAGCCAGATTGTCTGTTACGGGACCTCTCTCCTCTGCCTGGGTGCTGGGCCTAAATTTATGACAATGGACTGTTGCAGTGGTGGCTGACGTGAAGCCTCATACTCTGCTATGACATGCAGACTGATTCTCTGCTGACATGAAGCCAGATTGTCTGTTACGGGACCTCTCTCCTCTGCCTGTGTGCTAGGCCTAAATATATGCCAATGGACTGTTGCAGTGGTGGCTGACGTGAAGCCTGATTCTCTGCTATGACATGCAGACTGATTCTCTGCTGACATGAAGCCAGATCCTCTGTTACGGGACCTCTCTCCTCTGCCTGTGTGTGTGCTGGGCCTAAATATATGCCAATGGACTGTTGCAGTGGTGGCTGACGTGAAGCCTCATTCTCTGCTATGACATGCAGACTAATTCTCTGCTGACATGAAGACAGATTCTCTGTTACGGGACCTCCCTCCTCTGCCTGGGTGCTGGGCCTAAATATATGCCAATGGACTGTTGCAGTGGTGGGTGACGTGAAGCCTCATTCTCTGCTATGACATGCAGACTAATTCTCTGCTGACATGAAGCCAGATTGTCTGTTACGGGACCTCTCTCCTCTGCCTGTGTGTGTGCTGGGCCTAAATATATGCCAATGGACTGTTGCAGTGGTGGCTGACGTGAAGCCTCATTCTCTGCTATGACATGCAGACTAATTCTCTGCTGACATGAAGACAGATTCTCTGTTACGGGACCTCTCTCCTCTGCCTGTGTGTGTGCTGGGCCTAAATATATGCCAATGGACTGTTGCAGTGGTGGCTGACGTGAAGCCTCATTCTCTGCTATGACATGCAGACTAATTCTCTGCTGACATGAAGACAGATTCTCTGTTACGGGACCTCCCTCCTCTGCCTGGGTGCTGGGCCTAAATATATGCCAATGGACTGTTGCAGTGGTGGGTGACGTGAAGCCTGATTCTCTGCTATGACATGCAGACTAATTCTCTGCTGACATGAAGACAGATTCTCTGTTACGGGACCTCTCTCCTCTGCCTGTGTGTGTGCTGGGCCTAAATATATGCCAATGGACTGTTGCAGTGGTGGCTGACGTGAAGCCTCATTCTCTGCTATGACATGCAGACTAATTCTCTGCTGACATGAAGACAGATTCTCTGTTACGGGACCTCCCTCCTCTGCCTGGGTGCTGGGCCTAAATATATGCCAATGGACTGTTGCAGTGGTGGCTGACGTGAAGCCTCATTCTCTGCTATGACATGCAGACTGATTCTCTGCTGACATGAAGCCAGATCGTCTGTTACGGGACCTCTCTGCTCTGCCTGTGTGCTAGGCCTAAATATATGCCAATGGACTGTTGCAGTGGTGGGTGACGTGAAGCCTCATTCTCTGCTATGACATGCAGACTGATTCTCTGCTGTCATGAAGCCAGATTGTCTGTTACGGGACCTCTCTGCTCTGCCTGTGTGCTAGGCCTAAATATATGCCAATGGACTGTTGCAGTGGTGGGTGACGTGAAGCCTCATTCTCTGCTATGACATGCAGACTGATTCTCTGCTGTCATGAAGCCAGATTGTCTGTTACGGGACCTCTCTGCTCTGCCTGTGTGCTAGGCCTAAATATATGCCAATGGACTGTTGCAGTGGTGGGTGACGTGAAGCCTCATTCTCTGCTATGACATGCAGACTGATTCTCTGCTGACATGAAGCCAGATTGTCTGTTACGGGACCTCTCTCCTCTGCCTGTGTGCTAGGCCTAAATATATGCCAATGGACTGTTGCAGTGGTGGCTGACGTGAAGCCTCATTCTCTGCTATGACATGCAGACTAATTCTCTGCTGACATGAAGCCAGATTGTCTGTTACGGGACCTCTCTCCTCTGCCTGGGTGCTGGGCCTAAATTTATGACAATGGACTGTTGCAGTGGTGGCTGACGTGAAGCCTGATTCTCTGCTATGACATGCAGACTGATTCTCTGCTGACATGAAGCCAGATCCTCTGTTACGGGACCTCTCTCCTCTGCCTGTGTGTGTGCTGGGCCTAAATATATGCCAATGGACTGTTGCAGTGGTGGCTGACGTGAAGCCTCATTCTCTGCTATGACATGCAGACTGATTCTCTGCTGACATGAAGCCAGATTCTCTGTTACGGGACCTCTCTCCTCTGCCTGTGTGTGTGCTGGGCCTAAATATATGCCAATGGACTGTTGCAGTGGTGGCTGACGTGAAGCCTCATTCTCTGCTATGACATGCAGACTAATTCTCTGCTGACATGAAGACAGATTCTCTGTTACGGGACCTCCCTCCTCTGCCTGGGTGCTGGGCCTAAATATATGCCAATGGACTGTTGCAGTGGTGGCTGACGTGAAGCCTCATTCTCTGCTATGACATGCAGACTAATTCTCTGCTGACATGAAGACAGATTCTCTGTTACGGGACCTCTCTCCTCTGCCTGGGTGCCGGGGCCTAAATATCTGAGAATGGACTGTTCCAGTGGTGGGTGACGGGAAGCCAGATTCTCTGCTATGGAACCTCTCTCCAATTGATTTTGGTTAATTTTTATTTATTTAATTTTTAATTTAATTCATTTCCCTATCCACATTTGTTTGCAGGGGATTTACCTACATGTTGCTGCCTTTTGCAGCCCTCTAGCTCTTTCCTGGGCTGTTTTACAGCCTTTTTAGTGCCGAAAAGTTCGGGTCCCCATTGACTTCAATGGGGTTCGGGTTCGGGACGAAGTTCGGATCGGGTTCGAACATGTTGCTGCCTTTTGCAGCCCTCTAGCTCTTTCCTGGGCTGTTTTACAGCCTTTTTAGTGCCGAAAAGTTCGGGTCCCCATTGACTTCAATGGGGTTCGGGTTCGGGACGAAGTTCGGATCGGGTTCGGATCCCGAACCCGAACATTTCCGGGATGTTCGGCCGAACTTCTCGAACCCGAACATCCAGGTGTTCGCTCAACTCTACTCATATATCAACAATTTTTTTTTTTTTTTTTTAATACTTACTTTTTAAAATATAGATATGGGCTTCCCCACCGCAGATGTCTCTTTCTTCTCTTTATATATCTATTTTTTTTTTTTTGGGGAACAACCCTAATAATAAAATGATTAAAAAAATTAATCCGACAGGAGCCATAATCCCCCCAAGTGACAAACACCCCCAGAGACAGCAGCCCCGCATAGTGCCAGCAGCCCCCCCCCAATGACATCAGGCCCCCAGTTCCAAACAACTTTCCCACAGTGCCCTCAGCCCCCCAAATGCCAGCAGCCCCCACAGTTCCAGCCACAAACACCCCCGCAGTGCCATAAGCACAGCACAGTTCCAGCCACAAACACCCCCGCACTGCCAGAAGCACCGCACAGTTCCAGCCACAAAAAAACCTGCAGTTCCATCCAGAAGCACCGCACAGTTCCAGCCACAAACACCCCTGCAATGCCAGCAAACCGCACTGTTCCAGCCACAAACACCCCCGCAGTGCCAGCAAACCGCACAGTTCCGGCCACAAACACCCCTGCAATGCCAGCAAACCAGTGCCAGCGGCTCCCATTGTTCCAGACACACACACCCCTTCCCAAGTGCCAGCAGCCCCCCCACCCTAGAAATAGAGAGATAGATAGATAGATGGATATATAGTAAAAAAAGAGAAATAGACAAACAGACAAAACTTCATACACTTACCAGTCTCACCAAGTCGATGATCCAAAATGGCCAACGATGAGGGGGAGGGACAGGAAGTTACTGGGCATGCGCAGAAACATGAACGTTTTCGAACGGATCCGTGTCAAAGCGGAGCCAGGACAGACGGATCCGTCCCCATTGACTTCTATTGTAACTATGAACGGATCCGCACGCCTCCGCACGGCCAGGCGGACACCAAAACGCTGCAAGCTGCGTTCGGGTGTCCGCCTGCTGAGCGGAACGGAGGCCAAACGCTGCCAGACTGATGCATTCTGAGCGGATCCTTATCCATTCAGAATGCATTGGGGCAGTACGGATCCGTTCGGGGCCGCTTGTGAGAGCCTTTGAACGGAACTCACAAGCGGAGCCCCGAACGCTAGTGTGAAAGTAGCCTAACTTGTGCGCTTAAAAAACTTTATCTGTGACATACAGTATACTTTTTCCGCATACGGTGTCTGCTGCGGACAGTGACATTACCAGCGCCACATCTACAATGTAAAGTGTGAGCTTCTAAAATGTATCTGTGACATACAGTGTACTTTTTCCGTAGACGGTGTCTGCTGTGGACAGTGACATTACCAGCGCCACATCTGCAGTGTAACGCGTACGCTTCTAAAATGTATCTGTGACATCAAGTGTACTTTCTCTGCCGACGGTATCCGCTGCAGACAGTGACATTAGCTGCACCACATCTCCTGTGCAAATTGTGCGCATCCAAAAAATATCTGTGACATACAGTGTACTTTTTCAATAGACGGTGTCCGCTTCTGACAGTGACATTACCAGGGTCACATCTCCAGTGTAACGTGCGCGCTTCTAAAATGTATCTGTGACATACAGTGTACTTTTTTGCTCAGACACTGCGTACAGTGACATTACCGGTGGTACCTCTCCTGTATAATGTTTCATCATCCCAAATACTTGTGACATTCCCTATAATTTTTAATTAGCCGCTGCTGACAACATTGACATTATCTGTGGGATATCTCCTGTGTTACGTTTCCACATCCAAAATACCTTTTTAAATTTGTTTGCGCGTACACTTCCAAATCCTACACTATTGTACGTGTGACAGACATTCAATCATACATAACATTTAATTTGAAGAAGGCGAGCAGTAAGGGACGGGGCAGTGACCGTGATGCTGATGGTGCACACAGAGGCCATGGCCCTGGGCGCGGTAAAACTGTGCCTGCCACCAGATCACACGAAAAACAATAATCCACAATACCTAGCTTCATGTCTCAGTTTACAGGGTGGCGCAGGAGAACTCTTGAAGTCAGAACAGTGCGACCAGGTGGTTGGTTGGATTGCAGCAGATAATGCTTCCAGTCAGTTAAGCACCACCCTGTCTACCACCAAGTCCAGTCTCAGTAGCCAAGAGTCTGCTCAACCCAATCCTCATCTGATCCTCCTTCCTCCCACCATGGAGAGTCTGGGCAAACAAGTAATCCCACACTTGGATATTCCGAGGATCTCTTTTCAGCGCCATTCCTTGATTTGGCCCTCTCACCAAGCCCTGATTTCCAAACTCTTGAGCATCCACAATCACAAGAAGATGACTGTGGGGAACAGCAATTGCTGTTTAATGAGGTGGATGTTGATGAGACACAGTTGCCAATCACTGAGGTAGTGGTTAGGTCAACAAGTCAGGAGGATCAGCAGAGTGAGAAAGTGGAAGAGGAGGTGGTGGATGATGAAGTCACTGACCCAACCTGGGAAGCCGAGCGAGGACAGCAGTACAGAGGGGGAGGGATCTGCTGCACCGCAACAGGCTGGAAGAGGCAGTGGGGTGGCAAAAGGGAGAAGGCGGGCTACACCAAACAGGTCCGCAACTGTTCCCCGGAGCACCTCCTTGCGGAAATCTCCCTTGTCAAGGGGTAGGTGTTCCGCAGTCTAGTGCTTTTTTAAGGAAAGTGCGGATGACAAAAGAATTGTAATTTGAAACCTGTGCCATACAAAAATGAGCAAGGGCATGAACACTAGCAACCTCAACACCACCAAACGCTGGGCCAAACGCCTGGGTCCACAATCTGTGTCAGTGGGTCACACCACTACATCCTCTTCCCCTATGTTACGAGCTGGCCAAACCCCTGTCGAAGGCACAGACCCGGATGAATCCCGCCCTGCACCTGGACATTTGCAAGCACCATCAGCGACCACATTTACTTCTGTGTCTTAGCGCAGCGTACAAATGTCCTTACCCCAGACATTTGAACACAAGTGCAAATATCCAGCCACCCACCCACAGGCCATAGCACTAAATGAGCAGCTTTCAAAATTGCTGGCCCTGGAAATGTTGCCATTTAGGCTTGTGGACACTGAGGCCTTCCGCAGCCTGATGTCGGCGGTTGTCCTTCGTAATGCAGTCCCCAGCTGCCACTATTTTACAAGGTGTGCCGTGCCCACCTTACACTAACATGTGTCCCGTAACATCACACGTGCCCTGACCAACGCAGTTACTGGGAAGGTCCACTTAACCACGGACACATGGACAAGTGCATTCGGCCAGGGACGCTACATTTACTTGATGGCACACTGGGTGAATGTTGTTGAGGCTGGGTTCGAGTTGTACCCTGGGATGGCACAGGTGCTACCGACGCCAAGGATTGCGGGCCCTAATTCCATCAGGGTTTCCGCCACCACCTATGTTAGTGGCTCCTTCCCCCACTTCTCCTCCTCCGCTTCCTCCTCCACTTCCAGCTCTGAATTATCCATGTGCATTACCAGTCAATCATCAATCGGTAGCTGGAAGCAGTGTAGCACTGCAGTGGGAAAGCATCAACAGGCCTTGTTGAAGCTGATATGCTTAAGGGACAAACAGCACACCGCCGCAGAGCTTTGGCAGGGGATAAAAGACCAGACTGATCTGTGGCTCTCGCCACTCAACCTAGAACCAGGCATGGTTGTGTATGATAATGGCCGTAACGTGGTGGCAGCTTTGGAGCTAGGCAAGCTCACACACATCCCATGCCTAACCCACATTTTAAACTTAGTGGTTCAGCAGTTTTTCAAAACCTACCCCAATTTGCCTGAGCTACTTGTTCAGCTCACCGGCTGTTGTGCGACGTGAGCACACGCTGTAACTCCACGTTCCACATGTTGGCCAGGCTTTGTGAGCAGCAGAGGGCAGTAGTGGAATACCAGCTGCAACATGGTCGTCACCTTTACAGTCAGCTTCCGCTATTCATAAGCGAGGAGTGTACATGGATGTCTGACCTTTTTTAAGAAACTTTGAGGAGTCAACACAGATGGTGAGTGGTGATAACGCTATTATAAGTGCAACCATCCCACATCTGTGTCTTCTCAAACGCTCGCTGCTCACAATTAAGGATGACACTTTGCATGTGGAAGAGGTGGAAATGATGGAAGACATTACACAGGGGGATAGCCAGACAACCCTTAGTTCGTCTTCTCAGTGCAAATTGGATGATTAAGAGGAGGAGGAGGAGGAGAAGAAGGAGAAGGTTGCCTCCGCTACAGGGAGAAGTACCATGGAAGTTTAATTCCATCTGTACAGCGTGGGTGGGCAGAAGAGGAGGAAGAGGATGAGGAGATTGGGATTGATCCTTTTGATAACGACAGCAAAATCTCGCCTGTTGGTACTCTGGAACACATAGCTGACTTCATGTTAGGCTGCCTTTCCCACGACCCGCTCGTTATACGCATTTTAACAACACAAATTACTGGTTGTTTACCCTTCTTTACCCCCGCTACAAAGAGAACTTCTTATCTCTCATTTCTCTAGTGGAAATGACAAGCAAAACGGTGCAATACCAGAAGATCCTTGTTGAAAAATTGCTCCAAAAATTGCCATCTGACAACGCTGGTGGCAGAGTCCGTAGTTCCTTGGCCGACCGAGGAGGGGAGACAAGGGGAACACACGGCAGTTACAACAGAGGCAGAGAAACACTCTCCAAAACCTGGGACAATTTATGACACCCAGCCAGCACCCTCATCCTGATGCGCGGCCTAGTGTCACAAAGAGGGAAACATTTTGGAAGATGGTGAAGGAGTACACAGCAGACAGTGTCAGCGTCCTCAATGATCCCTCAGTGCCTTACAACTACTCGGTGTCCAAGCTGGACACGCGGCACAAACTGGCGCTCTATGCCTTGGAGGTGCTGGACTGCCCTGCCGCCAGCGTTTTGTCTGAGAATTATTTAGTGCTGTTGGTGGCATTATAACAGATAAGCGTATCCGCCTGTCAACTGAAAATGCTGACAGGTTGACTCTTACAAAAATGAAGAAGGCCTGCATTGCCCCAGACTTCTGGACTCCACCAGAGGAAAGCTGATGAACATAAAGGAACTTTAAATGTGTTGTTTATAATGTACTGAATCCACTGTATTTCTATGCACCCCTTCCACCACAAACAAGGTTATATAGATGAAACTTTCTTTTCTCATCCTTCTTCTCCTCTTCCATCATATCAACATGCTTATTCATTGCATATAATGCCCTCGCATATACAGTACAGACCAAAAGTTTGGACACACCTTCTCATTCAGAGTTTTCTTTATTTTCATGACTATGAAAATTGTAGATTCACACTGAAGGCATCAAAACTATAAATTAACACATGTGGAATTATATACATACCAAAAAAAATGTGAAACAACTGAAAATATGTCATATTCTAGGTTCTTCAAAGTAGCCACCTTTTACTTTGATTACTGCTTTGCGCACTCTTGGCATTCTCTTGATGAGCCCTGTCAGGTTTAATAAGTGGGATTTCTTGCCTTATAAATGGGGTTGGGACCATCAGTTGCGTTGTGGAGAAGTCAGGTGTAGAGTTGAGCGAACACCTGGATGTTCGGGTTCGAGAAGTTCGGCCGAACATCCCGGAAATGTTCGGGTTCGGGATCCGAACCCGATCCGAACTTCGTCCCGAACCCCATTGAAGTCAATGGGGACCCGAACTTTTCGGCACTAAAACGGCTGTAAAACAGCCCAGGAAAGGGCTAGAGGGCTGCAAAAGGCAGCAACATGTAGGTAAATCCCCTGCAAACAAATGTGGATAGGGAAATTAATTAAAATAAAAATTAAATAAATAAAAATTAACCAAAATCAATTGGAGAGAGGTTCCATAGCAGAGAATCTGGCTTCCCGTCACCCACCACTGGAACAGTCCATTCTCAGATATTTAGGCCCCGGCACCCAGGCAGAGGAGAGAGGTCCCGTAACAGAGAATCTGTCTTCATGTCAGCAGAGAATTAGTCTGCATGTCATAGCAGAGAATGAGGCTTCACGTCAGCCACCACTGCAACAGTCCATTGGCATATATTTAGGCCTAGCACACAGGCAGAGGAGAGAGGTCCCGTAACAGAGAATCTGGCTTCATGTCAGCAGAGAATCAGTCTGCATGTCATAGCAGAGAATGAGGCTTCACGTCAGCCACCACTGCAACAGTCCATTGGCATATATTTAGGCCCAGCACACACACAGGCAGAGGAGAGAGGTCCCGTAACAGAGAATCTGTCTTCATGTCAGCAGAGAATTAGTCTGCATGTCATAGCAGAGAATGAGGCTTCACGTCACCCACCACTGCAACAGTCCATTGGCATATATTTAGGCCTAGCACACAGGCAGAGCAGAGAGGTCCCGTAACAGACAATCTGGCTTCATGACAGCAGAGAATCAGTCTGCATGTCATAGCAGAGAATGAGGCTTCACGTCACCCACCACTGCAACAGTCCATTGGCATATATTTAGGCCTAGCACACAGGCAGAGGAGAGAGGTCCCGTAACAGAGAATCTGTCTTCATGTCAGCAGAGAATCAGTCTGCATGTCATAGCAGAGAATGAGGCTTCACGTCAGCCACCACTGCAACAGTCCATTGGCATATATTTAGGCCCAGCACCCAGGCAGAGGAGGGAGGTCCCGTAACAGAGAATCTGTCTTCATGTCAGCAGAGAATTAGTCTGCATGTCATAGCAGAGAATGAGGCTTCACGTCAGCCACCACTGCAACAGTCCATTGGCATATATTTAGGCCCAGCACACACACAGGCAGAGGAGAGAGGTCCCGTAACAGAGAATCTGGCTTCATGTCAGCAGAGAATCAGTCTGCATGTCATAGCAGAGAATGAGGCTTCACGTCAGCCACCACTGCAACAGTCCATTGGCATATATTTAGGCCCAGCACACACACAGGCAGAGGAGAGAGGTCCCGTAACAGACGATCTGGCTTCATGTCAGCAGAGAATCAGTCTGCATGTCATAGCAGAGAATCAGGCTTCACGTCAGCCACCACTGCAACAGTCCATTGTCATAAATTTAGGCCCAGCACCCAGGCAGAGGAGAGAGGTCCCGTAACAGACAATCTGGCTTCATGTCAGCAGAGAATTAGTCTGCATGTCATAGCAGAGAATCAGGCTTCATGTCAGCCACCACTGCAACAGTCCATTGGCATATATTTAGGCCTAGCACACAGGCAGAGGAGAGGTTCATTCAACTTTGGGTAGCATCGCAATATAATGGTAAAATGAAAATAAAAATAGGATTGAATGAGGAAGTGCCCTGGAGTCCAATAATATATGGTTATGGGGAGGTAGTTAATGTCTAATCTGGACAAGGGACGGACAGGTCCTGTGGGATCCATGCCTGGTTCATTTTTATGAACGTCAGCTTGTCCACATTGGCTGTAGACAGGCGGCTGCGTTTGTCTGTAATGACGCCCCCTGCCGTGCTGAATACACGTTCAGACAAAACGCTGGCTGCCGGGCAGGCCAGCACCTCCAAGGCATAAAAGGCTAGCTCTGGCCACGTGGACAATTTAGAGACCCAGAAGTTGAATGGGGCCGAACCATCAGTCAGTACGTGGAGGGGTGTGCACACGTACTGTTCCACCATGTTAGTGAAATGTTGCCTCCTGCTAACACGTTGCGTATCAGGTGGTGGTGCAGTTAGCTGTGGCGTGTTGACAAAAGTTTTCCACATCTCTGCCATGCTAACCCTGCCCTCAGAGGAGCTGGCCGTGACACAGCTGCCTTGGCGACCTCTTGCTCCTCCTCTGCCTTGGCCTTGGGCTTCCACTTGTTCCCCTGTGACATTTGGGAATGCTCTCAGTAGCGCGTCTACCAACGTGCGCTTGTACTCGCGCATCTTCCTATCACGCTCCAGTGCAGGAAGTAAGGTGGGCACATTGTCTTTGTAGCGTGGATCCAGCAGGGTGGCAACCCAGTAGTCCGCACAGGTTAAAATGTGGGCAACTCTGCTGTCGTTGCGCAGGCACTGCAGCATGTAGTCGCTCATGTGTGCCAGGCTGCCCAGGGGTAAGGACAAGCTGTCCTCTGTGGGAGGCGTATCGTCATCGTCCTGCCTTTCCCCCCAGCCACGCACCAGTGATGGACCCGAGCTGCGTTGGGTGCCACCCCGCTGTGACCATGCTTCATCCTCATCCTCCTCCACCTCCTCCTCATCCTCGTCCTCCTCGTCCTCCAGTAGTGGGCCCTGGCTGGCCACATTTGTACCTGGCCTCTGCTGTTGCAAAAAACCTCCCTCTGAGTCACTTCGAAGAGACTGGCCTGAAAGTGCTAAAAATGACCCCTCTTCCTCATCCTCCTCCTCCTCCTGGGCCACCTCCTGTTCCATCATCGCCCTAAGTGTTTTCTCAAGGAGACATAGAAGTGGTATTGTAACGCTGATAACGGTGTCATCGCCACTGGCCATGTTGGTGGAGTACTCGAAACAGCGCAACAGGGCACACAGGTCTCGCATGGAGGCCCAGTCATTGGTGGTGAAGTGGTGCTGTTCTGTAGTGCGACTGACCCGTGCGTGCTGCAGCTGAAACTCCACTATGGCCTGCTGCTGCTCGCACAGTCTGTCCAGCATGTGCAAGGTGGAGTTCCACCTGGTGGGCACGTCGCATATGAGGCGGTGAGCGGGAAGGCCGAAGTTACGCTGTAGCGCAGACAGGCGAGCAGCGGCAGGATGTGAACGCCGGAAGCGCGAACAGACGGCCCGCACTTTATGCAGCAGCTCTGACATGTCGGGGTAGTTGTGAATGAACTTCTGCACCACCAAATTCAGCACATGCGCCAAGCAAGGGATGTGCGTCAAATTGGCTAGTCCCAGAGCTGCAACGAGATTTCGCCCATTATCACACACCACCAGGCCGGGCTTGAGGCTCACCGGCAGCAACCACTCGTCGGTCTGTTGTTCAATACCCCGCCACAACTCCTGTGCGGTGTGGGGCCTGTCCCCCAAACATATGAGTTTCAGAATGGCCTGCTGACGTTTACCCCGGGCTGTGCTGAAGTTGGTGGTGAAGGTGTGTGGCTGACTGGATGAGCAGGTGGAAGAAGAGGAGGAGGAAGCCGAGAAGGAGGAGGTGGCAACAGGAGGCAAAGAATGTTGCCCTGCGATCCTTGGCGGCGGCAGGACGTGCGCCAAACAGCTCTCCGCCTGGGGCCCAGCTGCCACTACATTTACCCAGTGTGCAGTTAGGGAGATATAGCGTCCCTGGCCGTGCTTACTGGTCCACGTATCTGTGGTTAGGTGGACCTTGCTACAGATGGCGTTGCGCAGTGCACACTTGATTTTATCGGATACTTGGTTGTGCAGGGAAGGCACGGCTCTCTTGGAGAAGTAGTGCCGGCTGGGAACAACATACTGTGGGACAGCAAGCGACATGAGCTGTTTGAAGCTGTCTGTGTCCACCAGCCTAAATGACAGCATTTCATAGGCCAGTAGTTTAGAAATGCTGGCATTCAGGGCCAGGGATCGAGGGTGGCTAGGTGGGAATTTACGCTTTCTATCAAATGTTTGTGAGATGGAGAGCTGAACGCTGGCGTGTGACATGGTTGAGACGCTTGGTGACGGAGGTGGTGGTGGTGGTGTTGGTGGTACATCCCCTGTTTGCTGGGCGGCAGGTGCCAACGTTCCTCCAGAGGCGGAGGAAGAGGCCGAGGCGGCAGCAGCAGAATAGGCCGAGGCGGCAGCAGCAGAAGAGGTAGCAGGGGGAGCCTGAGTGACTTCCTTGGTTTTAAGGTGTTTACTCCACTGCAGTTCATGCTTTGCATGCAGGTGCCTGGTCATGCAGGTTGTGCTCAGGTTCAGAACGTTAATGCCTCGCTTCAGGCTCTGATGGCACAGCGTGCAAACCACTCGGGTCTTGTCGTCAGCACATTGTTTGAAGAAGTGCCATGCCAGGGAACTCCTTGAAGCTGCCTTTGGGGTGCTCGGTCCCAGATGGCGGCGGTCAGTAGCAGGCGGAGTCTCTTGGCGGCGGGTGTTCTGCTTTTGCCCACTGCTCCCTCTTTTGCTACGCTGTTGGCTCGGTCTCACCACTGCCTCTTCCTCCGAACTGTGAAAGTCAGTGGCACGACCTTCATTCCATGTGGGGTCTAGGACCTCATCGTCCCCTGCATCGTCTTCCACCCAGTCTTGATCCCTGACCTCCTGTTCAGTCTGCACACTGCAGAAAGACGCAGCAGTTGGCACCTGTGTTTCGTCATCATCAGAGACATGCTGAGGTGGTATTCCCATGTCCTCATCATCAGGAAACATAAGTGGTTGTGCGTCAGTGCATTCTATGTCTTTCACCGCTGGGGAAGGGCTAGGTGGATGCCCTTGGGAAACCCTGCCAGCGGAGTCTTCAAACAGCATAAGAGACTGCTGCATAACTTGAGGCTGAGACAGTTTCCCTGGTATGCATGGGGGTGATGTGACAGACTGATGGGGTTGGTTTTCAGGCGCCATCTGTGCGCTTTCTGCAGAAGACTGGGTGGGAGATAATGTGAACGTGCTGGATCCACTGTCGGCCACCCAATTGACTAATGCCTGTACCTGCTCAGGCCTTACCATCCTTAGAACGGCATTGGGCCCCACCATATATCGCTGTAAATTCTGGCGGCTACTGGGACCTGAGGTAGTTGGTACACTAGGACGTGTGGATGTGGCAGAACGGCCACGTCCTCTCCCAGCACCAGAGGGTCCACTAACACCACCACGACCATGTCCACGTCCGCGTCCCTTACTAGATGTTTTTCTCATTGTTATGGTTCACCACAACAACAAATATATTATTTGGCCCAATGTATTGTATTCAAATTCAGCGGGATATAAATTTGAGGCCTAGTATTTAGGCGCTGGGTGACCGGTATGGATTTAGTGACAGAATTAGACTTGGAAATGCACAGAAGCGTGTGTGTGAAGTTATTCTGAATGACCCAATGTGCACCTTGAATATTATATACCCTTTTTGGGATAGATTTCAAATAGCTCTGATATAGCAGGAACCACTAAATTATGAAATTGCTAAATTGGGAATTGTACTTCAACCCAGAACAAAAAATGTGCTTTGACGGGCACTAAATAACTTTCCCAGCTACAACAGTACAGCGGTAACGAGAGATTTAGAGGGATTTAAATTTGAGGCCTAGTATTTAGGCGCTGGGTGACAGGTATGGGTTTAGTGACAGAATTAGACTTGGAAATACACAGTAGCGGGTGTGTGTGAAGTTATTCTGAATGACCCAATGTGCACCTTCAATATTATATACCCTTTTTGGGATAGATTTCAAATAGCTCTGATATAGCAGGAACCACTAAATTATGAAATTGCTAAATTGGGAATTGTACTTCAACCCAGAACAAAAAATGTGCTTTGACGGACACTAAATATCTTGCCCAGCAACAACAGTACAGCGGTGGGTAACGAGAGATTTAGAGGGATTTAAATTTGAGGCCTAGTATTTAGGCGCTGGGTCACCGGTATGGATTTAGTGACAGAATTAGACTTGGAAATGCACAGAAGCGTGTGTGTGAAGTTATTCTGAATGACCCTATGTGCACCTTCAATATTATATACCCTTTTAGGGATAGATTTCAAATAGCTCTGATATAGCAGAAACCACTAAATTATGAAATTGCTAAATTGGGAATTGTACTTCAACCCAGAACAAAAAATGTGCTTTGACGGACACTAAATATCTTGCCCAGCAACAACAGTACAGCGGTGGGTAACGAGAGATTTAGAGGGATTTAAATTTGAGGCCTAGTATTTAGGCGCTGGGTGACAGGTATGGGTTTAGTGACAGAATTAGACTTGGAAATACACAGTAGCGGGTGTGTGTGAAGTTATTCTGAATGACCCAATGTGCACCTTCAATATTATATACCCTTTTTGGGATAGATTTCAAATAGCTCTGATATAGCAGGAACCACTAAATTATGAAATTGCTAAATTGGGAATTGTACTTCAACCCAGAACAAAAAATGTGCTTTGACGGACACTAAATATCTTGCCCAGCAACAACAGTACAGTGGTGGGTAACGAGAGATTTAGAGGGATTTAAATTTGAGGCCTAGTATTTAGGCGCTGGGTCACCGGTATGGATTTAGTGACAGAATTAGACTTGGAAATGCACAGAAGCGTGTGTGTGAAGTTATTCTGAATGACCCTATGTGCACCTTCAATATTATATACCCTTTTAGGGATAGATTTCAAATAGCTCTGATATAGCAGAAACCACTAAATTATGAAATTGCTAAATTGGGAATTGTACTTCAACCCAGAACAAAAAATGTGCTTTGACGGACACTAAATATCTTGCCCAGCAACAACAGTACAGCGGTGGGTAACGAGAGATTTAGAGGGATTTAAATTTGAGGCCTAGTATTTAGGCGCTGGGTGACAGGTATGGGTTTAGTGACAGAATTAGACTTGGAAATACACAGTAGCGGGTGTGTGTGAAGTTATTCTGAATGACCCAATGTGCACCTTCAATATTATATACCCTTTTTGGGATAGATTTCAAATAGCTCTGATATAGCAGGAACCACTAAATTATGAAATTGCTAAATTGGGAATTGTATTTCAACCCAGAACAAGAAATGTGCTTGAACGGACACTAAATAACTCGCCCAGCTACAGCACTAGGGACAGATTTAGCTGGATATAAATTTGAGGCCTAGTATTTAGGCGCTGGGTGACCGGTATGGATTTAGTGACAGAATTAGACTGGGATATGGCCAAAAAATGAACAGACTATTGCTGGTTAAATGCACTTGGTGTGACAGCTTCACCCTGATGTAGGCTTTAGCCAAAAAACAACCACACCATTGAGGGTTAAATGCACTTGGTGACAGGCGCAGCTTGCCCCTGATTTTGTATATGGCCAAAAAATGAACAGACTATTGCTGGTTAAATGCACTTGGTGTGACAGCTTCACCCTGATGTAGGCTTTAGCCAAAAAACAACCACACCATTGAGGGTTAAATGCACTTGGTGACAGGCGCAGCTTGCCCCTGATTTTGTATATGGCCAAAAAATGAACAGACTATTGCTGGTTAAATGCACTTGGTGTGACAGCTTCACCCTGATGTAGGCTTTAGCCAAAAAACAACCACACCATTGAGGGTTAAATGCACTTGGTGACAGGCGCAGCTTGCCCCTGATTTTGTATATGGCCAAAAAATGAACAGACTATTGCTGGTTAAATGCACTTGGTGTGACAGCTTCACCCTGATGTAGGCTTTAGCCAAAAAACAACCACACCATTGAGGGTTAAATGCACTTGGTCGCAGCTTGTGCTGGCGCACCACAAGACACAAAATGGCCGCCGATCACCCCAGAAAAATGAGACTGACAAACGGTCTGTGCAGCCTAAAAACAGTGAGCAATTGAGGATCAGCAGCTCAATGATCCACAGCTGCAGATCGATCAGTTAATCAAGTCCTTTGGAGGAGTTAATCTGCCTAATCTCGCCCTACTGTCGCAGCCGCAACCTCTCCCTACGCTAATCAGAGCAGAGTGACGGGCGGCGCTATGTGACTCCAGCTTAAATAGAGGCTGGGTCACATGGTGCTCTGGCCAATCACAGCCATGCCAATAGTAGGCATGGCTGTGATGGCCTCTTGGGGCAAGTAGTATGACGCTTGTTGATTGGCTGCTTTGCAGCCTTTCAAAAAGCGCCAAGAAAGCGTCACAAAAGCGCCAAGAAAGCGACGAACACCGAACCCGAACCCGGACTTTTACGAAAATGTCCGGGTTCGGGTCCGTGTCACGGACACCCCAAAATTCGGTACGAACCCGAACTATACAGTTCGAGTTCGCTCATCCCTAGTCAGGTGGATACACAGCTGATAGTCCTACTGAATAGACTGTTAGAATTTGTATTATGGCAAGAAAATAGCAGCTAAGTAAAGAAAAACGAGTGGCCATCATTACTTTAAAAAATGAAGGTCAGTCAGTCCGAAAAATTGGGAAAACTTTGAAAGTGTCCCCAAGTGCAGTCACAAAAATGAAACGCTACAAAGAAACTGGCTCACATGCGGACCGCCCCAGGAAAGGAAGACCAAGAGTCACCTCTGCTGCGGAGGATAAGTTCATCCAAGTCACCAGCCTCAGAAATCGTAGGTTAACAGCAGCTCAGATTAGAGACCAGGTCCATGCCACACAGAGTTCTAGCAGCAGACACATCTCTAGAACAACTGTTAAGAGGAGACTGTGTGAATCAGGCCTTCATGGTAGAATATCTGCTAGGAAACCACTGCTAAGGACAGGCAACAAGCAGAAGATTCTTGTTTGGGCTAAAGAACACAAGTAATGGACATTAGACCAGTGGAAATCTGTGCTTTGGTCTGATGAGTCCAAATTTGAGATCTTTGGTTCCAACCACCGTGTCTTTGTGTGACGCAGAAAAGGTGAACGGATGGACTCTACATCCCTGGTTCCCACCGTGACGCATGCAGGAGGAGGTGTGATGGTGTGAGGGTGCTTTGCTGGTCACAATGTTTGGGATTTATGCAAAATTGAAGGCTTACTGAACTAGCATGGCTACCACAGCATCTTGCAGCGGCATGCTATTCCATCCGGTTTGCGTTTAGTTGGACCATCATTTATTTTTCAACAGGACAATGACCCCAAACACACCTCCAGGCTGTGTAAGGGCTATTTGACAATGAAGGAGAGTGATGGTGTGCTGCGCCAGATGACCTGGCCTCCACAGTCACCGGACCTGAACCCAATCGAGATGGTTTGGGGTGAGCTGGACCGCAGCGTGAAGGCAAAAGGGCCAACAAGTGCTAAGCTTCTCTGGGAACTCCTTCAAGACTGTTGGAAGACCATTTCAGGTGACTACCTCTTGAAGCTCATCAAGAGAATGCCAAGAGTGTGCAAAGCAGCAATCAAAGCAAAAGGTGGCTACTTTGAAGAACCTAGAATATGACATATTTTCAGTTGTTTCACACTTTTTTGTTATGTATATAATTCCACATGTGCTAATTCATAGTTTTGATGCCTTCAGTGTGAATCTACAATTTTCATAGTCATGAAAATAAAGAAAACTCTGAATGAGAAGGTGTGTGCAAACTTTTGGTCTGTACTGTATGCCCTTTACATATAATGTTTTATAGGGTAAGCTCAGCTGCAGGCCCTCGTATTTAATTTTTTAGAGGGTCAGCTCACCAGCAGGCACTCAACTACAAGTTTTATAGCAGGGATGGCCAACCTGTGGCTCTCCAGCTGTTTCAAAACTACAACTCCCAGCATGCCCAGACTGCCTACAGCTAGCAGCCTACAGCAGGGCATGGTGGGAGTTGTAGTTTTACAACAGCTGGAGAGCCGCAGGTTGGCCATGCCTGTTTTATAGGGTCAGCTCACCTTCAGAATAATTTTTTACAGGGTCGGCTCACCAGCAGGCCCTCATATACATATATATTTTTTTACACGGTCAGCTTACCAGCAGGCCTTCACCTACAATCTTTTACAGTGTCAGCTCACCTAAAGGCCCTCTCGTATAATTTTTTTAACTGTCAGCTCACCAGCAGGCCCTTGCATATAATGTCTTACAGGGTCAGCTAACCAGCAGGCCTTCACCTACAATCTTTTAGAGGCTCAGCTCACCTGAAGGACCTCGCATATAACTTTTTAGAGGGTCATCTCATCAGCAGGCCCTCACATATAATGTTTTACAGGGTCAGCTCACCAGCAGGCCCTCGCATATAGTGTTTTACAGGGTCAGCTTACCAGTAGGCCTTCACCTACAATATTTTACATGGTCAGCTCATCTGAAGGCCCTCGCATATCATTTTTTAGAGGGTCAGCTCACCAGCAGGCCCTCACCTACAATGTTTTACAGGGTCAGCTCACCAGCAGGCTCTCACATATTTTTTTTTAGATGTCAGCTCACCAGCAGGCCCACACCTAAAATCTCCCTCTCCGGAATCGAACCCTGATTCCCCATCACCATGGTTTGTGCTAAAAATAACATTGAAAGTTGATAGGCCAGATATCCAAATGGATCGTCAACGTCACGGGGACATGCGATCGGCTCCAGGTTATCTAGAGTCACCAAAGCTGCAGCAGGCCCTCACCCATATTATTTTAGATGGTCAGATTAGAAGGCCCTTGCTACAATTGTTTTAGAGGGTCACCAGCAGGCCATCAATCATAATTTTGCAAGGGTGTGTATGACGCCCTCCTTTATGTGTAACAAAGGTTGTATTGGAGTGTCGGTTACCTGTAATTTTAGGCAGCCCTTTCACTTAGTGCATAGGCTTTATGAGTGTAGGAGTCCCACTATATGAACAATTATACCACAATGTGATTGAGGCCCTCCTTTATTTCATATACAGGTTGTATCAGCGTATTTTTGGCAGCACTTGCACTTTATATACAAGTTTATATACAGTAAAGAATGTATCCTAACAATTTTTCCACTGAAATCGATTTTTTCTTCGGTTTTGTGCGTATTATTGGACCGGCACTCAAACATTTGGGGTTCACGCAAAGGACTAATAAAGTAAAGTAGTGCAATTTAATACATAAAAAACATACATACACGTAATAGTGGGATGGATGAGATAATTGGTGGACTATTTCATGTATAAAGAAAGAAAGAAAAAGTAACAGCTCATCTTGCGATAATTGAAGCGATCCTAGGGAGATCCGATTTTATAACGTCAGTAAGCAACTACACTCTGTCGTTTGCATTGGATTGAATCGACACTGAGGTAAGTGCTCTTACATGTTGGACGCCACAGAGTTGCGCAGCAAATAGTGAGTATCATACTCATCCTACTATGAGACTGTTTGCTATCGATTTTGCCTAATAGGTATTATTTGCATAAGTACGGGACATTATCCATTTTCTCCAATAACCTGCATTTTATAGACCTTATACATGAGATAGCCCACCAATTATCTCATCCATCCCACTATTACTTGTATGTATGCTTTTATGTTTTTTTTTTTTTTTTATGTATTAAATTGCACTACTTTACTTTATTGGTCCTTTGTGTGAACCCATATGCTTGAGTGCCGGTCCAATATTATTTATATTTACTTTGAAGAGGTGATTCATTTTTGGACATTGGCACCTATCCGTGTATTTAGAGAGTGAGCTGTCCCATTACTATTCATTTATTTGTGCGTATTATTGTCAGTCTGTAAAAGTGGCATACTACTCAGACAACATCGTTCCCAGCAGCGACCTGGGTGTCCCAGATGCATCCTGACATCCTCCCCGTGCTGTTCCCGAACCATTTCGGTGGTGTTTCCATCAATTTCTGACCCTTTACTATTAACCAGGCACCCTCCCCTCTTCAGAGCAGGGGGTGCCTGGTTTAGTACTCGTGTTCTCCCATTGACTTCCATTATACTCGGGTGCTCGGTAGAGCACACGAGCATCCAAATTTGTTCGGCCACAGCACCCAAGCAATTTGGTGCTCGATCAACACTAATGGGCAGCCAAACTGGATTTGTGGCCGCAACTGGCTGAGTTTGCAATGGAAAAGCTGTCCTTCCCGGCCAGTAGTGTGGCATCAGAGTGGGTGTTTAGTGTGGCGGGGGCCATAGGTACCCCAAGAAGAACTCACTTTTCCACCAAAAATGTGGAGAGACTGACCTTTGTCAAGATGAATCAAGTGTGGATCAGCCAGGATTTACACCCACCAATTCCTGATGCATCAGATCATGGTGCCACACCAACAATTTGACAAAAGAGACCGGTTTGTACTGGCTGCCTCAGCTACTATTCTGATGCTGCCACCCGCCTGATGCCACATATCTGAAGCCAAGTGCTCCTTCTTTCACCCACCATCCGCAGTGGGTACTGGTATTGCCACCCCCCTCCACACTATGTCACCTTGAGATTCTGTGGTCTCCTGATTCTGCTCCTACCTCAACTCTATGACACCTTTCCACTCTGTGGCCTCCTGATGCTGCCGCCAACTCCAAACTCTGTTATTATGCCACTCTGTGGCCTCCTGATGCTGCCACCACCTCAACACTATGTCACCTTGCCACTAGGTGGTCTCCTGATGCTGCTCCTACCTCGACTCTATGTCACATTACCACTCTGTGGTCTCCTGATCCTGCTCCTACCTCGACTCTATGTCACCTTGCCACTTTGTGGTCTCCTTTTGCTGCTGCTACCTCCACACTATGTCATCTTTCCACTTTGTGGCTTCCTGATGCTGCCGTCACTACCACACTCTGTCATTGTGCCACTCTATGGCCTCCTCATGCTGCCACCACCTCCAGACTCTGTGAACTATTGGGCAACTCTGTGAACTGCTCATGCTGTTCCCACCCTCCACACTTTATGACTGGGCCATTATTTAGACTTTTTGGCTTTGCTGACATCATCATTTATTTTACCCTTCTTCTGATCTGTCAGAAGGAAGATAAAATGAGACGCAGAACAGATCCTCTCTCTTTAGCAGATGTAAGTCCTGTATGGTCCCATCAGAATTGGATTATGATTTGGTAGCTAAAAGCAGGATTGGGTACAAAACACAGAAGTCTTGCAAATATTCCGTTTACGTGTCATCTCTGTTTTGGATCCACTCCTGTTTTTTTTTTTTTTACATTAGCAATACTGATGGATTACTGATCAAATGCTGACTGAGTGAAGGTGTATGCTCCCCAGACAGGATCCATTTTTTGTGGGTTATTGTTCTGACGGATCAGAGGAAGGGCATAATAATCAGTGACGTCAAGACAAACCTTCTGCTTTACCACTATAAAGGCTCTCTGCAGCCAGGAAATAGCCGTTTTTAACGTAATTTGCCACAAATAAATTTGGATCAAACCAAGTTTTTCCAAAACAAATTTGGCGAACTGGCGAATCAATTTTTTTTTTTTAATTCGCTCATCTCTAGTAATAAATATTGAGATTTGTTAACCCTTGGTTTATTATAGGAAAAAATGATAACAATGGAAAATGCTTTAATTCCTGTGGAACACTTAAAGGGTCAACAAAGTTACAAAAATCAGTTTTAAGTAATTTGAGCGGTGTACTTTCTAAAATGGTATCATTTATGGGTTGTTTCTGTTATGTTACCCCCTCAGAGTGACTTCAGAACTGGTTTGGTCCATAAAATAAAGTCAGTTTTGAAAATTTTCTTGAAAATTAAAAATCGCTTCCAAAATTCTAAAAACTAAAATAACATTTACAAAATTATGCCGACATAAAAAAGACATATTGGAAATATTAATGAATAACTATTTTATGAGGTATCATTATTTGTCTAAAAGCAGACAAATTCAAATATAGAGAATTGCAAATCTTTACAAATTTAGATTTTTTATATACATAAAGGAAAAGCATATTGAATCAAATTCCCCACTAATATAAAGTATGATATATCACAAAAAACAATCTCAGAATTGTTTGTATAAGTAAAAGCAGATCAAAGTTATTATCACACAAAGGGACTCATGCCAGACTGGAAAGATGGAGCTTCAGCGTTTGGTCCAAAATGGGTTTTGCTGGAAGAGGTTAAGACACAGAATGCAACCAATACTCAATCTCATATTACACATTTTCCCCCAAAACTCTTTACTTACATTTATTATTTGCGATGAGTGGCAGGGGCAATATTCAAATTCACGATATTTCGCAAATATTTTGTAGATTCTTTTTTTTTTTTTTTTTTTTATGCGATCCTGTAAAATCGTGGAATCAGGCAGTCAAGGGGTTAATTTTATTATTAAAAAGAGCAAAAGAGATATATCAGCGATGAAATCAGAGAATAAATATTCCCCTTCATTTAAAAATATCAATAGAGATACATGTAGGATGCACAAAGGCTTTTTACTGTGATCTGCAAGGACCTTTTTTTTTTTGAATTTGTCTTTATTTTTATTTTTAGAAAAAAAAACATAAGATTAATACATAGACCAGTGTCAATCACATTAATGTGAAAAGTATAGCAGTATATAACAAATCCATCACATCTATGAGTATGATATAAGAAACCTAAACATCCCTATAACCCCCCCCCCCCCCTCTGCCCCCCCACCCCCCCATTGGCTGCTGTTCCCCACAATTCAAACAAATACAGCATACAACAAATTCATTAGTTATTTCCACGTGGTTCTGCGTGCAACTCTCCGATTCCTCTCGATATCCTCGTATATTTTAATTTGCTGAAGGTATGAACCCCACTCCTTTAACGAAGGCTGGGAGGCAGAGCCCCAGTGCCTGACCACTATAGCTTTCGCTACCATCAAACCTCTCATCCATACCCGTCTAACCTGATGGGGGACTTCCGTTTCTGAGCTATAATCTCCAAAAATCACTATCAAGATCCCCGGGTTATAGTTCATTGAGGATTCCTTTTGTAGGGCAGAAAAAACCTCTTCCCAATATTTTCTTATTTTGCTGCAGCTCCACAGCAAATGGGCAAAGTTAGCGTTCACGTATCCACATTTAGGGCAACAACAGTCCCGATCCCTATTTTGGGGGAATTTTCCTTGGGTTTTGGGCGTATAATACAATCTATGAAGGATCTTAAATTGAATCAGTCTATGCGCACTGGATACTGTTGCCTTTCTCACATTCCTATAGATAGTAGGCCACTGTAAAGGAGGGCAATTCAGCTCTTGCTCCCATTTACTTGGGCTTTTAAAAGGGGTTACAGAAGCCAGTGCCATACGGAGTTTAGCATATAATCGAGATAGTTTCACCTTGTGATCCTTCTGTGCGTCATAATAATCAAAAAATATATTCTCTTGTGGAAGAATACGGCCCCTATTCCTAGAGGCTTCAAATATATGTTTCAAACGTGCATACATAAATAAATCTAATGGTGAAGTGTCAATTAAGCCAAATTCTGCAAGTGATTTAAATCGACCTAAATGAAATAGGTGGGACACCCTATTAATACCATTACGTAGCCAGTACCCAAACTCTGTAACTTTGTAAAACTCCTCCAACCCCCCGTTCCCCCACAGAGGGGTATAAGCAAACGGGCCGGGGGCTTTAAGGAGCTCCTTTAGCCTATTCCACACCCTCTGCAATGAGAAAGGGATCGACAGGGATTTCCTCATTCCCATGAACCCACTTTCTAAAAATAAAAAAAATATTCTCTATTGGCTTTTCAATGACTTTATTCAAATACCGTGAAAGTAAGCTCTCTTTCCAATTACAACACCGCTGAATCTGTGCACAAAAAAAGTAACCTTGAAAAAAAGGTAGTGACAACCCACCATCTACCTCCGACAACCATAGATATCTGTTTTATACGCACCCTCTTCCTGCCCCAGATTAAATCATTAATCAAGGTCTCCAATCTATAAAAGAAGATATCATCTACCCAAATAGGAGAGGCACACAACGGAAACAAAATCATAGGCAAAATAACCATCCTAATCAATGCGATTCGGTCTATCTGTGCCAATATCAATTTCCGCCAAGCACCAACTTTGGTCTTAACTTTTTCCAAAACTGGTGCCAGATTGAGCTCATAATACCTACTTATAGGAACCCCGATCTTAACCCCCAAGTAATCTAAGGTATCGTTAGGTGCCAGGACACGAACTCGGCTCCCCTCATCTACAGCTCTCCGGTTCAGCGGGAGGAGCGATGACTTTGCCCAGTTGATCATATATCCTGATAATTTACCATACTGTTCTATAACCTCTATGACATACGGAAGGATTTTCCAACCCTGATCCAAAAACAGGATCACATCATCTGCATATAGGCTTATTTTATCGCTCGCTCCCGCCACCCCGAAGCCGTCTATACCCCTCTCTGAACGGATCCGACAAGCCAACGGTTCTATAAAGATAGCGAAGAGGAGGGGAGACAATGGACAACCCTGTCTCATCCCTCTCCGCATCATAACAGGGGAAGTAGTAATACCATTAATATTAATATATGCAACCGGCTGTTCATATAGCATTTGAGTCATTTCCAAAAAAAGCTTCCCAAGACCAAAATGAGACATCGTAGCCCACAAAAAAGACCACTCCATCCTGTCAAACGCCTTTGCGGCGTCTAATGACAGGATGGAGTGGTCCACACTGCCCCCCACAGACAAATTCAAATACACCCTATATAGACTTGACTGTATATGGCGGCCCGGAATAAAGCCCGTCTGGTCAGGGTGTACCAGATCAGCTATAACCCTCTTCAGGCGACCAGCCAAAATTTTTGCACAAATCTTGTAGTCCGTATTTAAGAGCGATATAGGTCTATACGACCCCACATCGCATGGGTCCTTATCCTTCTTCAAGACCAAAACCATCACTGCCTCTCTAAATGATGGTGGTAGAGAGCCAAGTACGCAGGATTCATTAAAAACCTGAAGAAGGATTGGGAGGAGGGACTTGGCATGGTACCTATAGATTTCGAAAGGCAATCCATCTGGGCCTGGGGATGAACTATACTTTAGGGATGGGAGAATCGCTTGGAGTTCCTCCAAACAAATGGGGGAGTCTAACATTTCTCTATCTTGGGTAGTTAACTGGGGGAGCGCCAGTTGTTGAAGGTATTGATCCATAACATTACGACTAGACATAGACTCAGATTTATAGAGGGTAGAATAGTATTTCGCAAATTCCTCTCTAATCTCTTCTGCGGATCTCACTCTAGTTCCTTGTGGATTCCTGATTTCTTTTATGCTGGTATCCTCTCTCTGGTTGGCCACCAAACGAGCCAAAAACCTACCCGTTTTACCAGACTCGCAGAAACGATTCTGGCCTTGAAATAGTAGCTTGTGTTGTGCTTTTTTATATAAGAGTGTCTTAAGCTGAGAGTTAGCCTCCTTTAATTGGGTGATGACTTGCTCATTATAACTATCAATCAATGCGACCCGCAGACTCCTTATTGAGTCTGTCAGTTGTTTTTCCCTTCGTCGTGATTCCTTCCTGAATCTATAGATTTTATTGAAGTACAGACCCCTAATATGGGCCTTCAACGTGTCCCACACATAATGAATGTGAGTTGAACCTACGATGAAGCCCCAAAATTCCTGAAGATCCTGGTCTACTCGGGCCTGCTCCCCAATCACCTCAAGCCAGTGCGAGTTCAATTTAAAAGTTCTTCCTACGGATGGAGCCTCCACAAACGCAATCAGTACTGGGGAGTGATCCGAGATTCCATGAGGTTCATACCTCATCCTCAGGACACGACCGCACAGATCCCTACTAGCAAAAGCCAA
The DNA here is from genome assembly GCF_014858855.1 of Bufo gargarizans. Taxonomy (NCBI): domain Eukaryota; kingdom Metazoa; phylum Chordata; class Amphibia; order Anura; family Bufonidae; genus Bufo; species Bufo gargarizans. The sequence continues at coordinate 535,281,984 of NC_058082.1, read as the reverse complement.
ATCGATACGGGACATAGACCCGTATGACTGGCTAAAACATGAAAAGATTTTTTTATTGCCATAGAGGTGGCGCCAGATATCAATCAGCGCCAGCTCCTGGCACACAGCAATCAAGGGGGACCCACTGCGACCGTGCCCAGAAAGTGAAGAGAACCGATCCAGCTCAGGGTCCGGTACCGCATTAAAATCACCCACCACCAATAAGGCACATTGATTTTTAGAAGCTATATATTGAGCTAAGTGGGAAAGAACTATTGCCTTAAATGGGGGGGGGGGGGGGGATATAGAAAAAAGCCAATATCACCGCCTGCCTTTTCCAATACCCATGAAGAAATACGTAGCGCCCTTCTTTATCGATGGAACTGTCTAGTGGTTGGAACTCCATCCCTCGATGTATATACACACTAACCCCTCTTGCATAGGAAGAGTAACAAGCGTGGTACTCCAAAGAAGCCCATTTCCTTTTCAATGAATAAATCCTATCAACTGTTGCATGGGTCTCTAGTAGTGCCACAATCGCAGGCAGATGCCGTACCACAAGGTCAAACACCACTGTCCTCTTCACTCTGTCTCCCAACCCTCTCACATTCCAACATAAGATGTTACACGGCATATCATATACGTAGAGGTATCGCCAATCTCAGCGGAGAGGCACGCACTGCCACGTGGCAGAGAACAGCAGCCAATCCCTCCCTAAAACCCACCCCCAAACACCCCCCTGCATGGTTGACAAGGAATTTTACAATACCCATCAACCTCTCTCCTTCCACCAAACCTCCCCCCCCCGCCATCTCCCCTCATTAACCTCCCTCCCCACCACCTCTCCATATAGTTTCAAAAGCCCCTAGAATCCAGCCATTGCGCCGCCTCCGCCTGTGTAGTAAAAAAGTGAACAGAATCATTGTGTACCACTCTTAATTTCGCAGGGTATAACATTGAGTACTTAATCTTAGCTGAAATCAATCTTTTTTTTACATCAAAATAGGATCTTCTCTTGTTTTGGGTCTCTCGGGAAAAATCTGGGAATATTGATATCAGATTACTATCGAAATATATTTCTGATATTTCTCTTTTGCGTCTAAGAACCCAATCCCGATCCTTTGAGCATACAAATTTTGCTAAAATTGCCCTAGATGGGGCACCTGGAGGTTTTTTTTTAAATGGAATTCTATGAGCCCTTTCCACACAAAAGGAAGATAGATCATATTCTGAACCCAAGCTTTCTAACAACCACTTCTGAATAAATTCCGGCGGGTTATCCTGTTCTACGCCTTCTGGGAAACCTACTAATCGCAGATTATATCTACGAGACCTATCCTCTAGCTCTACCACTTTCCTTCTTAGCCAAGAACGGTCCTCATCTACCTCTTCCAGTCTGTTCTTTAATACCCCATTCTCTACAGTAACAGAGTTAACTGCAGTTTCCAATTCCTTAACCTTTAACCTCAGCTTCGTCATTTTGTCTCTTATCATAGTAACATCCCCTTGTACTACTGCAAGGGAGGAGGCCAAGTCTGCTACCAAGATATTGGTAGCATTTGCCACTCCCAGTATATCCTGCAGTTTCTTATTAATGCTCTCAAAGCCTTCACTATGGGGGAAGCAGGTTTTTAATAGGACCTGTTCTAACCGGTCCGTATTGTCTGCACCTGATTCAACCTGAGGGGCAGATCTCTGTACCCCTCCTCTAGTTTTGGGCGGTGGTGACTAGAAATTTATCTAGTCGAGCCTGTGGGCTCCCCCCTAATCCACCTTTTGGAGAGGTCAATCCAGCTGATTTACGGTATTTTGGCGGCATTCTCATATAAGACAGTATATTGCATCCACAAACAAATTTCCCACACAACAATGTCTCATATATATAGATACAAGGCAATACCCATCAAAATTGACTTTAACAGGACCAGCTAGCGAGAGGATACAGATACTTATTAACTATACTTGAAAAAGAGAAAAAAAAAAAAAAAAGGTAAATGCTGAGTCAATATAAATAGCCCAAAGCCAGGGTACATGCAAACTATTTGGTTACTCCCCCCAGGTACCAAAGAAGAATATGCTTGCCCACAGATATATAACTGTATTACAGATATACGTGGGAAAAAACCCAATTGCAGTCATAGAGGATTGTTTAAGACTCAGCTTTGAAATATATGCCCCAAAACGAAGATACAGGCCAGGTTACCCAGTAGGGACGTCTTCTAAAGTTCAATCTGCGGGCCCCAAGATTTGGCTTTTCCGCCTCTCAAGAACCATATCGGGGCACCCCACGGGTTTTCCAACTAGCAGCTGAGGCTATATGCGGACCAGTTCATACAAAAAGAAAAAAGAGAGGCAGAGTCAGAAAAAGGCTAAAGAGCACAGAGGGTCGTTATTGATCTTACTTTTCCTTCTGTACTCTGTGCAGAGAGGAACGGCAGTTCAGCTGAGGACACAGCCTCAGATTCGAATGACCAGCAAAAACAGCTGATAACCCCAGGGCTCACAGGAAACCGCCAACAAAGACCGATGGTATCAGCAGTTTCACATTCGGAATGGATCAGCCAGTTCATCTAGCCCCTACTTCATCCACAAGAGCCGGAACCCCATTAATCTGGTAACTTACCAGCTCCGACACCCAGCGCCTCCAGGCGGCATGCAGCTGGTCACAGCGAAGAGATGGCATCGAGTGAGGGGTCGGACAGGGCAGAACAGGCAGTATAGTGCTGACCATCGGTAGCAGCATACAGCAGACGGACGAGTAAATCGATAGCCGCAATACACCAGGTGGGTTACCGGCTCCAGCTCCCAACGCCCTGCACCTCACAGGCAGCAAATCGCCATACAACCGGTCTCGGCAAGTCACAGCAGGCAGCCGGCCGAAGATAGTGGAAGCGGCACACAGGGGATCACCAGAGGCAGCAGGAGGCAAACCGTCTAAACCATCCAGACTCGACTAGCCATGCCTGGCCAGGGGGCGGCATTCCTTAGGATCCAGGTCCGCATCGAGGAGCGAGGCGAGGCAGGGAGTGAGCGGAGAGGACAGCTGGAGGAGGAGCGCGCCACACCTACGTCATGGCGCTGAAGCCTATTTTGTAGATTCTTAATCATATATTAGAGAATTCAAGATTATATTCTTGACTGCGAAAATCGGCAATGTAATATTTGCGTTATGCACGCAAAATACAGGCGTCGGTCACTTATGCTACATTTTTTAAGCTGGTATAAGTTTCTTGAGACTGGAGAAAATGGTTGGATTCAGAACATTAGATGCAGATAGAGTGCTCCAATATATTTGTGCTTGCGAATTTTCGCCAATTAATGATGTGTATATTTTTTTGCATTACGTGCAACTTACGTGACATCACAGCACTATGTATGTAGCATGTATTTATGGACAGCAGAACCTATCAGCTACACTATAGAGCAATCTCACCTCCACTGACTATCTCCCCCTAGCTATCTGAATTATATATATTTATTTATATATATATATATATATATATATATATAAATTAACTGTCTAATGTAATACAACAAAGCACAGCAATTACACTGCTGTCTCTTTCATAACTGCAATAAACAACAGCTGCTGGGGAGGTTCTTATATAGTAAGGGGTAGACAACTTTTCTATTGATTGCTAGTGATGTTGCAAAGCTGTGACAAAGCCTTCTCATTGGCCCACAAGCTAGAAGAAGGGAGGGATGATCACCTGATGTGTACTGTGTAAAAAAAAAAAAAAAAAAAAAAAGAATATTAAGAATATTCGATTTTACGTATATATAGCTCTATATTCTAAATATTGGCAAATTCTCAAAGTGCCGATATTCGTGATTAAAATTCGCTGTACGAATATTTGCGCTCAACACTATTAATATACATAATTAGAGATGAGCGAATTTCTCAAAAATTTTATTCGGACGGTTCAACGAATTTCCCAAAACTTTCTATTTGATCCAAATTTATTTGTGATGAATCGCGTTAAACAGCTATTTCCTGGCTGCTGAGAGCTTGCATAGTAGTGTACAGTGGCCAAAAGTTTGAGAATTACATAAATATTGGAAATTGGAAAAGTTGATGCTTAAGTTTTTATAATAGCAATTTGCATATACTCCAGAATGTTATGAAGAGTGATCAGATGAATTGCATAGTCCTTCTTTGCCATGAAAATTAACTTAATCCCAAACAAAAACTTTCCACTACATTTTATTGCAGTCATTAAAGGACCTGCTGAGATCATTTCAGTAATCGTCTTGTTAACTCAGGTGAGAATGTTGATGAGCACAAGGCTGGAGATCATTATGTCAGGCTGATTGGGTTAAAATGGCAGACTTGACCTGTTAAAAGGAGGGTGATGCTTGAAATCATTGTTCTTCCATTGTTAACCATGGTGACCTGCAAAGAAACGCGTGCAGCCATCATTGCGTTGCATAAAAATGGCTTCACAGGCAAGGATATTGTGGCTACTAAGATTGCACTTCAATCAACAATTTATAGGATCATCAAGAACTTCAAGGAAAGAGGTTCAATTCTTGTTAAGAAGGCTTCAGGGCATCCAAGAAAGTCTAGTAAGTGCCAGGATCGTCTCCTAAAGAGGATTCAGCTGCGGGATCGGAGTGCCACCAGTGCAGAGCTTGCTCAGGAATGGCAGCAGGCAGGTGTGAGCGCATCTGCAAGCACAGTGAGGCAAAGACTTTTGGAAGATGGCCTGGTGTCAAGGAGGGCAGCAAAGAAGCCACTTCTCTCCAAAAAAACATCAGGGACAGATTGATCTTCTGCCGAAAATATGGTGAATGGACTGCTGAGGACTGGGGCAAAGTCATATACTCCGATGAAGCCTCTTTTCGATTGTTTGGGACATCTGGAAAAAGGCTTGTCCGGAGAAAAAAAGGTGAGCGCTACCATCAGTCCTGTGTCATGCCAACAGTAAAGCATCCTGAGTCCATTCATGTGTGGGGTTGCTTCTCATCCAAGGGAGTGGGGCTCACTTACAATTTTGCCCAAAAACACAGCCATGAATAAAGAATTGTACCAAAACATCCTCCAACAGCAACTTCTTCCAACAATACAACAAGAGTTTGGTGAAAAACAATGCATTTTCCAGCACGATTGTGCACCGTGCCATAAGGCAAAAGTGATAACTAAGTGGCTCGGGGACCAAAACGTTGACATTTTGGGTCAATGGCCTGGAAACTTCCCAGATCTTAATCCCATTGAGAACTTGTGGTCAATCCTCAAGAGGCGGGTGGACAAACAAAAACTCACTAATTCTGACAAACTCCAAAAAGTTATTATGAAAGAATGGATTGCTGTCAGTCAGGAATTGGCCCAGAAGTTGATTGAGAGCATGCCCAGTCGAATTGCAGAGGTCCTGAAAAAGAAGGGCCAACACTGCAAATACTGACTCTGCATGAATGTCATGTAATTGCCGATAAAAGCCTTTGAAACGTATGAAGTGCGTGTAGAAACAACCGAAACAAACATCTAAAAGCAGTTTAGCAGCAAACTTTGTGAAAACTAATATTTGTGTCATTCTCAAAACTTTTGGCCAGGAATGCAGAGTGGAGAGTGTGTCAGGAGCAAGTTTGTGTTGACATCACTGTTTACTGTATTTTGCTTTCCTTTTCATCCGTCATAAGAGCAACCAAAAAAGCAAGGAAGTACTTAAGTACTCATATAAGAAATAAACACACCCCAAAACTAGTTATATGAGACTTCAAATTCACTCCAAAGGCAAGGATTAATGGAAGTACTTTTATATATGAAATAAACACTAGTGATGAGCGGCAGGGGCAATATTCGAATTCACGATATTTCACAAATATTTGGGCAAATATTTGCCATATATTCTCAAATTCACAAATTCGTGATCTTCAGGCATTATTTTCTTGATTGAGAATTTTTCTTTTTAAATCACATAAAAAATCACTGTTATTTGAGAAAAAAAATGAATATTCGCGATTACGAATATATTTTGCGATATTCTAAATATTCTCAAATTCTCGAAGTGCCGATATTCGCAATTAAAATTCGGAAAAAAAATCGTCATCAACACTGATAAACACACCCCAAAACTGGTTGTATCAGGCCGCAAATTCACCCCATTAACAGATCCTAGGATTACTTCAATTACTGTTTAAAACAACCTAAAGGCTACATTCACACGACCGTACGAATTAGTCCGCATCCGTTTCACAATTTTGCATAATAGGTGTGTACCCATTCATTTCTATGGTGCCACAAAAGATGCGGACAGCACATTGTGTGCGGTCTGCATCCTTAGTTCCGTTCCGCAGCCACGCAAAAGAAAAATAGAACATTTCATGTTCTTGTCCGCAATTGTGCACAAGAATAGGACATGTTCTATGATAGCTGCAGCATGTGCGCTCCCAAAATTTTGGAACGCAAATGGCCTGGTATCCACTTTTTGCAGATCCGTAAAATATCACATTTGTGTGAAGGTAGCCCAAATCTGTGGTAATAGATCACTTTTAGTTTCCCCAATTAGTGCAGCAAGGTGTAATAGAATAGCTGCTATTACCCAGGCTTTACATTCTCCTATTGGTCCATTTTTTTCTAAACACTGTCCCTAGTGCCTGCAATGTCTCTCCCTGCACTAAGTTCACTGTAAAATGGCGGAGACCAGGCATGAGGAGGCTTTTTACAGCTGGCTATCTGATTGGCTGTCTGCAGCTTCTTACTTTCACTTTGTAACATGTGCAGCAGGCATTTTAGAAAAAAATAAACTTGTTACCACGAAGTGCGAGGAAATTAGATTTCGGGACAAATTCCACTTCATAAACTTTGATTCACTCAACTCTATACATAATATATTTGGTCTAGCTATTTTTACTTCTATCAAAGCACATAATTTTCTACATGCATCAGGAAAGGAATCCCCTATCAATCTCTGATCTTACAGCCAGGTACAGATCAGGGAATTTTTTTATCATACACTAGTGAATCTCCAGGAATATACTGCAGTTACAATATACATGATTGGAGTTGAGTGGACACCTCGATGTTCAGGTTCGACAAGTTCGGCCGAACTTGAAAAAAAGTTTGGGTTCGGGACCCGAACTTGACCCTGAACCCGAACCCCATTGAAGTCAATGGGGACCCGAACTTTTGGGCACTAAAATGACTCTAAAATAGTCCTGGAAAGGGCTAGAGGGCTGCAAAAGGCATCAAAATGTGCTTAAGAGCATGTCAACTGTTCTGCAAACAAATGTGGATAGGGAAATGATAACATAAAATACAGAAAAATTAAAAATAACAATCTGGATCAATGAGTAGGAGGTTGAGGAGGCGGTGGATGTGGCGGTGTAGGTTGACGTGGCGGTGTAGTTGGAAGCAGTGGTGAAGGAGGATTAGGTAGGCAACACTGATTTGTGTTATGTTTTATTTTTAAATTGGGACATATAACAAAATAAAACAAAGAATAAGTGCACTTGAGTACAAGAATGGATGGTTGAGGCTGGTATAAATATCTATTCTGCACAAGGTAGGGACAAGTCCTGTGGGATCCATGCCTGGTTCATTTTAATAAACGTAAGCTTATCCACATTGACTGCGGCCTGTGATAATGCTCTCTGCCGATACTGTACACTGGCTGCAGGGCAGGTCAGCACCTCCAAGGCTGACAAAGCTTTTCCACATTTTGGCCATGCTAACCCTGCCTTCTCAGGTACTGGAGGTGCCCCAGCTGAGTTGGCAACCTCTTCCTCCTCCTCTGCCTTCGCCTTGTGCTTCCACTGTGCCCCCGCTGTCAGGTGGGAATACCATCATCAGCGTGCGCTTGTAGTCACACATCTTCCGATCAGTAACAAATGTTTTTACAAAATTTAGTTCCCTGTCAGCAATGCAGAGCAGGGGTTCATTCACGACAAAAGGGGTTCATGTCACCCAGCAATAGAACAGAGGATTTTGAGAGATTTAGGCCCCTGTCACCCGGGCACAGCAGGGGTTCATTCACGGCAAAAGGGGGTTCATGTCAACCAGCAATAGAACAGAGGATTTTTAGAGATTTAGGCCCCTGTCACAGAGGCACAGCAGGGGTTCATTCCCGGCAAAAGGGGGTTCATGTCACCAGCAATAGAACAGACGATTTTGAAAGATTTAGGCCCATGTCACCCAGGCACAGCAGGCGTTCAGTCACTGCAAAAGAGGGATCTTGCCACCTAGCAATAGAACAGAGGATTTTGAGAAATTTAGGCCCCTGTCACGGAGGCACAGCAGGGGTTCATTCACGGCAAAAGGGGGTTCTTTTCACCCAGCAATAGAACAGAGGATTTTTAGAGATTTAGGCCCCTGTCACGGAGGCACAGCAGGGGTTCATTCCCGGCAAAAGAGGGTTCATGTTACCCAGCAATAGAACAGCCGATTTTGAAAGATTTAGGCCCCTGTCACCGAGGCAGAGCAGGGGTTCATTCACGGCAAAAGTGGGTTCTTGTCACCCAGCAATAGAACAGAGGATTTTGAGAGATTTTGGCCCCTGTCACCCAGGCACAGCAGGGGTTCATTCATGGCAAAAGGGGGTTCTTGTCACCCAGCAATAGAACAGACGATTTTGAGAGATTTAGGCCCCTGTCACCCAGGCACAGCAGGGGTTTGTATTCGCCAAAAATGGTAAAATGTCACCCGACAATTTAGGGCACTAAAATTGGTACTTTTTTGCATAACAATGGCTCTAAAATAGTCCTTGAAAAGGTTAGAGGGATGTAAAATGCAGTAAAATGTGCTTAAGAGCATGGCAACTGCTCTGCAAACAAATGTGGATAGGGAAATAACTTAAAATAAAATAACTAAAAATTACAAATTATTAACCTGCAACTCAGAGAAGGACGTGGATATGGAGTCGGAGGTTGAGGAGGCGGTGAATGTAATGTTGTAGGTGGAGGCAGCAATGGAGGAGGAGGAGGAAATCAACAATGTATTTTTTTTATTTTTTATTGGGGTAGGTAGCCCCCAAAATATTGGGACAAATAAAAAAAAAGAAAACAAAGAATCATTGCACTTGACTTGAGTACAAGAATGTATTTTTGATGGTGGTATAAATGTCTATTCTGCACAAGGTACAGACAAGTCTTGTGGGATCCAAGCCTGGTTCATTTTAATGAATGCGAGCTTGTCCACGTAGGCTGTGGACAGGCGGCTATGCTTGTCTGTGATGACACCCCCTGCCGTGCTAAACACACAATCAGATAATAGACTGGCTGCAGGGCAAGCCAGCACCTCCAAGGTGTAAAGGGCAAGCTCAGACCATGTGTCCAATTTGGAGACCCAGAAGTTGAAGGGGGCAGACCCGTCATTCAGTACGTGTAGACGTGTCCACACATACTGCTCTACCATGTTGGTGAAATGCTGCCTCCTGCTAAGACGTTCCATATCAGCTGGTGGTGCTGGTTGTTGTGGCATGCTGACAAAGCTTTTCAACATTTCGGTCATGCTAACCCTGCCTTCTGAGGTGCTGGCAGTGCCCCAGCTGCATTGGCAACCTCTTCCTCTGCCTTCGCCTGTGCTTCAACTGTGCCCCTGCTGTCAGGTGGGAATGCCACCAGCAGCGTGTCTACTAGCGTGCGATTGTACTTGCGCATCTTACGATCACGCTCCAGTCACAGAATTAAGGACAGTACGTTGTCCTTGTAATGGGGATCCAGCAGTGTGGCCACCCAGTCATCAGCACAAGTTAGAATGTGGGCAACTCGGCGGTCGTTGCGGAGACACTGCAGCATGTAATCACTCATGTGTGCCAGGCTGCCCAGAGGCAACGAAAAGCTGTCCTCTGTGGGAGGAGTATCGTCTGTGTCCTCTGTATCCCCCCATCCATGCACCAGTGATGGCCATGAGCTGGTCTGGGTGCCACCCTGCTGTAAATATGGTTCCTCCTCCTGCATCTCCTCCTCCTCATCCTCCACCTCTTCATTCTCCAGAACTGTGCCCTGGATGGACAATTGTGTACCTTGGGTTTGTGGGTGCAGGAACCCACCCTCTGAGCCACTTGGGAATGACTGGCCGGAAACCCTACAAAATGATCCCTCTTCCTCCTCCTCCTCCTGTGCCATATCCTCTTCCATCATCACCAGGAGCGTTTTTTTCAAGGAGGCATAGAAGTGGGATAGTAATGCTGAGAACGGCGTTTTCGGCACTGGCCATGTTGGTGGAGGTCTCGAAACACAGGTCTCGCATGGAGGCCCAGTCATTGGTGGTGAAGTGGTGCTGTTCCACCGAGCGACTCACCCGTGCGTGCTGCATCTGAAACTCCACTATCGCCTGCTGCTGCTCGTACAGTCTGGCCAGCATGTGCAAGGGGGAGTTCCACCTTGTGGGCACGTCGCATATGTGGCAGAGAGCGGGAAGTCCGAAGTTACGCTGCAGCGCTGACAGGCGAGCAACAGCACAGTGAGAACGCCGAAAGCGTGCACAGACAGCCCGCACTTTATGCAGCAGCTCTGACATGTCAGGGTAATTTTTAAGGAGTCTCTGCACCACCAAATTCAGCACATGTGCCAGGCAAGGGATGTGCGTCAAACCGGCTAGTCCCAGAGCTGCTACGAGATTTCGCCCATTATCGCATACCACCAGGCCGGGCTTGAGGATGACTGGCACAAACCACTCATCGGTCTGTTGTTCAAGGCCCGTCCACAGCTCCTGCGCGGTGTGGGGTTTGTCCCCCAAACAGATAAGTTTTAAAACTGCCTGCTGTCGTTTACCTCTTGCTGTGCTGAAGTTGGTGGTGAAGGTGTTACACTGACCAGATGAGAAGCTTGTAGAGGATAAGGAAGCAGAGTAGGAGGAGGAAGCAACAGGAGGCAAACTGAAGCGTCCTGCAATCCTCGGTGGTGAAAGGACATGTGCAAAACTGCTATCCGCCTCAGGCCCAGCAGCCACTGCATTTACCCAGTGTGCTGTTATGGAGATATAATGTCCCTGACCGTGCTTACTGGTCCACGCATCCGTAGTCAGGTGCATCTTGCCACAGATGGCGTTGTGCAGTGCACACCTGATTTTGTCCCATACTTGGTTGTGAAGGTAAGGGGTGGCTCGCCTGGAAAAGTAGTGGTCGGCTGGGCACGACATACTGTGGGACAGCCACCGCCATAAGGCCTTTAAAACTATCCATCTCCACCAGACGGAATGACAGCATTTAAAAGGGAAGTAATTTAGAAATGCTGGCATTCAGGTCTAGGGATCACGGGTGGGCAGGGGGGTACTTCCTCTTCCTCTGCAGCGTTTGGGATGTGGAGAGCTGAACGCTTCCGTGTGACATTGTGGAGATGCTTGGTGACCCAGGTGTTGGTGTTGCTGGCAGATCCTCTGTTTGTGGGGTGCCAGGTGGCACTGTCACTCCAGAGTTGGCTGAAGAGGCCGTGACTGCAGCAGAAGAGGAAGCAGGAGGACCCAGAGACCTTTCTTGGTTTTTCAGGTGTCTACTCCACTGCAGCTCGTGCTTTGTACTTAAATGCCTGGTCATGCAGGTTGTGCTCATGTTGAGAACGTTTATGCCTCGCTTCAGGCTCTGATTGCACAGCATGCAAACCACTTGTGTCTTGTCGTCAGCACATTGTCTGAAGAACTGCCATGCCAGGGAACTCCTTGGAGCTGGCTTTGGTGTGCTCGGTCCCTTGCTGCGGTGGGCAGTAGGAGGCGTACTGTCTAGAGGATGGCCGCTCCACTTTTGCACCCTGCTCCCTCTTCTGCTGTGCTGGTTGCCCTGTGCGACCACCGCCTCTTCCTCCGAACTTTATCGGTCACTCGCATGATTTTGATTCCATGTGGGGTCGAGGACCTCATAGTCCTCCACATCATCCTTCACCCAGTCTTCACCCCTGACTTCCTTGTCGGTCTGCACACTTTCGAAAGCCCCAGCAGTTGGCACCTGTGTTTCGTCATCATCCAAGACGTGCTGTGATGGTCTTCCCATGTACTCATCTTGAAAAATAAGTGGTTAGACATCGGTGCACTCAATCTCTTCCACTTCTGGGGCAGGGCTAGGTGGATGGCCCTGGGAAACCCTGCTACCAGAGTCATCAAAAAGCAGAAGAGACTGCTGCATGACTTGGGGCTCAGACTCCTTGGCTGATTTGCAAGGGGTTGAGGTGAAAGACTGATGGACATTGGCTGCAGGTGCCAACTGTGGTCTTTCAGCAGGAGACTAGGTGGGAGACAATGTGAAGGAACTGGATCCACTGTTAGCAACCCAATCTACTATCGCTTGTACTTGTTCAGGCTTCACCATTCGTAAAGCAGCATTTGGCCCGACCAAATACCGCTGCAGGTTTTGTCGCCTACTCGCACCTGAGGAAGGGGTTTCACTTGTGCATGTAGCTGGCACAGATCGACCACATCCTCTCCCTGTAACAGGAGCTCCACCAGCAGCACCACGACCTGGGCCACGTCCCTTATTTGACACTCTCCTCATATTTTTAAAATTTAGGATTTTGCCCTAAATGGATGTTTAATTAATAGTAGAATAGAACGACAGTATGTAAAGGGTGTATCTCACACGGCCTGAACCAGACTAGGCCTCATTAAAAGATTTTTTTTGCCCAAATGCTAAATTCAAAGCCCTGTATGTAGAGGCAGTATCTCAGAGGGCCTGAACCTCTGTAGGCCTGCAGTAAATATATCTTTGCACAAAATGGCTGTATTTAAAATGGCTGTATTTCAAATTGCTGAATCAAACCCATGTGTGTATAGGGGAGATCACACACGCCCTGAATCAGTGTAGGCCTGAAGTTAAGATTTCTTTGCACAAAATGGCTGTATTTCAAATGGCTGTATTTCAAATGCCTAATACAAACCTCTGTATGTAGAGGCTTGAATTCAATATTGGGGCAGCAAATAAAATCTGATTGTAACCCAAATGTATTTAGGGTGTATCTCACAATGACATCTGCATCAAAGGCTGCCAAGTACTTTTTTTGTGCCCAGTTGTTTAACAACTGAATTTGACAGCAGTATATAAGCCTGTTATTTCACACGTGCTGATGATGCAAGGCCTGAAAAAAGTGTTTTTTGTCAAAAAAGTTTCTCAAAGTTTTTCAAATCCCAGAAAATGATGGGTGTATTTCTAGCTTAAATTGCACACTGACTAATACAGATGTTGTAGATTGCCCAAAAAGTCTTTTTTTGCTAACAGAATATGAATGTTGTATATATTAAACTTGAATTTAACACTTGCAGATCTGGAAAATACTGTTTTTGGAGAGAAAAAAGTGTGTTTTTCAAACCCCAGAAAATTCTGGGTGTATTTCTGGCTTAAATTGCACACTGACTAATCCAGATGTTGTAGTTTGCTCCAAAAAAATGGTGATTTGCAATGTCCCAAAAGCTCAGATGCAGTACTGGTGCACTGAGCATGCATAAAATGGCCGCCACCGCCGCCACCCACCTAACAGAATTATAAAAGTTATTTATTTTTTTGGTCAATGGCCTCAGGGCAGGGTAAAACGATAGTGCCCTGCACCCACACAACTATTTCTAGGTAGATCGCTAAGTTAGATTCTCTCCTATTCTCTCCCTGAAATCACAAGTCCAGCAGCATCCTCTCCCTACACTTGTAAAAGCAGAGTGACATACAGCGCTACGTGACTCAAGCTTATATAGAGCCTGGGTCACATGCTGCTCTGGCGAATCACAGCCATGCCATTAGTAGGCATGGCTGTGATGGCCTCTTGGGGCAAGTAGTATGACGCTTATTGATTGGCTGGTCCGGGGTCCAAAAATCCTAAAGTTCAGTACGAACCCGAACTTTACAGTTCGGGTTCGCTCACCCCTATACATGATTTAAGCTCAAAATGCATACTGAGACCCCAAGGTTGTAAAGTACCAATGAAATAAATAATTAAAAAATCTCTCTTTGATTTATACATTCAATTGGAGTAATAGTTTCAGAGCCCTGAGGAAATGAAATTGAAACCTTGGTCGAGCGATTTGAATGGATGTTTTGTTCATGTGTATTTTAGTCTTCATCTTGTGAGTGTAATAAAACCTGCACAAATATGTTGTGGCTGAAGGTGCTTCACTATTGTACTTCCTTCCTCTGTTTCTCATAATGGAGAGACCGGGGAGTGTGGTGAAAGGTGGAGTTGCCACTAGTAACGAAAAGTGTAGTGATTGACTACAACCATTGCAGCAGGCTATGGAGATAAAGTAAAGGAGTCTGGTAATAACAAATGTGGATGTCTCAGATTTGTACCATATCATCTGGTTTGGAGCAGTGCAGAATCCGTATTTATAAAAATTCTAAAAACAAAAAGATGGAGAACACATCTTAGAGGGAACAGTGCTACAGTTCATATCAGGGCTTGGAGTGTCACCTTTAAAATAGAAAATTTGTCTAGTAACCCTTGCCTATAAAATAAGCCAAATTCTCACTGAACTAGTTTCCATTTTGCATCTGACTCTCAGCTTCACCTTAGTGTTGCCTCTGGATTCTGACTTCATTTTGCTCCTTTGCATTTGATGTTCTGATTTTGTCTTCATCTCCTCTGGCTTGTCACATTCAAATATCTTTCATGATGACAACCTCTGACTATGATGATGCTCCAACTGGTGACTGATCACAGGACCTGGGAATCTGACTAAGAAAGGGGGTCCTAAGGTCAAGAACTCACTTAAGCTTACATTGAGACAGATCCAAGAACATGGAAAGAAACCTGACAGAATACATAATAAATCAATGGTCTCTATCGAGATTCAGTCATTAAATTTAAATTTCCATAGCGATTGTTACAATCCTTAAAAAAACTTGTCACCACAAAGCACAATGTAATATTGCAGGCAGCATGTTTTAGACCAGAAGTTGAGCAGATTGATATATAGTTTTGTATTTTAACATTCAGTAAAACTTGAAATTTATACATTTAAGCATCTGCTCTTTCTGAACTTAAGACCACCCCTGTGCACAACTAGGGTGGTCTTCATGTACAACTGAGCTAAAAAAAAAAAAAAGAGATTTAAATGCATAAATTATTAAAAAAAAATCTCAGAATTTTAGCCACAAAACTATAAATCTATCTGCTCTGCATCTCCTGCTCTGAAACATGCTGCCTGCAGACTGCACTGTGTTTCGTGGTGACAGGTTCTCTTCAAGAGTTGTAACAAAAGCTTGTATTAGATTTTGAATCTGGGACAGAAAAAAATGGATGAACCTCTAATAAAAAGAGAATAAGGGTCCTTTCACTGGTTATATGCACGCCGCATCACAGTGCAGACCCGTTGACTTCAATGGGTCTGCAGTCAACAAGATGCAGCAAAGAATAGGACACGTCTTATCTTTTGCAGTGCAGCCGCATGGACCGGGAAACAAATAAAAGCCCCTTCATGTTCTTCCAGATCCACATGGCCATGCTGCAAAAGATAAGAGGTGCCCAATTCTTTACTGCATCTTGCAGGTTGCAGGCCCATTGAAGTCAATGGGTCCACACAACAATGTGGCATGCACATTGCCAGTGTCTGTGTTTTGCAGATCCGTGGTTTGTGGTTTGCAAAATGGTTGTGTTAATGGACTTTTACAATAATGACAAGAAAACCTGAACTTTTATCATATATATGCATTATGTTAAGTTTGATCATTTTAGATATTTAAAAATATCACTTAAAAATTTATTTTGAATCATAACTATTCAAATATTTTTGCTCTAGGCATCAGAAACTGATCTGCCAAATATAAAGTACTAAAATGTTTTTATCATGTCTAGATGTTTCTTACTAACAGTAAATGCAGAAGCCTAAAAATATTAAATATAAAGCCAGTTAAAGATTATACTTTAAATAGCATTCCAAAATGAACATTTAAGATACGATCAATATATGGTAGATTGCAATGTCATGTCGCAAGCCAAGAAAGAGATAAATTTGTCTTTTAAAGAAATAAAATACAATCTGTTATAATTTCTTAGAAATGTACAGTGGTTAATAATTTGCCTCTTCTTCATGTCAATCACTTTTGGTCAAGGACATAAGAAACATACTATATACTCTAATGATGTGTTAAGAGATTAAGTAAGATAAAAGTTACAATTCAAGTGTACTAAATAGCTGATTTTACAAAAATTAAATTTGGAAAGAATGTAATACTGCAGAAAATAATATTTCAGTAACTGGCAAGCTTTGCTTATAACTGCAATTATTATAATAAGGAGTTTGCTCATAATGTTCTATATTAGAAAAAAAAAATCTATAATCCCTCTTGAATGAAAAGAGAACTTAAAAAGTTACAACATTTAAATCCATTGAATACTTTGCAAGCTGTTATAATATGGTGAGGTAAAAGAAATGAAATCAGAAAAATCATGCATATAAAAATGTCATGCATTCTATTAGAATGGATACCTTGAGTGAATATCAATCTTTTAATATTTTATGTGTTTTAGGTACGAATATATGTGCTGATTAATGAGGTCAGAATTTTTTTAATTGTTTAGTTTGGGGTCTAAATTAAATTAGGGGTCTGGTCCATGGTCTTTATTCATTTAGGGGTTTTATTTGAGGTCTGAATTTATATAGGTGTGAGATATTTGTCTACTATATATTTAATAAATGAGTTTGGTTTGATTCTAGATTAGGAGCTTAGTGTGGAATGTGTATGCATTTTGTGTCTGTTTTGGTTTCTGAATTAATTTGAGGGTTTGGTCTGGGCTCTTCATTTTTGTAGGGCTGTAGTATAGTTCTGAATATTGGATTTATTTTAAGATTTATCCTGGTGTCTGAATTTGATTATATGTTTCATCTCGGGTTGAAAAATATGAAAAAAAAAACAACAAAAAAACTTCAAGCAATAACCCCCAGTACCCCTCTACACAACTGCTCAGTGTTCTTCCTACATAACTCAGTTTACCACCACCACTGAAAAAAAGCTTTCCACCTTAATCTCCAAATTATTCCTTACCACCAATGCTTTTAACCCAATCTCATGTGACCTCATCCTTAATCTCACCACTATATTTACCCCTAAAAATGAACAAACTTTTGAAAAGTTCGATTTGGAAGGTTTGCCGAAGATAACCAAGTGGGAAGAATCATATTCTACCCACTTGGTGGCCTAATCTCAGTGTAAAGTCTTGGAACTTAATCCTTTCCCAACTGCTACAGAAAATTTACATTGGCAGCCGGACATTTTAAAATGGCTATTGCTGCACACGCGCCATGGCCGCTTGGTATCTTCTGTTTTAAATGCATGACACCCTGCACTAATGTCTGACACCATATGTAATGCCAGTCATGACCTTTTAACCCTTCAGATGCCATGGGTATATGGCCCATGGGGAGACGGAGAGTGTATGCAGCAGCCCCTGTCCTCCTGTGTGATGGTACCAAAGATAGTACACAACATTGAGAAAGGAAAAAGCTTCCTCAAAGCAATACAATTCCAGGGATCCACAACAGGGATGACCTCCATAAGGTTTGGGATCCCTCCATACTATGAACCTAGAGGTTTTTTGCTTTTAAAATGATTAGGGTTAAAGTGGCTCTGTCACCAGGATCAACCCTATTAAACATACTGCCTAGTAGGGTTCATCATGCTGATTAAATTTATACCTTTCTTTTGTCTGTACAATAAATAGCTGCAAACGGATCTGCATTTTATTAATATGCAAATTCACAATTAGAGCATCAGGAGGCAGAGCTCAATCGTTTGAACACTGTTTTGTAACACCCCCTGTGCTCTGCACACTAGAAAAAAACGATGTGCTGATGCTATAGCTTAGTGATCTTCCATGCATGCAGAGATCCTAGGTTCAGGAGAGATCAGTTTTCTTTTTGTTATTTTTTTTTTCTTCTCTTATTAAAAACCATAATGTAAGGCTACGCTAAATTAAATTATATATAATCATATATTCAGTGCTTAAAAAAATTGAGAATAGTGATTTAATTTTTTTTTGCTAAATCCTATCACTGGTTTATTCACAGACACAAAATATGATTATAAAGAAACCAGTAATATTTATTAGCTTTCTAAGAAAAAAAACTAAACAAAAAAAAACAACTTTATTCTCAATATGATAAGGACATAGACTTTTTTTATGGGATAAATGTGAAAAAAAATATGTGAAGAAAAAATGTTGAATAGTGTTGAGCGAGCATGCTTGGCCGAATACCAGTTTGGCTCGAGCATCGCTATGCTCGGCACATGGCGGTACTTGGTCGAGTACCGCATGTGCTCGAGCGCAATGCTCGAGTCTCCTTCCCGCACGTATCACGGCTGCTAAGCAGCCAATAACTGTGCAGGTAAGTACTGCCCTCACTGTAATGCCAGTAGCCATGTTGGGTACTGGCATTACAGTGATTGGCTGGCTAGAATGTGTCATCTATATACCTCCAATGACGCGTGTTTGGCTCATTCTAAGTCAGGGAGAGCTGAGCATAGGAAGGGACAGAGAGTGTAGGGAGTGTAATTGAATTTAATTTTTCTACAAAAACATTTCATAGACCCAAAAGTCCTTGTAAGTGACAGCAGCAATATATGTTTGTAGCGCAACCTGTGCTAAATTGCTCAGTGTTAGGGAGAGCTGTGCATAGGAAGGGACAGACAGTGTAGGGAGTGTAATAGGAAGATTTTTATACAAAATACTTTTCAGAGACCCAAATGTCCTTTTAAGGACTATTGTCTGTGAAAGCAGCAATTTAGCGCAAAATACTGTAATAGGCCACTGCGGACAGTAAATTATTCAAGCCACATCTCCTGTGTAAAATGTGCGCATCCCTAAAATATCAGTGACATCCTGTGAAGTTTTTCCGCTGCAGACAGTTAAATTATCCTGTTTAACCCCTTCTATGCCGGGCCAGCTTTCACCTTCCTGTCCAGGCCATTTTTTGCAAATCTGACACGTGTTTTCACCCACGCCTGCCCCGCCGCAGTGACAAAAAAATTATTTATTTTTTGATCACTGCACAATCACTTCACAAGCGCTGCAGCGATAAAAAAAAACTGTTTTGATATTTTTTATCAATCGCAGCGGCTTCCGGTACTTCGCTAGCCTCCCATTTGTAAGACAGGCTTGCTTTTTTTTGGGGTAGTCTCAGGGAATACCCCCTAAATTTAGTAGTCCAAATGTCAAATAAGGGGTATTCTTCTGAAGAGACCTACAGGCTTCTGACCGAGTCGGATGAGGAATGGGAACCCTCATCTGACGAATCCAGCGGGTCAGAATATGAACCTGTAGAAAGCAGTGGCAGTCTGACAAAAAGTTTGGATGAGGAGGTTGAGGTCCCTGATATCACCAGGCGTACCCGGCCCCGTTTTTCTACACCACAGGTTGCGCAGGATCCGCTTCAAGGGCAGCAGAGTGGGGCTGGTGCTGTCGGATTACGTGGTGAGGCATACACCAGCAGCGCAGCCCACCCTGGACCTAGTACCAGCACTGCCGTACAACATGGCAAAGTGGCGAGCACTAGAAGGGAAGTTGAAGCTGGTACGGTGGCACGTGCAGTAGTTACACTGTCGCAGCCACCGCACAGACAGGACCGTTGAGCCCCTAGAGTCCCTGAGGTGCTGGCAAACCCTGATTGGCAGTCCCCAACTTCAGCCGCACCATTAGTTCCCCCCTTCACCGCAAAGTCTGGAGTTCGGGTTGAGACAGCTCAGATCGGTTCGGCACTGGGATTTTTTTAGCTGTTATTGACTGCGGAGCTCTTGTACATAGTCGTGGCAGAAACAAATCGGTATGCCACTCAATTTATAGCCGCCAACCCGGGAAGCTATTATGTCCAGCCTTTCCGGTGGAAACCCGTCCAAGTATCCGAATTAAAACATTTTCTGGGCCTTCTCCTCAACATGGGTCTAACCAAAAAGCATAAATTGCAGTCATATTGGTCCACAAACCCAATTCATCACATGCCCATGTTCTCTGCTGCCATGTCCAGGGCACGATTTGAGGCCATCCGGCGTTTCCTGCACTTTAGTGACAACACCACCTCCCGTCCCAGAGGCCACCCAGCTTTTGACCGGCTCCACAAAATTCGGCCCCTCATAGACTACTTCAACAACAAATTTGCAGATTTGTATACCCCTGAGCAAAACATCTGCGTAGACGAGTCCCTTATACATTTTACCGGGCGCCTTGGCTTCAAACAATACATCCCAAGCAAGCGCGCCCGGTATGGGGTCAAATTGTATAAGCTCTGTGAAAGGGCCACAGGCTATACCCACAAATTTCGGATCTATGAGGGTAAAGATCAGACCCTGGAGCCGGTCGGTTGCCCTGACTACCTGGGGAGTAGTGGGAAGACATTCTGGGACTTGGTGTCACCCTTATTTGGCAAGGGGTACCATCTTTATGTGGACAATTTCTACACAAGTGTGCCCCTCTTCAGGCATTTGTTCCTAGAGCAGATTGGCTGCTGTGGCACTGTGCAACCTAGTCACTGGGGCTTCCCCCAACGGCTCGTTACCACCCATCTTGCAAGGGGGGAGAGGGCTGTCTTGCGTAACGAAGAACTGCTTGCGGTGAAATGGAGAGACAAGCGTGACGTTTACATGCTCTACTCCATTCACGCAGACACGACAATACAAATAGAACGAGAAACCAGTGTCATTGAAAAGCCCCTCTGTGTCCACGACTATAATTCGCTCATGGGAGAGGTGGACTTCAATGACCAGATGTTGGCTCCTTATTTAGTTTCCCGATGCACCAGACGCTGGTATAAGAAGGTGTCTGTATATTTGATTCAATTGGCTGTATATAATAGTTTTGTTCTCTACAGTAAGGCTGGGAGAACAAGATCCTTCCTCAAATTTCAGGAAGAGATCATCGAGAACCTCCTGTATCCAGGAGGTTCCGTGGTCCCATCCACCAGTGTAGTGAGCCGTCTACATGAGCGACATTTCCCCAATGTCGTTGCTGGTACCTCAACCCAACCGTCAGCCCGAAAAAGATGTTGTGTCTGTAGCAGGAGTAGAATAAGGTGTGACACCCGCTATTTCTATCCTGACTGCCCTGACCACCCTGCCCTATGCTTAGGGGAGTGTTTCCGGAAGTACCACACACAAGTACACTTAGCATAGGGATTGCATCTCACAGGACAGGCACACAGGGCTATTAGGAGCCATTCACACAGAGCTGCTGCAAACCTCTCCTTTCACTTGGGACAAAGTGCATAATGTACTTCGCCACATCTCTGGGCGATTTGCACTTTGCACATTGTCCCATGGGGAAGGAGAGGTTTGTCCTATAAAGGTAAAAGAAAACAAACCAAAAAAAAAATCACCAGTAAGCAAAAAAGTTAACGTTTGGCTCAAAAAGTTAAAGTTTATATGTTCCGTTCAAATGTTATTATAAAGTTAATAAATTTATTGCGTTGCGGCCTGCTTTTTTACCTTCCAGGTGGACCAACCGATCGACTAGCTGCAGCACTGATGTGCATTCTGACAGAAGCATTGCGCTGCTGTCAGATTACACAAAAGTCGGTGTATGTGGCCCTGCAAGATTTCTCCTCTGCAGTAAAAGGTTTGCCGAAGCATACGAGCTGAGGGGCGGCGGTGTTCATATGCTTTGGCAAACACTTTGTATATAAAAAAAAACAAAAAACCCTGCAATGATTTATTCATCCACATCGATTGATGTGAATGGAGAAATCGGGTTTGCCAGGGCATACGAACTAAGTGGGTATGGATGTTGGGCGGAGCTCCCATGTCCTGGCAGACGCCTTTCCCCTCCTTTTTTTTTGGGGGGGGGGCAGATATTTTTTCATCCACATTGATCGATGTGAATGAAGAAATCTGTGCCGTTCATTTTTTCTTTCAGCCCAGAGGCTGAACGGAAAAAAAATATCTCATTACCCATATGCTCAATATAAGGAGAATAGCAGAAACTCCTAATGCTGGCCATACATGTAATGATTGCGGAGACCCTCAAAGGCCAGGGCAGTACAAACACCCCACAAATGACCCTATTTTGGAAAGAAGACACCCCAAGGTATTCACTGAGGGGCATATTGAGTCCATGAAAGATTGAAATTTTTGTTCCAAGTTAGCGGAAAGGGAGACTTTTTGAGAAAAAGACAAAAAAAAAAAATTGCCGCTAACTTGTGCCAATTTTTTTTTCTATTAACTCGCCATGCCCCTCATTGAATACCTTGGAGTGTCTTCTTTCCAAAATGGGGTCACATGTGGGGTATTTATACTGCCCTGGCATTTTAGGGGCCCTAAAGGGTGAGAAGAAGTCTGGGATCCAAATGTCTGAAAATGCCCTCCTAAATGGAATTTGGGCCCCTTTGCGCATCTAGGCTGCAAAAAAGTGTCACGCATGTGGTATTGCCGTACTCAGGAGAAGTTGGGCAATGTGTTTTGGGGTGTCATTTTACATATACCTATGCTGGGTGAGAGAAATATCTTGGTCAAATGCCAACTTTGCCTAAAAAAATGTGAAAAGTTGTCTTTTGCCGAGATATTTCTCTCACTTAGCATGGGTATATGTAAAAAGACACCCCAAAACACATAGCCCTACTTCTTCTGAGTACGGCGATACCACATGTGTGACACTTTTTTTGCAGCCTAGGAGTGCAAAGGGGCCCCCATTCCAAAGAGCAGCTTTCGGATTTCACAGGGCATTTTTTACACATTTTGATTTCAAACTACATGTCACGCATTAGGGCCCCTAAAATGCCAGGGCAGTATAACTACCCCACAAGTGACCCCATTTTGGAAAGAAGACACCCCAAGGTATTTTTTGATGTGCATAGTGAGTTCATGGAAGTTTTTATTTTTTGTCACAAGTTAGTAGAATATGTGACTTTGTAAGAAAAAAAAAAATCATAATTTTCCGCAAACTTGCAACAAAAAATAAAAAGTTCTATGAACATCAGCGAATACCTTAGGGTATCTACTTTCCGAAATGGGGTCATTTGTGGGGGTTTTCTACTGTCTGGGCATTGTAGAACCTCAGGAAACATGACAGGTGCTCAGAAAGTCAGAGCTGCTTCAAAGAGCGGAAATTCACATTTTTGTACCATAGTTTGTAAACGCTATAACTTTTGACCAAACCTTTTTTTTTTACCCATTACCCAAACATTTTTTTTTTAATCAAAGACATGTAGAACAATAAATTTAGAGAATATTTACATATAGTTGTCGTTTAAAGAAAAAAATTTCAACTGAAAGTGAAAAATTTCATTTTTTGCTAAAATTTAGTAAAATTTCGATTAATAACAAAAAATGAAAAAATGTCAGCCGCAATGAAATACCACCAAATGAAAGCTCTATTAGTGAGAAAAAAAGGAGGTAAAATTCATTTGGGTGGTAAATTGCATGACCAAGCAATAAACAGTGAAAGTAGTGTAGTGCAGAATTGTAAAAAGTGGTCTGGTCATTAAGGGTGTATAAGCTAGGGGAGCTGAGGTGGATATAATAGTTATTACTTTACATTTCCCATATGTCTATTTCATGTTTAGACCATTTTGAAAATAAAATTTTATTTTTTGGGGATGTTAAAAGGCTTAGAAGTCTGGAAGCAAAACTTGAAGTTTTTGGGAAATTTTCCAAAACCCACTTTTTAAGGACCAGTTCAGGTCTGAAGTCACTTTGTGAGGCTTACATAATAGAAACCACCAAAAAATTACTACATTTTTAAAACTACACCCCTCAAGGTATTCAAAACCAATTTTACAAACTTTGTTAACAATATAGGTATTCCAGAAGAATTAATGGAAAATGGATTTTACATTTTAATCATTTTTTTCCAGTAGCAAAGCAAGGGTTAACAGCCAAAAAAAAACTCAATATTTATTACCCTGATTCTGCGGTTTACACAAACACCCCACATATGATCGTAAACTGCTGTACGGGCACACAGCAGGGCCCAGTAGGAAAGGAACGCCATATGGTTTTTGGAAGGCAGATTTAACTGAACTTGTTTTTAGATGCCATGTCCCCCGTGATGCACCCCTACAGTAGAAACTCAAAAAAGTGACCACATTTTAGAAACTACGGGATAAGGTGCAAGTTTTATTGGTACTATTTTGGGGTACATATGATTTTTTTATTGCTCTATATTAAGTTTTTTGTGAAGCAAGGTAACCAGAAAATTGATGTTTTGGCACCGTTTTTTTTTTTGTTTTTTTTTAAACGTTTTAAACAGTCATCTGACAGGTTAGCTCATGCACTATTTTTTAGAGCAGGTTGCAGATGCAATGATATCAAATATGTCTACTTTCTATGATGTTTGTTTCAGTTTTACATAATAAAGCATTTTTGAAAACAGTTTTTTTATCTCCAATTTCTGAACGACCTATTTTTTTATTTTTCTGCCATTCGTGCAGGGGCTCATTTTTTGCAGGAAGAGTTTACATTTTCTTGGTATCATTTTGTGCACATATGATTTTTTGATCATTCATTATTATACTTTATGGGGCAAGGTGACCCAAAAATTGGTTGTTTTGGCACAGTATTTATTTATTAATTTTTTAACAGCGTTTACCTAAGGAATTAGGTCATGTGACCTTTTTATAGAGCAAATTGTTACAGACGTGGCAATGCCTATTATGTCTACTTTTTCTTATTTATTTAGGTTTTATACAATAATATCATTTTTTGAAACCAAAATAATGATATTTTAGTGCATCCATAGTCTGAGACCCATATTTTTATTTTTTTTTACCAATTGTCTTAGGTAAGGACTCTTTTTTTGCAGGATGAGATGAAGGTTTGATTGGTAATATTTTGTGGGGTATACGCCTTTTTGATCACTTGGTTTTGCAATTTTTGTGATATAAGTTGACAAAAATGTATTTTTTTTTTTTTACGGTGTTCGCCTGATGGGTTAGGTCATGTGATATTTTTATAGAGCTGTTTTTTATGGACGTGGCAATACCTAATATGTATACTTTTTTATTTATTTCACTTTAGCACAATAATAGCAGTTTTCAAGCAAAAACTAATCATATTTTAGTGTCTCCATTGTCTGAGAGTGATAGCTTTTTTTATTTTTAGACCGATTGACGGTTTGATTGGGGGCATACACCATTTTGATCACTTGCTGTCACCTAAGGGGTTAGGTCATGTGATAATTTTATAGAGCTGGTTGTTGCGGACGTGGTGATACCTAATATGTATTTTATTTTTATGTATTTCACATTATCACAATAATAGAAGTTTTGAACCAAAAAAATGATATTTTAGTGTCTCTATAATCTGAGAGCTATAGTTTTTTTTTTTTGGGCGATTGTCTTAAGTAGGGGCTCACTTTTTGTGGGATGAGGTGATGGATTTATTGATACCATTTTGTGGGACATACACCTTTTTGATCGCTTAGTGTTGCACTTTTTGTGATGTAAGGTGACAAAAATTGCTTTTTTTACACCGTTTTTATGTATTTTTTTATGGTGTTTATTAGTGATGAGCGGCAGGTGCCATATTCGATTTCGACGAAATTCGCGAATATTCGATAGAATACTCGTTTTATATTCGTCGAAATCGAATATTCGGCATTATTCTTGTTATCGCGATTAATATGCGATTTAAATAATCGAATTTCGATTTTAACTTAAAGGCTACTCTCCTATTGAAATTGCAATTCGATTTTTTCAAGTTATAATAATCGAATTTCGATTTTAACTTAGCACTGCTATATGCCATATTAGGCTAACTAATATGGCATATAGCAGTGCTAAGTTAAAATCGAAATTCGATTATTATAACTTGAAAAAAATCGAATTGCGATTTCAACGTAATTCTCAAATCCGACAGTACATTCTAGTATATGGAGTCATTCCCATGGTGATGGGGACGCTCCATAAGCATGGAATATGGCTTCAATGGCTTGGTAGAATTAGCGAATTGACGAATATATTCGTTATATTCCACAAAACGAATATAACGAATGTATTCGTCATATTCCACAAAACGAAGATAACGAATGTATTCGTCATATATCACAAAACGAAGATAACGAAGTATTCTGCATCTTCATTTTAGCTACCTATTCATCAATTTCGCTAATTCTAGCAATGATATAGGAAAGTTGACTATAGAGACAGCTAAGTTTAATTCGCTATGCGATTATATGACTGCTTTTTTTTATAAATAGTATAATTATAATAATTATCAGGTATTATAATTATTCTATTTATTTAAAAAAAAAGCAGTAATATAATCGCATAGCGAATTAAACTTAGCTGTCCAGTCAGTGCCCGTTGCCGCTTCTGCCGACTTCCATGCTCATGGAGCGTCCCCATCACCATGGGAACATCTCCATATACTAGAATGTACTGTCGGATTTGAGAATTACGTTGAAATCGCAATTCGATTTTTTCAAGTTATAATAATCGAATTTCGATTTTTAACTTAGCACTGCTATATGCCATATTAGTTAGCCTAATATGGCATATAGCAGTGCTAAGTTAAAATCGAAATTCGATTATTATAACTTGACATAATCGAATTGCGATTCCAACTTGGACCTGGTTTACTATATGGTTGGCTTCAATGGCTTGGTAGAATTAGCGAATTGACGAATATATTCGTTATATTCCACAAAACGAATATAACGAAGTATTCTGCATCTTCGTTTTAGCTACCTATTCATCAACTTCGCTAATTCTAGCAATGATATAGGAAAGTTGACTATAGAGACAGCTAAGTTTAATTCGCTATGCGATTATATTACTGCTTTTTTTTTAAATAAATAGAATAATTATAATACCTGATAATTATTATAATTATACTATTTATAAAAAAAAGCAGTCATATAATCGCATAGCGAATTATACTTAGCTGTCTCTATAGTCAACTTTCCTATATCATTGCTAGAATTAGCGAAATTGATGAATAGGTAGCTAAAATGAAGATGCAGAATACTTCGTTATCTTCGTTTTGTGATATATGACGAATACATTCGTTATCTTCGTTTTGTGGAATATGACGAATACATTCGTTATATTCGTTTTGTGGAATATAACGAATATATTCGTCAATTCGCTAATTCTACCAAGCCATTGAAGCCATATTCCATGCTTATGGAGCGTCCCCATCACCATGGGAACGACTCCATATACTAGAATGTACTGTCGGATTTGAGAATTACGTTGAAATCGCAATTCGATTTTTTCAAGTTATAATAATCGAATTTCGATTTTAACTTAGCACTGCTATATGCCATATTAGTTAGCCTAATATGGCATATAGCAGTGCTAAGTTAAAATCGAAATTCGATTATTATAACTTGAAAAAATCGAATTGCGATTTCAACGTAATTCTCAAATCCGACAGTACATTCTAGTATATGGAGATGTTCCCATGGTGATGGGGACGCTCCATGAGCATGGAAGTCGGCAGAAGCGGCAACGGGCACTGACTGGAGCAGCCAGGAAGCCAGGAATCCAAAGGACAGGTAAGAACAACTTTAGGGAAGTGGGAAAGAAAAAAATATAACACTAAAAAAAAAAAAAAAAAAACGAATATTCGAAATATCGAATTTA
This sequence comes from Bufo gargarizans, assembly GCF_014858855.1. Taxonomy (NCBI): domain Eukaryota; kingdom Metazoa; phylum Chordata; class Amphibia; order Anura; family Bufonidae; genus Bufo; species Bufo gargarizans. The sequence goes on along the minus strand of NC_058082.1, from coordinate 535,254,590 downwards.
TATCACTATATTCGAAATATTCGCGAATTAGCGAAGTGCCGATATTCGCGAAAAAAATTCGATATTCGAATATTCGCGCTCAACACTAGTGTTTATCGGACAGGGTGGATCATGTAATATATTTATAGAGCCGGTCATTATGGACATGGCAAAACCTAATATGTGTGGGTTGTTTTTTTTTTCTGTTTCTTTTTTTATTAGAAAATAAGGGGAAAAGGGTGTTTTTTCCATTTTTTACTTTATTAATTTTATTACTTTATTAATTTTATTAAAAACACTTTTTTTTTACTTTTTTTCTTTACTTTATTTCTGATGTTCACTTTTGGGGGTCTGATTCCCTCTGCAATGCATTACAATACATCTGTATTGTAATGTTTAGCCTGTTCGTGTACTACAGTGAGTAGTACACAAACAGGTTGCCTAAGATCTCCTCGGCACCCGTAGAAGGCAGGACCTGATGCCCTGCAAGGACATCTGGCTGCTTTCTGACACATCGAGTCCCCCCCCACAGCAGGAATCGATGCGCTCCATCACCCAACACAAACCTCTTCTATGTCGCAGTCAGCACGGACTGTGGCATAGAAGGGGTTAATCTGACAGCATCAGCTTTTAGAGCAATGCCAGCGGATACAGCAGGGGCCCGGCTACCAGGGACTACCGGGCCTCTGCAGTGATCGCGCTCGAACCGCTCCGGTGCCTGCACGATCACCATGACTTCCTTCTACGTCAAATTGCGGGAAGGCACTGGCTTCCATGAAGTAATAGTACATCATGTGTTGGGAAGAGGTTACAGTGTGCGCATCCCTAAAATATCAGTGACATCCAGTGCACTTTTTCCGTGGATGGTGTTCCCTATGGACAGTTATTATCCGCGCCACATCTCCTGTTTAAAGTGTGTGCATCCCTAAAATATTAGTGACATCCTTAGCACTTTTTCCGTAGACGGTGTCTGTTGCGGACAGTCAAATTATCCGCCCCACACCTCCTGTTTAAAGTGCGTGCATCCCTAAAATATCAGTGACATCCAGTACACTTCTTCCATAGATGGTGTCCCCTGTGGACAGTATAATTATTAGCTCCACATCTCCTGTTTAAAGTGTGCGCATCCCTAAAATATCACTAACATCCAGTGCACTTTTTCCGTAGACGGTGTCCACTGCTGACAGTTAAATTATCCGCGCCACATGTCCTGTTTAAATTGTGCGCATCCCTAGAATATCAGTGACATCCAGTACACTTTTTCCATAGACGGTGTCCCCTGCAGACAGTTAAATTACCTGCGCCACATCTCCTGTTTAAAGTGTGCACATCCCTAAAATATCAGTGACATCAAGTCCACAGAAAAACAGTTGCAGGTACCAATCCTACAGTGCATGCAAGAAGATGGCAGCCAACCCATCGACAGCCGCCCTCCAGATTCAGCCTCAGGGAATGCCTAGACTGACAGGTGTCAGACTACAACGGCCAATGTGGACGCTCTGAGAACCGAGGAACCCCTTGACTACTGGGTGTGCAGGCTTGATCTGTGGCCAGTGCTGGCAAAATTTGCCATGGAACTCTTGGCTTGCCCCTCGTCAAGGGTCTTGTCGGAAAGGATGTTCAGCGCAGCAGGTGGGATTGTGACTGATAAGTAAACTCACCTAGCTCACAACAGTGTGGACTACCTCACATTTCTAAAAATGAATGAGGCATGGATCTCGGAGGAATTCAACACCTGTGACGACCACGTTTAATTGAATATCCTCTTGCCAGACCACACATATCCGCCACCACAAAGAACAAATAATGGTCCCATGTAAATACAGCAGCATAAAAGGTTTTTCCTGTCCAGTGAATACCTAATGTTTGGGGCCACGGAGGAAGTCAACACCTGTGACAACCACATGTTATCAAATTTCAACTATTATAATAATTTTTTTTTTTTCAAGAGGGGGGATTTCGTTAGCCATGTTTTTAATCTAATTTTATATTTTTAGTTCTTTTAAACATATGTATTTGACATATATTTGTACTGTAGAACCAACAAAGAAGGCCTCACTATAAAGCCGTAGGGAAGGGAAAACAGAGAACCAATCAAATAAACCTGTTGGTTCTATTTTAATATATTGTTTGTTTTTGCAGATAGTGCCTCCAAATATATGGATTTCAGAAAGCGAGATAAGACCTGGGCGACACAACTTGGGTCTATTTTTGGAGAGTCAGCGGCAGCTGGGACCGAGTCCAGTAATATAAAGGATTTGAAACTCAAAATAAAAGATCTATTGAAAAAACGTATTAAGGTCTGGAGGAATAAGGCCTCACTTGAGCAGTACCCTCAGAGAGAAATTATCCCATGGGGACTAAGATTGCAGTTATTTCCTGCATTTGAGGTGGATGATCCATCCTTTGTGGGAAAGTGGGAGGATACCCTAACCCGGTGTTCCCGCACTTTGATTGAGCTCCTGATTGGGGCAGATAGAAAAGCATTGGAAGTGGTGGAGAAAGAAATTGATAATATACGGGAACAGATACAGTGGGCTGTAGCAGCTGAAGCTTGTGAAGCATTTGATGGTGAATTGGAAGAAGATCTGGTGAGATGGGAAAAAGAAATTCAAGGCCTTAGGGTGAAAACATTTCAGAGAGATCAGGTTGACTACCAGAATAATAAGGTGTATCGCTGGCACATGACAAGAAGCTGCACACGGAATTCATCACTCTCTTTATCCACAACCACTACAAACAGTCAAGGATGTGGAGAACATTTTTTAGAGCAGCATCGGGGATCCAGCGAGGGAGGCGGCGAGGAAAATTGGACCTCGTACCTAAGAACCCCATCCACAAAGCGAAAGACAAGGCAATAAATCTGTCAGACATTGTTCTCACACAACCCCAGTTATCTGTCTTGCGGAGGGTTCTGACTTTTTCACCGACGGGAAAATTAGATTTTTTTCTGTCGGTGAAGGACTTGGAACTCTTTGCAAGAAAATTATGTTTCAAAAAATACTTCAGTAGGGGTGGAGATCACTCTGATCTCTCTCCTATTGAGGTACAAACGTTAAATGATTTACAATCATTATTAGATGAACAAGATACTGATGTATCTAGGTTTCCCATACACCTGCACCGCCGATCGCAGCATTGGCCCCCTACGGCTTCTTGTCCAGCAGTTGATATATTCGTAAAATTAGTTAAACAAGATCTGGAAAAACTGTGACATTTGATCACATGACAATCTGAATAGGGAGTTACGGTTGGCTTTAAAAGAACTTAAGAATATGAAAAATATTATTATAAAACCTGCGGACAAGGGGGGCAATGTTGTGGTCTGGCCGGTGCGGATGTATGAGAAAGAGGCATTCCGGCAATTGGGGGACTCATCTTGCTACCAGAAATTGGAGCTTAATCCCATGATACAGTACAAAAGTGAGCTGGATGGCATCCTTAGGTATGCATATGAGAAGGGCATTATTAGTATGAAAATGTGGGAGGGTCTTACTACCGAATTTCCGGTGCTCCCCACATTATATCTATTGCCAAAAGTACATAAGGATCCCAAGACACCTCCAGGCAGACCCATAGTGTCTGGGATTGGGAGTTTGTGTGAGACTGTCTGTTGCTTTGTGGATTTCTACCTGCAAAAATGTGTAGAGACCCTGCCTTCGTTTGTACGCGATACCACTGATGTCCTCCAAAGACTTAGTGGTATGCATTTGGATAATGATATGGTTCTGGTCACGTGCGACGTCGAGTCCCTGTATACCTCCATCTGTCACGACCATGGGCTGCGAGCGTCACAATTCTTTTTAAATACAACAAACTTAGACAGCGACTTGATTGATTTAATCATGACGCTGTTGGAATTCGCATTGAAGCACAATGCGTTTACCTTTAGAGATCGCTATTTCCTACAGCTCTGGGGAACGGCGATGGGGGCGACTTGTGCGCCCTCGTATGCCAACCTTTTTCCTGGGGCTGTGGGAGAGGGCGATTGTCTCAAATTTGGAAGGTCATGACGCCGTAGTCTCATGGTCGAGATATATAGATGATGTGCTGTTCATCTGGCAGGGCTCGACGTCGCACTTGGAGAAGTTTTTACATGATCTTAACTCCAATGATCAGAACATAAAACTGACGTGGCTCTATAGTGGCGAACGTGTTGACTTTTTGGATCTTGCGATCACTGTGGAGAATAATGGCCTGTTGGGCTTCGATATACATAAGAAGCCCATGGTGACAAATTCTTTATTGTTCTCTTCTTCGCATCATCCACAGGTCTCCCGGGCTATACCCGTTGGACAATTCTGCAGGGCCAGGAGGATATGTTCCAGTGAAGCGAGTTTTGAGCGGGAGGCAGCTGACCTATCTAGGAGACTCCGGGAGAGGGGCTATAGCAATAAAGTTATTAGAAAGGGCTACGTTAGGGCCAAAAATTCCTATAGGGATAGTCTGCTGAAACAATCTCCAGGTAAGAATGAAAAAGATTATGGCTTTCCTAGATTCATCACTAACTTTAATGCCCAATGGAGACAAGTACAAGATATTCTCCATAGACACTGGCAGGTTCTTCGTACTGATAGGGACCTAAAGAAGGTAATATCTGAGAGACCGTTAGTCATCTGGAAGAGAGCCAAAAAATCTGAGAGACATAGTGACCAGGAGTCACTATGTAGCCCCTACAAAGGGGGGGATTTTTGGAGATAATCCAAAAATCTCATGTAAATCAGAGGTGGTGGTCTATCGTGCTGAGTGCCCTTGTGACCTGATCTATATTGGCATGACCACAAGGGCCCTCAGGACAAGAGTTTTGGAACACATCTGTGACATTAAGGTGGCTGCTGAGATCACTGAGTGTGGCAAGCTCAGGAAATTAAAACCAGTAGCAAAACACTTTAGGGAGGTGCATAACTGCAATCCAAGAGGCATTCTTTTCAAAGGGATAGATCGGGTACGTCTGGGAATTAGAGGGGGCAACATTAAACGCTGCCTCCTTTCAAAAAGAAACAAAGTGGATGGTTCTGCTCAACACTGTGACTCCTCATGGATTAAATGAGGCTTTGAGTTTCAAATCCTTTATTTAGGTTAGCGCTGTTACTGAATTTTTCTGTGATTTTAACTGTTTATTATTCTATTTAGTTTTCATGTGGTCATGCTATGAGGATTGGATGATTGTGAGGAGAGGAGCAATTTCGGTACATGCTGAGAATATGGTGATGAAGACAAAAAGAAAATGCAAGCCTGAAGAGGGACTACTCTATGCATCAGAATAGATTGATTCATGGGATCCATGCCTTATATATTTTTTGCACATGTTCCATCGTATATGTGGTTACTGTATATGCTGGTACTGTGATAGTTCGACAGAGTATTCTTTATAATGTAGTGGCCCAACCGTCACGACTTTTTAGGTCAGCATAACCATTGGCATTAGGCCAGTTGGGTTGAGATGGGTATATGGTATTTGTTTTTATATTCATCACATTGGGTAGCTATGTGCCTGACTGTGCTGGGTCAATTATAGTTCATGGTGCCATAGATCACCCCGCTTTGGGAATTATTACTTATGTACTTTTAGATGTGTGGTGATTTGCCTGACTGTGCTGGGCTTGTTATTTTTGACAATGCCCAGTCACACTTTGGCACATTGATCATCCTTTATTATGAAGTATTGGTTATGTACTTAGCACGGCCCAGTCACACTTGGGCGCATTGATCACCCTTCACTAGGAATTGTGGGAGTTGTGATGCGATGAGTTTGCCCATCTCTGTATCAATTTCTATCTTTGAGACACAGGGGTGATATTACACCCGTTTGCACTTTCATGAGGGGTCACTTTATGTATTAGTTTATGATAAGCTGTTATAGTATAGTATTTGTTATAATATATCGGTCCGTCGCTCTATAGCCTTTTAGAACAATTGATACAGAGACATCAGACCACTATTATGGGATTTAAGGATGGTGACTGTTTGTGTATCCAGCATGGTATATGGGTGGCGATGCGCCTGACTGCGCTGGATTGACCACAGTTTGTGGTGCCCAGCTGCACTTTGGCGCATCGACCACCCCTTGCTATGGATCGTGACAGTTGTGGTGTGATGCATTACCCATGTTGGCTATGATTTCCATTTTTTCTTTTATGGGATTTTGTACTCACTTAGAATGAAGGTTTGGAGCATAGTGGTACGTTTGGCCGTTGAGGTGTCATTGTTATGAATTCCTATAAAAAATTGGTACATGTTGCCTTGAGGGGTTATTGTTATGAATTTCTATGAAAAAAATTCTTTGAGTATGTCTGATATCTAGACTATCAAATTTGTCTGTGAAAATATTGGTATGGGATGAGCACTCTATATTGTCTGTTTATCATTCTCTCTAAAAATTCTCTTATAAAATCATTGTTCTCTTGATCTTTTTTTCATAAAATCATGTATTATTATATTGGGTTTTGTGCACTAGGATTGGATGAAATGTATTTACTGTATTCATAGAATCATGTATAAGAATTCTTGGTGATGTACATCATGGAATCTTAGGTATTAGGATAAATTTTGGGCTATATTCATGGTTGTAATTTTTTTTTAATAGAATCATGTGGTCATAGGGATGTTAATTCATTATTAGAAATCATAATATTAAGCCTTTCTTATGGAATCATTTCATCCTGGGTATGTCAATTTATTATTATAAATTATGGTATTATGTCCTCTTGCTAATCATGTTATTATAAGTATGCAAACCTAGTATTAGTATTAGAAATTATGGTATTAAACCTTCTTGTATTGTCCCTTTGTTTCCTCTCCTTATCTTTTCCACACTTCTTTTTCTTCCCCTCTCCCCCCCTCCCCCGTGATAATAATATGTATTCAGTGGTTCCCTGGTACTCTCTAGTAGACACACTCCATGTATACTTTGTTTGGGGTAATTACAATGTGCACAGTATTTTTATATAAATTCTTTATTTTCAAGATTTTTTCATCAAAAAATGAACAAACATTGGTCGAATGACCTTAGATCATAGGTATACATTAAGATGTCACAGATCATGGACACACCATTTAACAGGAGGAGGACGCGCTATGTCTAGTCCCTGTCTAATGACTCATGTCGCGGGAGAGCCACTGTCTTCTAGATGGCATCCAAAGCAGTGAGATGTTTTACAAAATAAAGCATGACACCTCAGGGAGAGAATGGCAGCTTAGAACATATACCATTTATATATAACATATAAGAAAGGAGAAAGAGAAAGAAAAAATAAAAATGAGAAGAAGGGAGGAGAAGAGAGGGAGAAGGTAAGGAGAGGGGAAAGAAGGGAGGGAAAGGAAGGGGGGGGGGAGGACAGGTTGAGTCGCCCCGACTCTCATAGTGGTTGAAATGAGAGATGATGAGATATGTCTGAGAGGTAAGTCCAAGAGAAGATAACCTCCAGGTTGCATAAGGCCATCTACACCTAGTAGCTTCACGTGGAAGCGTATAGGCCACTTATCCTTTCATCCCGATCCATATCCTCCAGGGGCACCAAGTTTTCAGTGCACAGTATTTTTGACATGTATAACCAGGCTTTGATATTATGAGAGCGGCACTGTCTGATACAGCACTTGGTCGGGATGCGCTGTGCGCCGGGTCACGCGGGGACTCCGCTGTTTCCTTGGGAGGCGGGCTGGAACGCATGGCTTGCGTTCCACCCCTCCTCCTGACGAATGCGGCGCCTCCATGACACACTCGGCACGCAACATCGGGCACAAGCGCTCGATAAACAGGTATCAGCTGCATCATATGATAGGTTCACATTGAGGTTACATGGGGAGTATAAAGAGGGAGCCATGACCACATTTTCATTAACCTCCTGAAGAAGCTGAGGCGAAACGCGTGTCGGGGTTCCAGCCTGCCCTGTGTCCGCTGTCTCTGCTCTCCATCATGTCTTTGGGTATGTTTGTTTTTCCAGCGGGTACCGGTGGGAGAGTTTCCTTCTTATAGCTTCCATAGTGATAGCTTGGTGTAAGGGGCCGTATTTACTTGAATATTTCAGACAGATACTGTGTCATTATTTTTTCTGTCATTATTGTTATATTATTCCTGGGCCCCACACCTATATTGACTCTCCTGAGGGGTATGCAGTGGAGTGAGGACCACAGTTACCTGTAGTTGTTTTGTACCAAATAATATCTACTTGTAAATTACCCCACTGCATACGGCACATACACTTTATATGTGTTCCATCTGTTTGGCGGGTTATTGAGACACCGGCGGGGGGACTATGGCATCCAGTTTGTTTGCTGATTTTTTCCAAATTAATTCTGTGTAACATTGTCTCATATTTATGGATTTTGATTAATTTATGATTTAATAAAGTATTTATATTTTTAATGTACTGGGCATTCTATGGTTGTTTTTTTACAACACTTTTAGGTTTATATATTTGTACTGGCCTGCAGTAAAATTGTTATCCAATGACCATCTAATATATCTCCAGCCACATAATCACTTGATGTTTTCTGTTCGGTTAATGAATAATTTTTGGGGACTAACTGGCCAACAGTAAAATTGGTAAAAGGTGACTGTCTAATGTACCTCTAGCAACATAATCAATTGATGTTTTCTGTACGGTGAATACATAATTTTTGGGGCCTATACTCCACTGGCTTGCAGTAAAATTGCTATCCAATGATCATCTAATATACCTCCAGCCACATAATCACTTGATGTTTTCTGTCCAGTGAATTAAAAATGTTTTGGGCCTATAGTCCACTGGCCTGCAGTAAACTTGATATCAGTCGACCGGCTAATATACCTCCAGACACATAATCACTTGATCTGTTCTATACTTTGAATCCATGATTTTTGGGGTCTATAATCTAACTGTCCAACAGGAAAATCGTTATCCATTGACCGTCTAATATACCTTCAGCCACAATATCACTTGATCTTTTCTGTACGGGAATGTATAATGTTTGGAGCCTGTACTCCACTGGCCTACATTAAAATTGATATCCATTGACCGTCTAAAATACCTTCAGCCACAATATCACTTGATCTTTTCTGTACGGTGAATGCATAATGTTTGGAGCCTGTAGTCCACTGGCCTGCAGTAAAATTGATATCCATTGACCGTCTAATATACCTCCAGCCACAATATCACTTGATCTTTTCTGTACGGGAATGTATAATGTTTGGGGCCTGTACTCCACTGGCCTGCATTAAAATTTATATCAATTGACCGTATAATATACCTCCAGCCACAATATCACTTGATCTTTACTGTACGGTGAATGCATAATGTTTGGAGCCTGTACTCCATTGGCCAGCAGTAAAATTGATATCCATTGACCGTCTAATATACCTCCAGCCACATAATCATTTGATCATTTCTGTACGGTGAATGCTTCATTTTTTGGGCCTGTAATCTAACTGGTCAATAGTAAAATTGTTATACGGGGACCGCCTAATGTACCTCCAGCCATATCAATTATTTTTTTCTGTACGGTGAATGAATAATTTTTGGAGCCTATCGTCCACTGGCCTGCAGTAAAATTGACATCCATTGACCATCTAATATACCTCCAGTCACATAATCACTTGATGTTTTCTGTCCGGTGAATGCCTAATGTTTGGGGCCTGTACTCTCATGCTCTAAAAGAAAACTTTCTAGGCTCCAGCAGGGCACATTTTTGACAGTTTCCCTTTAAGACACATAAAAATGGCCCCTTATTAAAATACATATTTTTTTTTGTGGGAATTCATGCCATTGATCCCCCTCTGATTTGTCACTGTCCATGTTGTGGGAATATTTGTGCACTTCTAGTAAGTATTTGGTGACTGCAAATATGACCTGAAGGTTTTTCAGGTTCGCCTGCCATTAAAGTGAATGGGTCCCGCCACGAAGTTGCTGTTCGCGAACATTTGATCATGTTTGCGAATCGTCCCATCCTATGTTCGTCCATCACTACTCCTCTTACCTCATCAATAGAATATTCCACCTTTCCCATTCATACTCCCCCTCCTGATCGCAAACCCTCTATGTTGGTGTCCATCAATGCTCTGTTCTGGGTCCCCTACTTTTCTCCATTTATACATTCAGTATGGGGCAGGTCATAGAGTCCTATGGATTCCAATACCACTTCTATGCTGATCATACTTAAATGTACCTCTCTAGTCAAGATGACACTTTCCTGCTACCCAGAATACCAGCATATATGTCAGCTATATCTTCATTCTTCTCCTCTCACTTCTTAAAGTTCAACATGGAGAAAACTGAATTCATCATTTTTCCCCTTGTCACTCTGCTCCCCTACCAGACCTATCCTTTATATATAATAGCACCATGCATTCTCCAGTCTCACATGTCTGCTGCCTGGGGATAACATTTGATTCTGATCTGTACTTCAAGTCACACATTTAAACCCTTATCTTCACCTACAGCTTTCAACTCACTCACTCATTCACTTCAATTCTTCCTCAACCCTGAGTCAACTAAAAGTGCATATCCTCGTAATCTCCCACTTAGACTACTGCAACATCCTCCTCTGTAGCCTCCTATCTAATACTCTCACACTCCTCCAATCTATTCTCAACTGTGCTGGTTAATCCACCTCTACCCTCATTTCTCCTCTGCCTTTCCCCTCTGTCAATCCCATCACTGACTCCCCATTGCCCAGTGAATTCAGTTTAAAATACAGTACTAACAGCAACATATAAGGGCGTTCACAATTTTTCCCCTTCTTACATCTCTGACCTGCTTTCCGTATACAATATCTTCTCTTGTTTGTTTTTTACAAAATCATCTACAAGATTTCTCATGTGCATCCTCCATACTCTAAAACTCTCTATCCCAGCAAATCAGACTGTCACTCACCTTGAAAAGCAACCTGAAAACCCAACTCCTCAGGAAATCCTACCACCTACAATAAGCATGCTGAAACCACATAGCCAAATGAGCAGCTTTTACCCTCACCTACTGTGTCCTTCCCCTTCCCTTGTGGATTGTAATCAGGGTAGGGTCCCCTTCCCTTTGTAACAGTCTGTTAATAGTATCATATTTATTGTGCTTGTATTTTATTTATTACAGTGGGATGCGAAAGTTTGGGCAACCTTGTTAATCTGGGATTTAATAAAACGTAACCTTTACTAGGTCATTTAAAATAATGTATCACACTGGGTGGGAGACGACATTGCGATTGTGCATATATACAAAAAGCAGGCAAGCTATCATTTGCCTTGAAACAGGGCCGAGTGTCATGAGCCTAGAGGTTGATATGCAACTGGCAATGCTCTGACTCAGGCCCTGACCTCACTTCCAGTTTAGCCCGCATCACGTGACATTGACTTCCGGTCCGGTGCAACGCACGCGAGCGGCGTGCGCTCCACATGGAATAACAAGCATCCTGAGAGATTCGGACAGGTGAGATCAATAATCTCTAGGAGTAGGGGTATATTAGGAGGCGGCTAACAACCATTCAATGCTCACCCAAATCACTGTTATTTGTGGTGAGACATGGACTGACATGGGACACTTCCCCTGTAACAGTGAGGACAAGAGTTACCCATCATCTTGTCCGTGGATACGAGGCTAAAATCACCTTGATCTCCAGTAAGTAAACTGAGGCTGCTGATAAGCTACTATACATGCGGCGCTCAGATATTTGTGACCTATATTTAGTGTTTATTCATAATTTCTATTTGTAGTTGCCCTGGAATATACATGTGAAGTCCCCTGATGATGTCTGGAAAGACAGAAACATGGCATGTAGGGCGTTGTAGTTAGGGCTTGATAGAACTTTAGACCCATACTGAGGGAAAGGTTCGGTGTGGGGTCTCCCCTGTCGGGGCGGGTGCTCCATTGTGGTAGGCAGGCTATAAGAACAGCCCCTTGACCCCTAGACAGGCAGGAAAGCCATAATAGGGTGTGCCAGGAGTTAATACCGTGTCAATTACCACACCAGCATCCGGTCACAGCGGTCAAAGGTAACATCACCGCCAGGACCGTCCTCCATGGTCGTGGACCCCGCCCAGACGAGGTGAGATCCACCCTTTTTTTCATTTCATTTTTATTAATAATATATGAATTGATACAGTGGAGGAGATTATTGTTGTTAGTGTTGTCAATGTTATCTCCCACCCAGTGTGATACATTATTTTAAATGACCTAGTAAAGGTTACGTTTTATTAAATCACAGTTTACAATATTTTTCTGCTATATTTGGGTGTAATTACATACCACGAAAATAAACCTGTAGAGGTGGTATATCTAATTAATTTTCAACCTTGTTAATCGTCACAATTTTCCTGTATAAATCGTTGGTTGTTACGATAAAAAATGTGAGTTAAATATATCATATAGGAGACACACACAGTGATATTTGAGAAGTGAAATTAAGTTTATTGGATTTACAGAAAGTGTGCTATAATTGTTTAAACAAAATTAGGCAGGTGCATAAATTTGGGCACTGTTGTCATTTTATTGATTCCAAAACCTTTAGAACTAATTATTGGAACTCAAATTGGCTTGGTAAGCTCAGTGACCCCTGACCTACATACACAGGAAAATCCAATTATGATAAAGAGTATTTAAGGGGGTCAATTGTAAGTTTCCCTCCTCTTTTAATTTTCTCTGAAGAGTAGCAACATGGGGGTCTTAAAACAACTCTCAAATGACCTGAAGACAAAGATTGTTCACCATCATGGTTTAGGGGAAGGATACAGAAAGCTGTCTCAGAGATTTCAGCTGTCTGTTTCCACAGTTAGGAACATATTGAGGAAATGGAAGACCACAGGCTCAGTTCAAGTTAAGGCTTGAAGTGGCAGACCAAGAAAAATCTCAGATAGACAGAAGCGACGAATGCTGAGAACAGTCAGAGTCAACCCACAGACCAGCACCAAAGACCTACAACATCATCTTGCTGCAGATGGAGTCACTGTGCATTGTTCAACCATTCGGCACACTTTACACAAGAAGATGCTGTATGCGAGAGTGATGCAGAGGAAGCCTTTTCTCCGCCCACAGCACAAAAAGTGCCGCTTGAGGTGGGCTAAAGCACATTTGGACAAGCCAGCTTAATTTTGGAATAAGGTGCTGTAGACTGATGAAACTAAAATTTAGTTATTTGGCCATAAGAAGGGGCGTTATGCATGGAGGAAAAAGAACACAGCATTCCAAGAAAAACACCTGCTGCCTACAGTAAAATATGGTGGTGGTTCCATCATGCTGTGGGGCTGTGTGGCCAGTGCATGGACTGGGAATCTTGTCAAAGTTGAGGGACGCATGGATTCCACTCAGTATCAGCAGATTCTGGAGACCAATGTCCAGGAATCAGTGACAAAGCTGAAGCTGCGTCGGGGAGGATCTTTCAACAAGACAACGACCCTAAACACTGCTCAAAATCCACTAAGGCATTTATGCAGAGGAACAAGTACAACGTTCTGGAATGGCCATCTCAGTCCCCAGACCTGAATATAATTGAAAATCTGTGGTGTGACTTAGAGAGCTGTCCATGCTCGGAAGCCATGAACCCAGAATGAACTAAAGATGTTTTGTAAAGAGGAATGGTCCAAAATACCTTCAACCAGAATCCAGACTCTCATTGGAACCTACAGGAAGCTTTTAGAGGCTGTAATTTCTGCAAAAGGAGGATCTACTAAATATTGATTTCATTTCTTTTTTGTGGTGCCCAAATTTATGCACCTGCCTAATTTTGTTTAAACAATTATAGCACACTTTCTGTAAATCCAATAAACTTCATTTCACTTCTCAAATATCACTGTGTATGTCTCCTATATGATATATTTAACTGACATTTGTTTATCGTAACAACCAACGATTTATACAGGAAAATCATGACGATTAACAGGGTTGCCCAAACTTTCCCATCCCACTGTATATAGGTGTAACCACTCTTGATGTACAGGTTATTCAGATGTCTGGATTAATTTTGAGGTCTGAATTTATTTAAGGGTCTAATCTGCTATCTGAGTTTATTCATGTTCCTATAGATACTGTGGACGGACTGCAGAAGCAAGGGTCCAAAGATGTGTCAGCACTAAACTCTGCAGTCATCAGGAGACCTAGTGATCTAGGCTAGATAGAAAGAAAAGGAAAGATAATCTCTGCAATCAGAAAAGATGGCACCTTTAACTCACTGATATGCCTGTTTTATTGAGTATTCATCATGAAAAAAGAACTCGGACACATGTTCTCTTAGAACACTTTGATATTCCTACTGGAAAAGTATGAATAAGCCCTTGACACATGGTGATTTTTGCAGTACAATTAATCGATTCTAGCATAGCACTACTGATGTGTTACAAAGAAATACAGAGTTGCATTCAATCTTGGAATGGCAGAATACATAGTTCTAAAAACAGGTGTTGCATAGTATTACAAGCCAACAGGGCTGCTTTACTACACCACACCGAATAGTCCACAAGTCCACTTTGATTATTGAATATTCCGCATGTGACTGAGTATTGTAATTTATTATATTGCCTGCAATGTGATATAAAATATGTCAGGGCATCTGTGTAGAACTTGTATTTAGCCACTATGTGTTCACTGAGTAGCATTGGCCTTTGCATAATGATAGAGTACAGTTTTTCCTGACTGAAAAAGCAAGTACATGTGACCATGTGATTAGGTATTTTAATGTTCTTAAAGAGGTTGACCCCTTCCTAGCTACTTTTGATTAATGTGTTTGCTAGATGAATATATGGCACTTACTAATAAAGTCTTTGCTGATATTCTATGCCATTTTCTATATTTCTTAAGGTGTTCTCCATTGTTGGTGAAGTATTTTGTGTAGTATACTTATAGGTCCTGTCCATAAAATGGCTGCTGATGGAGAGTCATATGACCAGGAAAATCACTCAGTCTCCTCCATTCAAATGCACTACTAAATTCTCAACATTGCAAGGGCAGATGACAGATGGTCTGTATTTGAGTAGAGAAGGCTGAGTGATATGTCTAGAGTTATTTTTTCCTGGTCACAAGATCTTCCATCAGTGGCCATCTTATGGACAGGTCTTCTGTGTGAACAGCACAGAAGATTTGCCCAACAAAAGGGACATGATGAAATAAAGCAAACAACACAGAAAATCAACAAAGGCTATATTAGTATGTGTCCTATAGTCATCTTACGTTGGTCAAAGTCCCTTTGCACAAATTACATAAAACGATATTTGCCTCTTCTAGATTACAATCCCGAATCCGCCCCTGATAGCATGCCCCAAGCCCATGTGAAAATTCTTTTCAACCCTATAATACAACCAGACAAAATGGGTGTCATTTATTAAGACTTAGATTTATCAAGTGGAAAGAATAGCTTAAAAATGCCATTTGCAGATACATTTTTGTGCACATGGCAATTAAAAAGTCGTAAATCCAAGGTGTTTGACATTTTTACAACAGAAAACACCCCCCAATGTCATACAAAGCAAGTCTATAAACATATTTTTGGAGTTTGATGAAAAGTCTAAGGCCCCTTTCACACGGGCGAGATTTCCGCGCGGGTGCGATGCGTGAGGTGAACGCATTGCACCCGCACTGAATCCGGACCCATTCATTTCTATGGGGCTGTGCACATGAGCAGTGATTTTCACGCATCACTTGTGCATTGCGTGAAAATTGCAGCATGCTCCTCTTTGTGCGTTTTCCACGCAACGCATGCCCCAGAGAAGTGAATGGGGCTGCGTGAAAATCGCAAGCATCCGCAAGCAAGTGCGGATGCGGTGCGATTTTCATGTACAGTTGCTAGGAGACGATCGGGATGGGGACCCGATCATTATTATTTTCCATTATAACATGGTTATAAGGGAAAATAATAGCATTCTTAATACATTCTTAATACAAAATGCATAGTACAATAGGGCTGGAGGGGTTAAAAAAATTATTTTACTCACCTTAATCCACTTGATCGTGCAGCTTGGCTTCTCTTCTGTCTTCTTCTTTGAGGAATAGGACCTTTGATGGTGATGGATCATGTGACGGACCATGTGATGAGCGCAGTGACGTCACCACAGATCCTTTTCCTGTGCACAGCAAAGAAGCCAGGCTGTGCGAGCAAGTGGATTAATAATTTTTATTTTTTTTAACCCCTCCAGCCCTATTTTACTATGCATTCTGTATTAAAGGATAACTGTTTTTTGGTATTGGATTGTGGTGATTAATATCACATTGGTGGCCCTATTTGAACTTTTCACTGTGTATTCAATTACCCCTTAATTCCAATTTTTTTCCCCCTGTACTGCCTACTTTTACCTGTGCTTAAAATAGGGTTGCTAGGCATGGTCCGTCTATCTGTTGAAAGACGGAGCACACAGCGTGCAAGGTCATATTCCTGACAGCCAGGGACTGTAAGTAAATGATTAAAGCCAGGTCCTCCCCAGCAGCTGATAACAGTGCCTGGGCTGTGTGCACTTCTCCCTGTCCCTGCGCTTGGCAGACGCTACCTCACTCAGCAGACCTGGAGAATGCAGAGTCGAAGCAGCGCACAACAGGGAAGGGAGATCTGCCATCTGCTCAGTGTATAACTGAAAGCAACATGTGGTAAGAGGACTCCTTTGTGCTGCAGGAGATTAACCCTTTAGGGGGGAAGGCTCTGGTTACTGACACTTTTGGGGGGCTATTGTTACTGGCTAGTGAGGGCAGGCGGGATTAGCCTCAGGGTTAGGGCAGTGGCGGCCATCTTAACTGAATAGTGAAATTGCAGTTTTGTGCAGACTGGTTGCTAAGGGCTGAATCTTATTAAATATGGGGTAAGTCAGTCTAATAGTAACTGATTCTGGAATATCATGTTATTAGTAACTACATATAGGAAAATTGAAATTAGGGTCTAAATGTGACAGTTATCCTTTAAGAATGCTATTATTTTCCCTTATAACCATGGAAATCACCTTAATCCACTTGCTCGCGCAGCCCGGCTTCTTTTCTGTCTTCATCTTTGCTGTGCACAGGAAAAGGACCTGTGGTGACGTCACTGCCCTCATCACATGGTCCGACACATGATCCATCGCCATGGTGATGGATCGTGTGATGGACCATGTGATGAGCACAGTGATGTCATCAAAGGTCCTATTCCTCAAAGAAGAAGACAGAAGAGAAGCTGGGCTGCGCGATCAAGTGGATTAAGGTGAGTTAAATTATTTTATTTTTTTAACCCCTCCAGCCCTATTGTACTATGCATTCTGTATTAAGAATGCTATTATTTTCCATTATAACTATGTTATAAGAGAAAATAATAAAATCTACACAACACCTAACCCAAACCCGAACTTCTGTGAAGAAGTCCGGGTTCGGGTTTGGGTACCAAACATGCCGATTTTTCTCACGCGCGTGCAAAACACATTACAATGTTTTGCATTTGCGTGGAAAAATTGTGCATTTTCCTGCAACGCACCTACGTCTTATCCGGCCCAAAAACATGACGCCAGTGTGAAAGAGGCCTAAGAGTACCAAAAAGAAATTAATGCAAACATCTGAAAAATTGATTTTATTGTACAATGTAGAAATGCAAGAAGAAGCTTTTTCCTTACATACGTTTACATTGCGATATCTTCAGACTGGGGTCATACATTCATCTATATTCAATTTATTGAACATAACAATCAATGTATGTTTCACATTTTGCTTCCATCAAGTAGATTTATATTGATATATTCTCTATTTTCCATGAGGAACACTATCTTTATTGAATAATTAAAAGAGCTAAATGTTTAAAAGATGTAATTTTTAAAGTGGGTATAGTCTTCAAGTTTTCTATTTTAATATTGCTACACTAAATTACATCACTAAGAGCACAATTAAAATGTATGCATTGACCCTTCACTTCAGGGTATTATCTATGAAGACTAGCCTTACATTAGCAGAACATGCATACTGTGTCACAGCATGGCATATTTTTCCTACATTGGTTGAAAGCATAATAAATTGTGCCAATTAGAGAGTCTCATGTATTATAAGTAAGCATTGGCAACACTGATGAGTACTTTTCTAAAATAATTTAACATTGATAGTGTGTATCTTGCTTTAAATGGCTAACACATCCCATCTGCTCACAGAGCTTTTCATTAGCATTTGCTTGTTACAGAGGACTGGAAAGACCATGCTGAAACCACATAGAAGGATAAGAAGCATTCAGGCTTTTAATAATTCATATCATATACATCAACATAATAAGCTTATTTACTTTTCTATTTTATTACTTAAGTGTCAGTGAAGTTATTATTATACATTTTACTGTGGTCTATAATTTTGGTTGATTTGCAAGTCTATTACTATGAATATAATATGGGTTTAAAATCATTCATGAATGTTAGATGAATATGAAGCAAACCGTAACTAGTTGATATTATTTGATTGTCAATATCGGGGGCGTATCGTCAATGAGGCAGCACTATCTAGGGAAAGTTGGGGTGTGGGGGCGGAGCTGTGCAGCAGTAACTTTCTATAATGACAGTGCATACTTATTAGTACAGTACTTTATGTGTCTCTGTGGATAACTAGCTCAAGGCCTGCAGCGCACTGTGCTATTGAGGAGCTAGACGTCCTGTGCGATCACGCCACTGCCCTGAGGCCTCTACTAAGTAATGAATGGATGAAACAAAAATTGATAGACTCTTGGCAGGCTGCAAAAAATGATTACAAGCTTCTGATACTTGCCAAAGGGGTGCTACTAGATACTAACCATGCAGGGTGCCCAAAGCTTTGCTTTGGACCCTTTTCTTTTTTATTTTGAAAATATAAAAGATAAAAATAAAAATGTGTAGAGATAAGGGAGTTGCAATGCCTCTTCGTGCTCCAGTCCCAGCTGTCATTTGACTCCCAGGGGTCGGGAGTCTGTTTGTTTCTGCAGTAAGGCTGTACAGTGTCAGATGCAGTTACAAAAGAAATCAGCAAAAATAAATAATGTTACTTTTCCCCCGAAAAGTCTTGTATGACCTTTATATAAAATTAAAAAAAGACAAAATTAAAAAAACAGCTACAAAAAAATAAAATAAAAATACAGAAAATACAAATGACAAAAATAAAGCCCCACGTATTTGCATTTCCAAACGGTGTGCTGTCTGCATCTTTTGCTGCCCTATAGAAATAAATAGGTCCGGATCTGTTCTGCAATATTGCGGAATGTATGCAGACACATAAATATGGTAGTGTGAATGAGCCCTAATGATGAGGAAGCGGCACTCGCATTGAGTGGCGCCTTTTCATAAAACAGCTAATCGGCAGAGGTCCCAGGTGTTGGACCTCTGCTGATCAGATATTGATGACTTATCCTGAGGATAGGTCATCAATATAAATTGCTGCACAACCCCTTTACTTTTTCAAATTGGTATAAGAACTTTAGGACATGGGTATAGGACTTTTTGCGCATTAGATTTCAGACTCTCTTTATACATTTTTTACAACACTGGTTCTATGAATTTTAATATTTTTCAGAGACAGGGAAATTGTATAGGGTGTGACAGGGCATTATAGGAGGTTTCAGTGTGGGGCTGACCTTTTTGGTGCCAAACCTGCTATTTTCTAGGACTTGAAGCATAAAATGAGACAAGGGTCAGCTTGTAACAGCTATGTGGGCATCTTATCCTCGCAATTACTATAACCTGGGTTGAGGATACAATTCACTACATTGTTCAATAACTTCTTGTTTGCAAATTTGTCAACTTTCATACATCTAGGTCTATGATGACATCCGTGAAAAGATGGTAAGTGTTTTATCCGTGAAAATGTCCATACAGGATCTGTATTTGGTCCATGTGTCCTCTTTGTGTTCCACAGACACTAGTAAGTTGAAAATGACATCCTGAACACTTCCTACCAATGACCCTTAAAAACTACAGACCAAACATGGATGGCCTCCGTGTCATGTCAGTGGTTTTCACAGACCCATACACTATAATGTGCATGAGGGATCTATCATCATGGACAAGAATAAGGTATGCTGTGTCATCTCCATCGACATACTGTTCATGGAAAACTGATGTGTGAATGAACACATTAAAATCAATGGGTATGTGAGATTACAGTCAGTACACATCCATAATTTACTGATGTGTGAAAGAAGCCTAAAAATGACAGGTACATTTTGGACTTTATATTGGTTTGAATTGGTTTTGAAAATTGCACCCTCAGGGAAATAAGTAGTCTAGTTTGTCATGTTTTGAACAAAAGTTATGTATTAAAGAAGATTGCTGGCCAGTGATAAGTTTTCAGTTTAAGGGCTCATGCACACAAACGTATTTTCTTTCTGCTTCCATTCTGTTCTTTTTGTGGACCTTCAATGGGTCCGCAAAAACAACAGAAGGTACTCCGTGTGCATTCCGTTTCTGCATTTCTGTTCTGCAAAAAAGTAGTGCATGTCCTATTATTGTCCGCAAATCACGGTCCGAGGCCCCATTCAAGTCAATGGGTCGCAAAAAATATGCAACGCACATGGAACACATCCGTATCTCATCTGTATTTTGCGGATCCATACTGTACAAATGCTATACCCAGCCCATATTGCTCATGTGTTTGGTGATTAAGTTACTGTTTCCGATCCTCAAAAAATAGATTGCATACGAAAACCATAAAGATATGTTTTGTGGAATAACGGAACAGAAGAGGACTTAAATCGGAGACAAAAGACCCCTCAAGAACGAAACAACGGAAAGCAAAACATCAACGGTCATGCGCATGAGCCCTAAGGCAGATATTTTTTGCTTATTCTGTGATATGGTGCATACTTCTTGATGTGCACAGAAAAAGATCTGGAGCACATTGAACTCTATAGGGCATGTATTTCAAGAGTCCCACACAGACTAATGCCTAGAAAAAAATAGTGTGTAATATACTGTACTAGTTTAGCAGTTACCACTTTTGGTAAGAACTACATAGCCTGTGTAAAAATGCATTTGTTGTCAACCATTTTATTTAGTTGTCAGCATTAGAGTTGAGCAAATCGAAGCTGACAAAGTTGAATTTGATCCGAATTTCAGGAAAAAATTTGCGTTGCACCGAAGTCGAATGTCCTCATGCTTTGTGGTAACGAATCCCATTTTTTCCTAAAATGGCTGCTGCACATGTGAGGACATGGAGAAAGGAAATCTGAGAAGGTGGGATCACCCATAATGCCATGTATGCAGCCAATCAGCACCCAGCCAGCCCTGTGATGTCACAGCCCTATAAACAGCGTCAACCATCTTAAATTCTACCATTTACCAGTGTACTTAGTGCAGGAAGAGACGTCAGCAGGCGCTAGGGACAGTGTTAGCAGAAAACTTCATTGTGCTAAAAAATGGTTTACATGTGCAGTGCAAGATTATTCAAGGTGTAGGGAAAGGTTAGGGAGGAACCATATCACAGCATTTATGTTGAACAGGGTTCAGTAGGGGAGGAGCAATCCTATTACACCTTGCAGCACTGACTGGGGATCCACATTGCCATTATACAGCTCTGTAATTCCAGCAAACCAGTCTTGTTTATTACAAGTAAATATTTGTATATCTTATTTGCCCTTGTGTGGTGCAGTTATATGTTCTAAAGCATTATTTGGCATGTATTAGTGGAAAAAAGGGGTTATTAGCCGTTGTGTGGTGAAGTGCTAAATTTACAGCCCTTTTTGTCGTTATTAGTGGCAAAAGTAAAATATATTTGCCATTCAGCAATGCAGCTATATGTTCTAAAGCCTTTTGTGGCGTGTATTAGTGGTAAAAGAAAAAACATATTTGCCGGTCAGCGGTTATATGTTCTAAAGCCTTTTGTGCCTTGTATTCATGTAAAAAGAAAAAATATATATTTGCTGGTCAGCGGTGCAGTTATATGTTTTAAAGCTTTTTGTGGAGTGTATTAGTGAAAAAAGAGAAAATATATTTGCCGGTCAGCGGTGAAGTTATATATTCTAAAGCCTTTTGTGTCGTGTATTAGTGGAGAAAGAAAAAATAGATTTGCCATTCAGCGGTGCAGTTATTTTTTCTAAAGCCTTTTGTGGCGTGTATTACTGGCAAAATAAAAATATATTTGCAGGTGAGCTGTGCAGTTATATGATTAAAGCCTTTTGTGGCATGTATTAGTGGAAAAAGAAAAATATATATTTGCCGCTCAGCGGTGCAGTTATCTGTTCTAAAGCCTTTTGTGGTGAGTATTAGTGGAAAATGAAAATATATATTTGCCGCTCAGCGGTGCAGTTATCTGTTCTAAAGCCTTTTGTGGCGTGTATTAGTGGAAAAAGAAAAATTTGATTTTCCGTTCAACGGTGTTGTTATTTGTTCTAAATAGTGATGAGTGGCATAGGCAATATTCAAATTTGCGACATTCTGTGAATTTTTTGCCAAATATTCTTATAAACTCGCAAATTCGACAATTCGTGATCTTGTCATTGTTTACTTGATTGAGAAAATCGGCAATGTAATATATTTGCAATAAATTTGCGTTTAGAATATTCTATATTATATAGCACTATATTCTAAAGATTCGTAAATCCTTGAAGTGGCAATATTCGCAATTAGAAATTGCGATTAGAATATTTGTGCTCAACACTAGTTTTAAAGCTTTTTGTGGCATGTATTAGTGGCAAAATAAAAATATATTTGCCGATCAGCGGTGCAGTTATATGTTTTAAAGCCTTTTGTGGCGTGAATTAGTGGAAAAAGAAAAAAATCTATTTGCTGTTCAGCGGTGCAGTTATCTGTTCTAAAGCCTTTTGCAGCTTGTATTAGTGGAAAAAGAAAAAAATATATTTGGCATTAACTGGTGCAGTTATCTGTTCTAAAGCCTTTTGTGGCATGCATTAGTGGAAAAAAAAAATATATATATATATTTGCCGATCAGCGGTGCAGTTATATGTTTTAAAGCAATTTGTGGCGTGTATCAGTGGAAAAAAGAAGAATATATATTTGCCGGTCAGCGGTGCATTTATCTGTTCTAAAGCCTTTTGTGGAATGTATTGGTGGAAAAATAAATAATATATTTGCCGATCAGCGGTGCAGTTATCTGTTCTAAAGCCTTTTGTGGCGTTTATTAGTGGAACAATATATATATATATTTGCCGGTCAGCAATGTAGTTATATGTTTTAAAGCCTTTTGTGGCGTATATCAGTGGAAAAAGAAAAAAAAATATTTGCTGGTCAACGGTGCAGTTATGTTTTAAAGCCTTTTGTGCCGTTTATTAGTAACATAGTCACATAGTACATAAGGCCGAAAAAAGACATTTGTCCATCCAGTTCCGCCTGTTATCCTGCAAGTTGAACCACAGGAATGCAAAAAATAAAATAAAAACTGTGAGGTAGAAGCCAATTTCCCCCAAAATTTCTTCCCGACTCCAGTCAGGCAATCAGAATAACTCCCTGAATCAATGACCCATCTCTAGTAGCTATGGCCTGTAATATTATCAAACTTCAGAAATACATCAAGGCCCCTTTTGAACTCTTCTAGTGAACTCACCATCACCACCTCCTCAGGCAGAGAGTTCCATAGTCTCACTGCTCTTACCGTAAAGAATCCTTTTCCGTGTTTGAGTACAAACCTTCTTTCCTCCAGACGCAGAGGATGTCCCCTCATCACAGTCACAGTCCTGGGAATGAATAGATGATGGGATAGATCTCTGTACTGACTCCTGATATATTTATACATAGTAATTTCCCTCAGTCACCTTTTTTCTAAAGTGAATAACCCTAATGTTGATAAACTTTCAGGGTGTGGCAGTCCCCCCATTCCAGTTATTGCTTTAGTTGCCCTCCTCTGAACCCTCTATAGCTATGCTATGTCTGCCTTGTTTACAGGATCCCAGAACTGTACACAGTACTCCATGTGTGGTCTGACCAGTGATTTATAAGGAGGTAGGACTATGTTCTCATCACACAATGCAAACCATTATCTTATTGGCGTTGGCAGAAGCTGTCTGACACTGGTTTTTACAGCTTAGGCTACTTTCACACTAGCATTCGGCTGTCCGCTTGTGAGCTCCGTTTGAAGGGGCTCACAAGCGGACCCGAACGCTTCCGTCCAGCCCTAATGCATTCTGAGTGGACGCGGATCCGCTCAGAATGCATCAGTCTGGCAGCGTTCAGCCTCCGCTCCGCTCAGCAGGCGGACACCTGAACGCTGCTTGCAGCGTTCGGGTGTCCGCCTGGCCGTGCGGAGGCAAGCGGATCCGTCCAGACTTACAATGTAAGTCAATGGGGACGGATCCGTTTGAAGATGACACAATATGGCTTAATCTTCAAACGGATCCGTCCCCCATTGACTTTCAATGTAAAAGCCTGGACGGATCCGTTCAGGCTGATTTTACACTTAGACATTTTTTGACAATATATTGCAGACGGATCCGTTCTAAACGGCGCCACCGTCTGCATTATATGAGCGGATCCGTTCAGAACGGATCCGCTCTGAACGCTAATGTGAAAGTAGCCTTAGTTGGCTTTTCACTAACATTCATAGGTCCTTTTTTATGTCAGTGTTACCCAGTGTTTTACCATTTAATATATACTGGTGACTTGCATTATTCCTTCCCATGGGCATAACATTACATTTGTCAGTGTTAAACCTCATCTGCCACTTCTCTGCCCAAGCCTCTAATCTATCCAGATCCATCTGTAGCAGTATACTGTCCTCTTCTGTGGTCAATTACTTTACACAGATTACTGTCATCTGAAAAATGTATATTTTACTCTGCAAGTCTTCTACAAGATCATTAATAAATGTAGTGAAGAGAATCGGGCCTAATACTGACCACTGAGGTACCCCACTAGTGACAGCGACCCAATCTGAGTGTGTACCGTTAATAACTAATGATTAGAGTTGAGCGGACACCTGGATGTTCGGGTTCGAGAAGTTCGGCCGAACTTCCCGGAAATGTTCGGGTTCGGGATCCGAACCCGATCCGAACTTCGTCCCGAACCCCATTGAAGTCAATGGGGACCCGAACTTTTCGGCACTAAAAAGGCTGTAAAACAGTCCAGGAAAAAGCTAGAGGGCTGCAAAAGGCAGCAACATGTAGGTAAATCCCATGCAAACAAATATGGATAGGGAAATTAATTAAAATAAAAATAAAATAAATAAAAATTAACCAATATCAATTGGAGAGAGGTCCCATAGCAGAGAATCTGGCTTCACGTCACCCACCACTGGAACAGTCCATTCTCAGATATTTAGGCCCCGGCACCCAGGCAGAGGAGAGAGGTCCCGTAACAGAGAATCTGTCTTCATGTCAGCAGAGAATCAGTCTGCATGTCATAGCAGAGAATCAGGTTTCACGTCAGCCACCACTGCAACAGTCCATTGTCATATATTTAGGCCCAGCACCCAGGCAGAGGAGAGAGGTCCCGTAACAGAGGATCTGGCTCCATGTCAGCAGAGAATCAGTCTGCATGTCATAGCAGAGAATCAGGCTTCACGTCAGCCACCACTGCAACGGTCCATTGGCATATATTTAGGCCCAGAACACAGGCAGAGGAGAGAGGTCCCGTAACAGAGGATCTGGCTTCATGTCAGCAGAGAATCAGTCTGCATGTCAAAGTAGAGAATCAGGCTTCACGTCAGCCACCACTGCAACAGTCCATTGTCAGATATTTAGGCCCAGCACCCAGGCAGAGGAGAGAGGTACCGTAACAGAGAATCTGGCTTCATGTCAGCAGAGAATCAGTCTGCATGTCAGAGCAGAGAATCAGGCTTCACGTCAGCCTCCACTGCAACAGTCCATTGTCATATATTTAGGCCCAGCACCCAGGCAGAGGAGAGAGGTCCCGTAACAGAGAATCTGGCTTCATGTCAGCAGAGAATCAGTCTGCATGTCATAGCAGAGAATCAGGCTTCACGTCAGCCACCAGTGCAACAGTCCATTGTCATATATTTAGGCCCAGCACCCAGGCAGAGGAGAGAGGTCCCGTAACAGAGGATCTGGCTTCATGTCAGCAGAGAATCAGTCTGCATGTCATAGCAGAGAATCAGGCTTCACGTCAGCCACCACTGCAACAGTCCATTGGCATATATTTAGGCCCAGCACCCAGGCAGAGGAGAGAGGTCCCGTAACAGAGAATCTGTCTTCACGTCAGCAGAGAATTAGTCTGCATGTCATAGCAGAGAATCAGGCTTCACGTCAGCCACCACTGCAACAGTCCATTGTCAGATATTTAGGCCCAGCACCCAGGCAGAGGAGAGAGGTCCCGTAACAGAGAATCTGGCTTCATGTCAGCAGAGAATCAGTCTGCATGTCATAGCAGAGAATCAGGCTTCACGTCAGCCACCACTGCAACAGTCCATTGGCATATATTTAGGCCCAGCACACAGGCAGAGGAGAGAGGTCCCGTAACAGAGAATCTGTCTTCATGTCAGCAGAGAATTAGTCTGCATGTCATAGCAGAGAATCAGGCTTCACGTCAGCCACCACTGCAAAAGACCATTGGCATATATTTAGGCCCAGCACCCAGGCAGAGGAGAGAGGTCCCGTAACAGAGAATCTGGCTTCATGTCAGCAGAGAATTAGTCTGCATGTCATAGCAGAGAATCAGGCTTCACGTCACCCAACATTGGAACAGTCCATTGGCATATATTTAGGCCCCGGCACCCAGACAGAGGAGAGGTTCATTCAACTTTGGGTAGCCTCGCAATATAATGGTAAAATGAAAATAAAAATAGGATTGAATGAGGAAGTGCCCTGGAGTACAATAATATAGGGTTAAGGGGAGGTAGTTAATGTCTAATCTGGACAAGGGACGGACAGGTCCTGTGGGATCCATGCCTGGTTCATTTTTATGAACGTCAGCTTGTCCACATTGGCTGTAGACAGGCGGCTGCGTTTGTCTGTAATGACGCCCCCTGCCGTGCTGAATACACGTTCAGACAAAACGCTGGCCGCCGGGCAGGCCAGCACCTCCAAGGCATAAAAGGCTAGCTCTGGCCACGTGGACAATTTAGAGACCCAGAAGTTGAATGGGGCCGAACCATCAGTCAGTACGTGGAGGGGTGTGCACACGTACTGTTCCACCATGTTAGTGAAATGTTGCCTCCTGCTAACACGTTGCGTATCAGGTTGTGGTGCAGTTAGCTGTGGCGTGTTGACAAAACTTTTCCACATCTCTGCCATGCTAACCCTGCCCTCAGAGGAGCTGGCCGTGACACAGCTGCCTTGGCGACCTCTTGCTCCTCCTCTGCCTTGGCCTTGGGCTTCCACTTGTTCCCCTGTGACATTTGGGAATGCTCTCAGTAGCGCGTCTACCAACGTGCGCTTGTACTCGGGCATCTTCCTATCACGCTCCAGTCCAGGAAGTAAGGTGGGCACATTTTCTTTGTACCGTGGATCCAGCAGGGTGGCAACCCAGTAGTCCGCACATGTTAAAATGTGGGCAACTCTGCTGTCGTTGCGCAGGCACTGCAGCATGTAGTCGCTCATGTGTGCCAGGCTGCCCAGGGGTAAGGACAAGCTGTCCTCTGTGGGAGGCGTATCGTCATCATCCTGCCTTTCCCCCCAGCCACGCACTAGTGATGGGCCTGAGCTGCGTTGGGTGCCACCCCGCTGTGACCATGCTTCATCCTCATCCTCCTCCATCTCCTCCTCATCCTCGTCCTCCTCGTCCTCCAGTAGTGGGCCCTGGCTGGCCACATATGTACCTGGCCTCTGCTGTTGCAAAAAACCTCCCTCTGAGTCACTTTGAAGAGACTGGCCTGAAAGTGCTAAAAATGACCCCTCTTCCTCCTCCTCCTCCTCCTCCTCCTGGGCCACCTCCTCTTCCATCATCGCCCTAAGTGTTTTCTCAAGGAGACATAGAAGTGGTATTGTAACGCTGATAACGGCATCATCGCCACTGGCCATGTTGGTGGAGTACTCGAAACAGCGCAACAGGGCAAGCATGGAGGCCCAGTCATTGGTGGTAAAGTGGTGCTGTTCCGCAGTGCGACTGACCCGTGCGTGCTGCAGCTGAAACTCCACTATGGCCTGCTGCGGCTCACACAGTCTGTCCAGCATGTGCAAGGTGGAGTTCCACCTGGTGGGCACGTCGCATATGAAGCGGTGAGCGGGAAGGCCGAAGTTACGCTGTAGCGCAGACAGGCGAGCAGCGGCAGGATGTGAACGCCGGAAGCGTGAACAGACGGCCCGCACTTTATGCAGCAGCTCTGACATGTCGGGGTAGTTGTGAATGAACTTCTGCACCACCAAATTCAGCACATGCGGCAGGCAAGGGATGTGCGTCAAACCGGCTAGTCCCAGAGCTGCAACGAGATTTCGCCCATTATCGCACACCACCAGGCCGGGCTTGAGGCTCACCGGCAGCAACCACTCGTCGGTCTGTTGTTCTATACCCCGCCACAACTCCTGTGCGGTGTGGGGCCTGTCCCCCAAACATATGAGTTTGAGAATGGCCTGCTGACGTTTACCCCGGGCTGTGCTGAAGTTGGTGGTGAAGGTGTGTGGCTGACTGGATGAGCAGGTGGAAGAAGAGGAGGAGGAAGCCGAGAAGGAGGAGGTGGCAACAGGAGGCAAAGAATGTTGCCCTGCGATCCTTGGCGGCGGAAGGAAGTGCGCCAAACAGCTCTCCGCCTGGGGCCCAGCTGCCACTACATTTACCCAGTGTGCAGTTAGGGAGATATAGCGTCCCTGGCCGTGCTTACTGGTCCACGTATCTGTGGTTAGGTGGACCTTGCTACAGATGGCGTTGCGCAGTGCACACTTGATTTTATCGGATACTTGGTTGTGCAGGGAAGGCACGGCTCTCTTGGAGAAGTAGTGGCGGCTGGGAACAACATACTGTGGGACAGCAAGCGACATGAGCTGTTTGAAGCTGTCTGTGTCCACCAGCCTAAATGACTGCATTTCATAGGCCAGTAGTTTAGAAATGCTGGCATTCAGGGCCAGGGATCGAGGGTGGCTAGGTGGGAATTTACGCTTTTTCTCAAATATTTGTGAGATGGAGAGCTGAACGCTGCCGTGTGACATGGTTGAGATGCTTGGTGACGGAGGTGGTGGTGGTGTTGGTGTTACATCCCCTGTTTGCTGGGCGGCATGTGCCAACGTTCCTCCAGAGGCGGAGGAAGAGGCCGAGGCGGCAGCAGCAGAAGAGGTAGCAGGGGGAGCCTGAGTGACTTCCTTGTTTTTAAGGTGTTTACTCCACTGCAGTTCATGCTTTGCATGCAGGTGCCTGGTCATGCAGGTTGTGCTAAGGTTCAGAACGTTAATGCCTCGCTTCAGGCTCTGATGGCACAGCGTGCAAACCACTCGGGTCTTGTCGTCAGCACATTGTTTGAAGAAGTGCCATGCCAGGGAACTCCTTGAAGCTGCCTTTGGGGTGCTCGGTCCCAGATGGCGGCAGTCAGTAGCAGGCGGAGTCTCTTGGCGACGGGTGTTCTGCTTTTGCCCAATGCTCCCTCTTTGCTACGCTGTTGGCTCGGTCTCACCACTGCCTCTTCCTCCGAACTGTGAAAGTCAGTGGCACGACCTTCATTCCATGTGGGGTCTAGGACCTCATCGTCCCCTGCATCGTCTTCCACCCAGTCTTGATCCCTGACCTCCTGCTCAGTCTGCACACTGCAGAAAGACGCAGCAGTTGGCACCTGTGTTTCGTCATCATCAGAGACTTGCTGAGGTGGTATTCCCATGTCCTCATCATCAGGAAACATAAGTGGTTGTGCGTCAGTGCATTCTATGTCTTCCACCGCTGGGGAAGGGCTAGGTGGATGCCCTTGGGAAACCCTGCCAGCAGAGTCTTGAAACAGCATAAGAGACTGCTGCATAACTTGAGGCTCAGACAGTTTCCCTGATATGCATGAGGGTGATGTGACAGACTGATGGGGTTGGTTTTCAGGCGCCATCTGTGCGCTTTCTGCAGAAGACTGGGTGGGAGATAATGTGAACGTGCTGGATACACTGGGCCCCACCATATATCGCTGTAAATTCTGGCGGCTACTGGGACCTGAGGTAGTTGGTACACTAGGACGTGTGGATGTGGCAGAACGGCCACGTCCTCTCCCAGCACCAGAGGGTCCATTAACACCACCACGACCATGTCCACGTCTGCGTCCCTTACTAGATGTTTTCTTCATTGTTATCGTTCACCACAACAACAAAAATATTATTTGGCCCAATGTATTGAATTCAAATTCAGGCCTTTTTTTACAGACACCTAACACTATCTGGCTATCTATTTAGGTACCGTATTACACTAATACAGGCACAGCAGTAACCACAGATTTAGCTGACTATGAATTTGAGGCCTAGTATTAAGGCGCTGGGTGACAGGTATACGTTTTACGGACAGAATTAGACTGGGATATGCACAGTAGCGTGTGTGTGAAGTTATTCAGAATGACCCTATGTGCACCTTGAATCTGATATACCCTTTTAGGGATAGATTTAAAATAGCTCTGATACAGCAGAAACCACTAAATTAGGAAATTGCTAAATTGGGAATTGTATTTCAACCCAGAACAAAAACTGTGCTTTGACGGACACTAAATAACTTGCCCAGCCACAACAGTACAGCAGTAACGACAGATTTAGCAGGCTATAAATTTGAGGCCTAGTATTTAGGCGCTGGGTGACAGGTATAGGTTTACTGACAGAATTAGACTTGGAAATGCACAGTAGCGGGTGTGTGAAATTATTCAGAATGACCCTATGTGCACCTTGAATATGATATACCCTTTTAGGGATAGATTTCAAATAGCTCTGATAAAGCAGAAACCACTAAATTGTGAAATTGCTAAATTGGGAATTGTATTTCAACCCAGAACAAAAATTGTGCTTTGACGGACACTAAATAACTTGCCCAGCCACAACAGTACAGCATTAACGAGAGATTTAGCAGGAAATATATTTAAGGCCTAGTATTTAGGCGCTGGGTGACAGGTATAGGTTTACTGACAGAATTAGACTTGGAAATGCACAGTAGCGGGTGTGTGAAGTTATTCAGAATGACCCTATGTGCACCTTGAATATGACATACCCTTTTAGGGATAGATTTCAAATAGCTCTGATACAGCAGAAACCACTAAATTATGAAATTGCTAAATTGGGAATTGTATTTCAACCCAGAACAAAAACTGTGCTTTGACGGACACTAAATAACTTGCCCAGCCACAACAGTACAGCAGTAACAACAGATTTAGCAGGTTATAAATTTGAGGCCTAGTATTTAGGCGCTGGGTGACAGGTATAGGTTTACTGACAGAATTAGACTTGGAAATGCACAGTAGCGGGTGTGTGAAGTTATTCAGAATGACCCTATGTGCACCTTGAATATGATATACCCTTTTAGGGATAGATTTCAAATAGCTCTGATACAGCAGAAACCACTAAATTATGAAATTGCTAAATTGGGAATTGTATTTCAACCCAGAACAAAAATTGTGCTTTGACGGACACTAAATAACTTGCCCAGCCACAACAGTACAGCAGTAACGACAGATTTAGCAGGATATAAATTTGAGGCCTAGTATTTAGGCGCCGGGTGACAGGTATACGTTTACTGACAGAATTAGACTTGGAAATGCACTGTGGCGTGTGTGTGAAGTTATTCAGAATGACCCTATGTGCACCTTGAATATTATATACCCTTTTAGGGATAGATTTCAAATAGCTCTGATACAGCAGAAACCACTAAATTATGAAATTGCTAAATTGGGAATTGTATTTCAACCCAGAACAAAAACTGTGCTTGGACGGACACTAAATAACTTGCCCAGCCACAGCAATAACCACAGATTTAGCTGGATATAAATTTGAGGCCTAGTATTTAGGCGCTGGGTGACAGGTATAGGTTTACTGACAGAATTAGACTTGGAAATGCACAGTAGCGGGTGTGTGAAGTTATTCAGAATGACCCTATGTGCACCTTGAATATGATATACCCTTTTAGGGATAGATTTCAAATCGCTCTGATACAGCAGAAACCACTAAATTATGAAATCGCTAAATTGGGAATTGTATTTCAACCCAGAACAAAAACTGTGCTTTGACGGACACTAAATAACTTGCCCAGCTACAGCAGTAACGACAGATTTAGCTGGATATAAATTTGAGGCCTAGTATTTAGGTGCTGGGTGACAGGTATAGGTTTACTGACAAATATAGACTTGGAAATGCACAGTAGCGGGTGTGTAAAGTTATTCTGAATGACCCTATGTGCACCTTGAATATGATATACCCTTTTAGGGATAGATTTCAAATAGCTCTGATACAGCAGAAACCACTAAATTATGAAATCGCTAAATTGGGAATTGTATTTCAACCCAGAACAAAAACTGTGCTTTGACGGACACTAAATAACTTGCCCAGCTACAGCAGTAACGACAGATTTAGCTGGATATAAATTTGAGGCCTAGTATTTAGGTGCTGGGTGACAGGTATAGGTTTACTGACAAAATTAGACTTGGAAATGCACAGTAGCGGGTGTGTAAAGTTATTCTGAATGACCCTATGTGCACCTTGAATATGATATACCCTTTTAGGGATAGATTTCAAATAGCTCTGATACAGCAGAAACCACTAAATTATGAAATTGCTAAATTGGGAATTGTATATCAACCCAGAACAAAAAATGTGCTTTGACGGACACTAAATAACTTGACCAGCCACACCAGTAACGACAGATTTAGCTGGATATAAACTTGAGGCCTAGTATTTAGGCGCTGGGTGACAGGTATACTTTTACTGACAGAATCAGACTGGGATATGGCCAAAAAATAACCACACTATTGATGGTTAAATGCACTTGGTGACAGGCGCAGCTTGCCCCTGATGTAGTATATGGCCAAAAAATAAACAGACTATTGCAGGTTAAATGCCCTTGGTGTGACAGCTTCACCAACCACACTACTGAGGGTTAAATGCACTTGGTGACAGGCGCAGCTTGCCCCTGATGTAGTATATGGCCAAAAAATAAACAGACTATTGCTGGTTAAATGCACTTGGTGTGACAGCTTCACCCTGCCTGATGTAGGATTTAGCCAAAAAACAACCACACCATTGAGGGTTAAATGCACTTGGTGACAGCTTTCCCCTGATGTAGTATATGGGCAAAAAATAAACAGACTATTGCTGGTTAAATGCACTTGGTGTGACAGCTTCACCCTGATGTAGGATTTAGCCAAAAAAAAACCACACCATTGAGGGTTAAATTCACTTGGTGACAGGCGCAGCTTGCCCCTGATGTAGTATATGGCCAAAAAATAACCAGACTATTGTTGGTTAAATGCACTTGGTGTGACAGCTTCACCCTGATGTAGGATTTAGCCAAAAAACAACCACACCATTGAGGGTTAAATGCACTTGGTGACAGCTTGCCCCTGATGTAGTATATGGCCAAAAAATAAACAGACTATTGCTGGTTAAATGCACTTGGTGTGACAGCTTCACCCTGATGTAGGATTTAGCCAAAAAACAACCACACCATTGAGGGTTAAATGCACTTGGTGACAGGCGCAGCTTGCCCCTGATGTAGTATATGGCCAAAAAATAACCAGACTATTGTTGGTTAAATGCACTTGTTGTGACAGCTTCACACTGATGTAGGAATTAGCCAAAAAACAACCACACCATTAAGGGTTAAATGCACTTGGTCGCAGCTTGTTCTGGCACACCACAAGACACAAAATGGCCGCCGATTACCCAGAAAAAAGTGACTGACAAACGGTCTGGGCAGCCTACAAACAGTGAGCAATTGAGTATCAGCAGCTCAATGATCCACAGCTGCAGATCGATCAATTAATCAAGTCCTTTGGAGGAGTTAATCTGCCTAATCTCGCCCTACTGTCGCAGCCGCAACCTCTCCCTGTGCTGATCAGAGCAGAGTGACAGGCGGCGCTATGTGACTCCAGCTTAAATAGAGGCTGGGTCACATGGTGCTCTGGCCAATCACAACCATGCCAATAGTAGGCATGGCTGTGATGGCCTCTTGGGGCAAGTAGTATGACGCTTGTTGATTGCCTTTCAAAAAGCGCCAAGAAAGCGACAAACACCGAACCCGGACTTTTACGAAACTGTCCGGGTTCGGGTCCGTGTCACGGACACCCCAAAATTCGGTACGAACCCGAACTATACAGTTCGTGTTCGCTCATCCCTACTAATGATGAGCGACAGGGGTCATATTCGTTGAAAATTCGAAAATTCACGATTTTTTTACTTTGAAAAATCGGCAAGGTAATGATTGTGTAATATGCAAATTTTTGGATTCGATTTTTTATTGCGAATTTTTCAACTTACAACTATTAGACAAAGAAGATTATAGCACTATATTAGCTAAATTGCTCTATATTCGATTTTTTTCGAATATTCACTATATTGCTATAACCGTTTTTTCGAATATACGTAATATTCTAAAACAAGAATATATAGCAATATAGCAAATATTTGAAAAAAAACGAATATAGAGCAATTTAGCTAATATAGTGCTATAATCTTTTTTTTATAGTTGTATTTTTTTCCAATCTGTACTTCAGATGAGAAAAAAATTACAACTATTAGAGAAAGAAGATTATAGCACTATGAGCTAAATTGCTCTATATTCGTTTTTTTCGAATATTCGCTATATTGCTATAACTTAGTTTTTTCGAATATTTGTAATATTCTAAAACAAGAATATATAGCAATATAGTGAATATTCTAAAAAACGAATATAGAGCAAAATTCGCAAACACTACTACTGCTAAAGTCAAGTATATTGCCCATATAAGCTAGAAGCAGGAAGGGATCATGTGTACTGATAAAAAAAAAAAAAAAATCGAAAAAAAAATCTGAAAAAAATCGAAGAAAAATCGAATATTCAAATTTACGAATAAATATAACTATATTCAAAATATTCGCAAATTTTCAAAGTACCTATATTCGCGATAAAAATTTGAAATTCAAATATTCGTGATCAACACTATAATAATAACCACCCTTTGTTTTCTATCACTGAGCCAGTTACTTACCCACATACAGTCCAAGCATTCTCATTTTATATGCTAACCTTTTATGTGGTACAGTGTCAAATGCTTTGGAGAAATCCAGATATACTACATCCATTGATACGCCACTGTCAGGTCTAAAACTTACCTCCTCATAGAAACTGATTAAATTAGCTTCACATGACCGATGCCTCATGAAGCCATGCTGATATGGAGTTATTTGCATATTTTCATTGAGGAACTTCAAGATAGCATCTCTTAGTTTACCCACGACAGATGTTAAACTTACCGGTCTATAGTTTCCAGGCCCTATTTTTGGGCCCTCTTTGAATATTGGCACCACATTTGCTATGCACCAATCCCTTGGAACACTTCCTGTCAGTATAGAGTCCTTAAATATAAGAAATAATGGTCTAGCTATGACATTACTTAATGTTTATTTTAATCTTTTTAAGACGCTACGCTACTTCTTCCTGGGTCAGACAGGGCACTTTTAATGGGAAATTAACTTTCACATTCTGCATTTCATCTGCATTTCATCTGCATTTCAGTGGAGAAAAAAAAATATTTATTAGTTTTGCTTTCTCCTCATTGCTTTCTGCAACTCTCCCCCCATTACTCTGTAGAGGGCCGACAGCTTCAGATTTATACTTTTTACCATTTATATAATTGAATAACATTTTAGGGTTAGTTTTGCTCTATTTTGCAATTAATCTCTCGGTCTCTAGTTTTGCTGCTTTTATTCGGTTTTTACATATTCAATTTTTTTCTTATAGTTTTTCAGTGCTTCCTCACTACCCTTCTGTTTTAGTGATTTAAATGCTTTCTTTTTGTCATGTATTGCTTTCTTTACAGTTCTATTTATCCACATAGTTTTTTTTTCTTGCTCCTTAACCTTTTATTCCCATAAGGTATGTACCTCTCACAATTAGATTTTAAGATGCTTTTAAAAATATCCCATTTTGTGGCTGTATTTTTATTTTTGAGGACTGTTTCCCAGTTTGTTAGGCCTATGGCCTCTCTTATTTGGCTAAATTTAGCTTTTTGAAGTTTGGTATTTTTGTTCTTTCCTGAAGAAACACTTTTTTTAATGATAGTTGGAAGGTTATTAGTTTATGGTCACTATTTCCCAGGTGTCCCCCGACTTGCACATCTGTTATTCTGTCAGGTCTATTGGTTAATACTAAGTCTGGTATGGCTGTCCATCTAGTTGGGTCCTGAACCAGTTGGAAAAGATAATTGTCTTTGGTTATTGCCAAGAACCTATTTCCTTTATGAGATATATAGGTTTCAGTTTCCCAGTCTATATATGGATAGTTGAAGTCCCCCCATAATAACTACCTCATTATGATATGCCGCTTCATCTATCTCGTTTAGTAGTAGATTTTCTGTGGACTCTGGTATATTAGGTGGTTTATAATAAACTCCTACAAGTAATTTATTTTTGATTTTGCCTCCATGTATCTCTACCCACAGTGACTCCACATGTTCATGTCCCTCACTTGTATATTCTCGGACTCTGGGCTTTAGACAGGACTTTACATAAAGGCAGACCCCTCTGCCTCTCCGGTTTTTACGATCCTTTCTAAACAGACTGTAACCCTGTATGTTAACCGCCCAGTCATAGCTATCATCTAGCCATGTCTCAGTTATTCCCACTATGCCATAGTCCTCCTCACACATCACTAATTCCAGTTCAAAAGTTTTATTAGTCAGGCTTCTGGCATTAGTATTACATACATTTAAGAGGTTTATGTATATTTTTTACTCTACAGTTTCTTTCTGAGTAGTGTTTAGCAAGCATGCATGGCTGAATACCAGTTCGGCTCAAGAATCGCTATGCTCGGCACATGGCAGTACGATGAACCCGATGACACGTGTTCGGCTCATTCTCATACGCCATTCTACGTCTCCTCCTCTGATGACTCCTCCTTTTCCACTGCTACCGCCTCTTCCGTTGTGCCCCCCAAGCTCCCCAGAACATATTTGACATGCCAGGTGAGACATTGCCATGCTTTGCTGTGGATGTTGTGCTGGAAGCCAAGAGCCACACTGGTCCTGCTTCTAGCTATGCGGTCACAGGCCAATCAGTGGCTAACCCCGCTCAATTTCACATTTGGTAAAATGACAACGGTGCAAATCTGCTGAGGGCACTGGAACAGGGAAAAAAGACACACGTGCCGTGCATGGCACATATCCTGAACATAGTCTTGCAGCGATTCGTTGCCAAATACCCCGGGGTCCAGGATATCTTGAGGCAGGCCAGGAAAATCTCTGCCCATTTTAGATGATCTTAAATAGCCATGGCTCGCCTTTCTGACGTTCAGCGGCGACACCACCTGCCCGTCAGACGTCTGATTTGCGACAGCCCAACGCGCTAGAACTCTACCTTGTTTATGCTTGATAGGCTGCTCCAGCACCAATGTGCTGTGCTGCAGGACAGGTTCTGGGGGGATTGGTTTCTTTTTACTGCACCAGTGGCTGCTCATGCGCGACTCATGCAGACTTCTGCAGCCATTTGATGAGATCACCAAACTGGTCAGTCTCAGCCATAGCACCATCAGTGACATCATACCTTACGCCTTCTTTCTGGAGCATGCATTGCGTCATGTCATTGATCAAGCGGTTGAGGAACAGGAGCTGGAAGATGAGAAATTTGCAATGCTGAATGAGTTCCCAGAGGGGGCTACTCCATCTGAGACAAGTCAGCACGAGTCTGAAGAGGAGTCAGAGGAGGATGGTGGCTGGGGGAAGGAGGAGGAGCAAGAGGAGCAGGATTTAATGGGGGACTTTAAACTTTTCGGGGATCCCTGGTGTTGTCCTTGGCTGGGACGAGGAGACCGAGGAGGACATTCTCCTGGGCGATGAGCAGGAGCCAGGGCGCTCCATCGCTTCCAATTTAGTACAAATGAGGGCCTTCATGCTCCAGTGTATAAAAAGCATAACGGTAAAGGACCAGTACTGGGTGGCAACGTACTTAGACCCCCAGTACAAACATAAAATGGCGGACATGTTACCAGCATCACAGAGGGCTGTCATATGCAGCATTTCCAGGCCCGCTGCAAGAGATGCTGAATTCTTCTGTTGTGGGCGCTGGCAGAGGAATTTCCACCCACAGTGAAACAGGTGCGGGTACCAATCCTACTGTGCCTGCAAGAAGAGGGCGGTTTGAAGATGTGTTGGTCACTTCGCATATGAGATCATTCTTTCAGCCAACCCATTTACAGCCGCCCTCCGGATCCAGCCTCAAGGAAAGTCTAGACCGAAAGGTGTCGTACTACATCGGGTTAACAGCCAATGTGGACGCTCTGAGAACCGAGGAACACCTGGACTAATGGGTGTGCAGGTTTGACTTGTGGCCAGAGCTGGCACAATTTGCCATGGAACTCTTGGCTTGCCCCACATCGTGTATCCTGTCCAAAAGGACGTTCAGCGCAGCAGGGGGATCGTGACCGATAAGCGCACTCGCCTAGCTCACGACAGTGTGAACTACCTCACATTTCTAAAATTGAATGAGGTATGGATCTCTGAGGAATTCAACACCTGTGATGACCACGTGTCATTGAATTTCCTCATGCCAGCCCACACACATATGCCACCACCCAGAACAAAGAATGGTCCTTGTGTTATGTATATACAGCAGCATAAAATACCTTTTCTGTCAGTGAATGCCTCATTTTTGGGGCCTGTACTGTCCGACAGTAAAATTTGTATCCAGTGACCGCCTAATGTACCTCCAGCCACATCACCAAAAGTTATTTTCTGTCAGGTTAATGCCAAATTTTGGGGGCCTGTACTCCAGTGGCCTACAGTAAAGTTTATTTTTTTTCTTCAATTGTCTTTTTATTGAAAGATGTGTAAACAGACATGTAATAATAACATTTCTTTTACATGTTTTTCAAGTAAGTAAAAGTAACATCCAAAGAATGTCCTGTTGAGGTTTGTCTTCCCCTTTTTTTCTTAATTTTATGTCCTGTTCTACCATTTTCTTTCTCATGGTTATTATTATTCTACTACAGTAAAGTTTTTAGCCAGTGACCACCTAATGTACTCCAGCCACATCATCACTTGTTCTTTTCTGTCAGATGAATACCAATTTTTTGGGGCCTGTACTCTCGTGGCCTACAGTAAAATTTGTATCCAGTGACCGCCTAATGTACCTCTAGCCACATCATCACAAGTTCATTTCTGTCAGGCGAATTCCTAATTTTTGTGGCCTGTACTGGCCTACAGTAAAAATTTTATCCAGTCACTGCCGAATGTTCCTACAGCTATATCATCACAAGTTATTTTCTGTCAGGTGAATGCCTAATTTTTGGGGCCTGTACTTCAGTTGCCTACAGTAAAAATGTTATCCAGTGACCGCCTAATGTACCTCCAGCCACATCAATACAAATTATTTTCTGTTAGGTGAATGCCTAATTTTTGGGGCCTGTACTACCGTGGCCTAAGATAAAAAAAAATCTAGGCTCCAGCAGGGCACATTTTTGAGAGTTTCCCTTTAAGATGCATAAAATTGGCCCCTTATTAAAATACATATTTTTTGTGGGAATTTTTGCCAATGATCCCCCTCTTGTACGTCACTTTCCATGTTGTGGGACTATTTGTGCACTTCTAGTAAGTATTTGGTGGCTGCAAATATGACCAGAAGGTTTTTCAGGTTCGCCTGCCATTAAAGTCAATGAGGCCCGCCGCGAATGCACGGTTTGCGAACATTTTATCGCGAATGCGAGTTCTCGTTTGCGAAACGTCCCCGCAGATGTTCGTCCATAACTACCCCACAGTACCCCGCTACTTTAAAATGGGACCTCCACAGCAGCCCATCCTCTTGACTTTGACTTTCACAGCAGCCCGTCCATTTAACAGTGAGTTTCATAGCACCCTACTCCCTTGACAGTGACCTCCTCAGCGGCCCGCCCCCTTAACAGTGACCTCCACAATACCCCGATGCCTTAACAATGACCTCACAGTACCTTGCTGCCTTAACAGTGACCTCCACAGCGCCCTGCTTCTTTAACAGTAACATCCACAGTGCCCATCCCTTTAACAGTGACCTCCACTGCGCCCTTCCCCTTTAATGCTAGGGCTACACAACGACATGTGTCATGCAACATTTTGTCTCAACAACTTTTATAATGATAGGCTATGGTGCAAAAAATCCATCCAAGATGAATGCATGTAGCAGCATAGTTGTGCCCTATGTGTCATGCTACTTATTGTCGTCCTGTAGCCCTAGCCTAAAGCTGACCTACATCAGTGAAGAAAAATGGCTGGCTTGTTATAGAAACCTGGCGTAAAACTGTGTGTATGGCAGTTGGGATTTGAAGAAAAAGACTTATATAACTTTTTTTGTCAGAAAGGATAAGATGGTATTATCAGCAGTTTTTGTGTGTGTATACAGAAGAGATAGCTGTCAGTGACTGATAACTGCACATAAGGGTGGCTACAGGTATAAAAAGAGCAGAGATATAAATGTATAAATTGCAAGTGTTACTGAAAAATTAAATAAATTTTTATATATATATATATATATATATATATATATGCTCAGCTTTACCTGCTCCATAACATGCTGTCTTTAGATTGCATTGCATTCCATGGTGGCAGGTTTTCTTTAATGCAACATGTAGTTTACTCTTTAGAAACAAATTATGAATTTCCATAAATTTCCATTGTAAGTGTTAGCATTGAAGATTTGAAATGATTTCTCTAATGTTTGAATTCTACCCATGTAAATATTTGCATTCCTGTGGCTTTGTATCCTCAAATATTTAAAACAATGTGGTTTGCTCAATTGCTTGTATAATTTGTTATCTTAAAGACATATCTTTAAAGTATGTAATATTGATCTGCTAAATTATTCAGCATATAATAAAATGCCTTCAATGTACTGTTCACCATTTGTGTATATAATTAATGCCTTGCAATTCAATATAAAATGAATGCCTTGCAATTCAATAACTTTTGGTATGAAAAATATACTCTATAGTAGTAATTCTATGACCGGATAATCATGTTATAAGTGCCTGCCTACAAAGGACAAACACAACATAATTTTTCTATTGGAATCATTTTGTCTCTAGATATTGCTGTTACATGCTTGTGATGGCATACCCTACTGTCCTTTGCATTCCCTCTAAGAATGTCCACCTATGTGTCAAGTGCTAATGTAGTGAAACCAAGCTGCTTCTATGGGCTGAACTGTAGAATGAATTAATTACTGTATACAAGAGGATCCATTCAGTAGGACTGAGATACTGAGCATGTGTGACCACTGGTAATGCACACATTAGGTGTATGTTCTGAGAGGGAACTAGAAGATCCCGAGACAGATATCAATATGTAGACACAAGAACAGCTTTTAAATGTATTCACATTGAAAAATCTAATTTTCTAAATAAGTCTAAGGCACCACCAAATTATGTACTATGTAAACAGTTTTTGGCTGACATGCTTCAAATAAAACAGGTCATACTTTTTTTGGTAGTGCCTTGCACTCTTCTTGCAAGCTGGATTTCCTGAGCTGATTTAAGTGGAAACCCACTCACAAGATAGCATGCCACAAATTAACCTGGTTCCCATATAACCTATTTGGACTTCAGGTTGAAAAATAGTTTAGAATGATCTGAAAAACTAAAATAATGTGTGGAACTATTGTGGAGATTTATCATCTCTATACCCCAGAAAACCAGCATTGAAAAGTCGCAAACCCCAGATTTGCAACTTACACAATATTTTTTGTATAAATGTAATTTTACTGCTGCACTACAGTACCCCAGAAAAGGGTACTTTCAATTTTTTTTTATTATCTTAATATTATTTGGATCTATGTAACATTCTGATGTATTGTATTATACTATTGTACCCGTATGGTTTTGAATAGATAAGCTGTTTAAGGGCTCATTCACACGAACGTGTGCCACCCGTTGCCCTATAGCGGCCCACATTTGCGGATCCATGGACACCGTTCTGTGTGCATTCCATTAACTTCAATGGGTCTGCAATGCCGCGGAACAGTGCGGAACAATAGCACGGAACGGAACACTACAGAAGCACTACGGAGTGCTTCCTGGGGTTCCATCCCGTGCCTCAGCACCGCAAAAAGATAGAACATGCTCTATCTTTTTGCATAACGGATGGATCGCAAACCCATTCAAGTGAATGCGTCCGTGATCCCAATGCGGCTGGGCCACAGTCGGTGCCCGTGCATTGCAGCCTGCAATTTGAGGTCCACAGCACGGGCTTCACACAGTTGTGTGAACAAGCCCTAAGGCTGATAGAGCCTTTACTGCAATGAGAGGAACAATGCCAATACACCCTTAGACACTTTGACATGGTCTTGGCAGCTGTATTTTAATTCTGTACTCCTCTGCCCGGGAATTACAGACAAGTTTAGAGAACTTTATTGACAGCCTTAGATTCTGCAGAGAGAGACTTTGGAAATTTAGAGAGGAGAACTACAATCCTCATCATTGGTCATATACATACATTGCTATGAGGGAATATTTGCATCACTGAATTGTTGGAAACTGTGTTTTTTTAACATTGGGAGTACTGCAACTCTCATTCTGCACCTTAGTAAAGTAAAATGTGTCTATTTTCTACAAATGGCCTGGTTACTGACTCCAACATCATTCGCTGGCCAAAACACCTACATCTTCTACCTTGCACCCGTACCAATCTCATACCACCAAGTGTATACTAACTATCATCAGGTAGGATCCCCAACATCAGGGTGTGCTTTGAGGGAAGAAAGGTTGCACCCTACAGTCACTTAGCTCGGGTCCTAACACTCACCTACCTGAGCCATATGGGCAATACCAGGGGCCAGTTGGCGACTCACAGACTACTTACCAGTTAACTCCAGCATCTACCATGTCAGCAATGGGAGGAGGGAGGAGTCTGCAAGTCCCATTCAATACTGGCTGGTATGGCCCAGGCTTCACAGGTGCACCTAAATATAGCCTGTAGATGGAAAACAGGCACATTTAAATTGGAGTTTATATTCCTCCATATGCAAGCAAACTAACAGAAATAGTGTGGTGTTCAACAGGCATCTTTGAAGCCTGGGCCATACCAGCCAGTCTTGATTGGGACTTGCAGACTCCTCCCTCCTCCCATTGCTGGCATGATAGATGCTGGAGTTTACTGTTGAGTAGTCTGTGAGTCGGTCCTCACACTCCTGTAATTCGCCCACTGGCCCCTGGTATTGCCCATACGGCTCAGGTAGGTGAGTGTTAGGCCCCAAGCTACTTGAGAAACCTTGGTGCGGTGCTCGGGCTCAGACATGTCTTCATAGTAGGACATGTTGGCTAATCTCTCAATTTTAACACCAGTTTGAGGGCTTAGTAGGTTCGCAGAGTGCACCTTGTTATTAGATTGTTATACTGTTTATCGCATCCACGCAATTGCTACCTTGTGTAGGATGTCTCTTGTGGTACTTGTCTGCTGCAGGCATCCTCCACTGTATGCATTTTTGCTGGGAGCCACAAGTGAAGGATTTGCTCCCCGGTATATATGTGCATAGCTGCATATGGGTTTGAGCATTTCCTGCCTGTTGAACACCACACTATTTCTGTTAGTTTGCAGCAGATTTACCACTTTTTGAAAAGGTTATGTGGTGCTGTATGGTCTGGAAAGGGTCATCAGTTATGGCAGATTTATCTGGCATAGATTTCATTGTTGATGAACAGTCTCCCATATGATGTACTTAATTTGTGATTAAAAAATTAAGTGCATCTTCCAGCAGTACAGAGGATATCAAATGTTAAATATGTCTTGATAAAATCTCCTACTTTCACTTTAATATAGCATCCTGCTGATTTAGTGTGAAAAAAAAAAAAAATCACGATTAGGCAGATATATCAATGTATTCATACCCATTGTGACATACAGTTGAAACCAGAAGTTTACATACTGTAGGCAGACAGCAGGAATTGTATTGGAGGGAGTGTATATCTCGCACAGAAAGTTAAGCTGGGCGAGATATTAAAAGCCAGATAATGTTGTTTTGTTCAGGAGCCTAGTTGCTGAAATGTCGGTAAATGGTAAAATCTAGTGTTGATTGAGCACCAAAGTGCTCGGATGTTCGGGTGCGCGGGTCAAACACCTCGGGATGATAGGGTACTCTACCGAGCGCCCAAGCACAATGGAAGTCAATGGGAGAACCCGAGTATTAAACCAGGCACCCCTTGCTCTGAAGAGGGGAGGGTGTCTGGTTCACATGAAAAGGTCATAAATTGATGGAAACACCACCAAAATGATTCAGGAAAAGCATGGGGAGGATGTCTGGATGCATCTTGGACTCCCAGGTCGCTGCTGGAAAACGATGTTGACCCAGTAGTACGCCACTTTTACAGAATGACAATAATACGCACAAAACCAAAGATATAATCGATTTTAAAAGAAAAATTGTTACGAAACATTCTTTACTTTATATTTACTTGTATATAAAGTGCAAATGCTGCCAAAAATTACAAGGAAGAGGCACTCCGATACAACCTGTACATCACATAATGGAGGGCCTCATTCACATTGTGGTACAATTGTTCAGGGAGAGGGACTCCTACACTCATAAAGCCTATACACTAAGTGAAAGAGCTTCCAAAAATTACGAGGAACGGGCATTCAAAAACATCCTTTATAACAAATTAAGGAGGGCATAAAAAACACCCTTCAAGAATTTTGATTGATGGCCTGCTGGTGACCCTAAAAAACATTAGGAGCAAGGGCCTGCTGGTGACCCTCTAAAACATTATGTGAAAGGGACTGCTGCTAAGCTGACCATCTAAAACAATAGGGGTGAACACAGGTAACTCTCCAAAACTGGGCGAGTGCCTGTTGCTGAGCTGACCGTTAAAATAATTATGGGTGAGTGCTTGCTGCTTAGCTAACCATTAAAAAAAATATGGGAGAAGGC
Source organism: Bufo gargarizans (assembly GCF_014858855.1). NCBI lineage: Eukaryota > Metazoa > Chordata > Amphibia > Anura > Bufonidae > Bufo > Bufo gargarizans. The sequence goes on along the minus strand of NC_058082.1, from coordinate 535,209,851 downwards.
CTGTTGGTGAGCTGACCCTGTAAAACATTATGGTGGAGGGCCTGCTGGTGAGATGACCCTCAAAAACATTATATGCGAGGGTCTGTAGGTGAGTTGACCATGTAAAACATTATGGTTAAGGGCCTGCTGGTGAGCTGACCCTCTAAAACATTATATGTGAGGGCCTGCAGGTGAGTTGACCCTCTAAAACATTTTATGTGAGGGCCTGCAGGTGAGCTGACCCTCTAAAACATTATATGTGAGGGCCTGCAGGTAAGCTGACCCTCTAAAACATTATATGCATAAGCCTGTAGGTGAGCTGACCCTATAACAGATTGTAGGTGAGGGCCTGCGTCTAAAAGATTGTAGGTGAGGGCCTGCTGGTGAGATGACCCTGTAAAACATTATGGTTTAGGGCCTGCTGGTAAGCTGACCCTCTAAAACAATTTATGTGAGGGCCGGTAGCTGAACTGACCCTCTAAAAATTGCAGTTAAGGGCCTGCTGGTGAGCTGACCCTCTAAAACATTATATGCGAGGGCCTGCAGGTAAGCTGACCCTCTAAAAGTTTGCAGGTGAGGGCATGCTGGTGAGCTGAAACTCTCAAAAATTATATGCAAGGGCCTGCAGGTGAGCTGACCCTCTAAAACATTATATGCGAGGGCCAGCAGGTGACCTGGCCCTCTAAAAGATTGTAGGTGAGGGCCTGCTGGTGAGCTAACCCTCTAAAACAGTATATGTGAGGGCCTGCAGGTAAGCTGACCGTCTAAAATATTGTAGGTGAGGGCCTGCTGGTGAGCTGACCCTGTAAAACATTATGGTTTAGGGCCTGCTGGTAAGCTGACCCTCAAAAACAATAAATGCAAGGGTGTGAAGGTGAGTTGACCCTGTAAAACAATATGGTTAAGGGCCTGCTGGTGAGCTGATCTTCCAAAACATTATATGCAATGCCTGCTGGTGAGCTGACCCTCTAAAACATTATATGCAAGGGACTGCTATTGATCTGACCCTCTAAACCATTATATGCGAGGGCCTGCAGGTGAGCTGACCCTCTAAAAGATTGTAGGTGAGGGACTGCTGGTGAGCCGATCCTCTAAAACATTATATGCGAGGTCCTGCAGGTGAGCTGACCCCCTAAAAAATTGTAGGTGAGGGACTGCTGGTGAGCTAACCCTCTATAACATTATACGCGAGGGCCTGCTGGTAAGCTGACCGTCTAAAAGATTATAGGTGAGGGCCTGCTGGTGAGCTAACCCTCTAAAACATTAGAAGTGAGAGCCTGCAGGAAAGCTGGCCCTCTAAAAGATTATAGGTGAGGGCCTGCTGGTAAGCTGACCCTTTAAAACATTTTGGTTGAGGGCCTGCTGGTGACTGACTCTCAAAATCATTATATGCGAGGGTCTGCAGGTGAGTTGACCCCGTAAAACATTTAGGTTAAGGGCCTGCTGGTGAGCTGACATTCAAAAACATAATATGTGATGCCTGCTGGTAAGCTAACCCTCTAAAAGATTGTAGGTAAGGGCCTGCTGGTGAGCTGACCATCTAAAACATTATATGTGAGGGCCTGCAGGTGAGCTGACCCTCTAAAAGATTGTAGGTGAGGGCCTGCTGGAGAGCTGACCCACTAAAACATTATATGCGAGAGCCTGCTGGTGAGCTGACTCTCAAAAACATTATATGCGAGGATCTGTAGGTGAGTTGACCCTGTAAAGCATTATGGTTAAGGGCCTGCTGGTGAGCTGACCTTCAAAAACATTATATGCAATGCCTGCTGGTGAGCTGACCCTCTCAAAGATTGTAGGTGAGGGCCTGCTGGTGAGCTGACCCTCTAAAACATTATATGCGAGGGCCTGCAGGTGAGCTGACCCTCTAAAAAAATTGTAGGTGAGATCCTGCTGGTGAGATATTGTATTATACTATTGTACCTTTATGGTTTTGAATAGATAAGCTGTTTAAGGGCTCATTCACATGAACGCGTGCCGCCCGTTGCCATATTGCGGCCCGCATTTGCGGATCTACAATACACGGACACCGTTCCGTGTGCATTCCATTCACTTCACGGGGTCTGCAAAGCCGCTGAACAGTGCGGAACGATAGCACGGAACGGAACACTACAGAAACACTACGGAGTGCTTCCTGGGGTTCCATCCCGTGCCTCCGCACTGCAAAAACATGCTTTATCTTTTTGTGTAACGGGTGGATCGCAAACCCATTCAAGTGAATGCGTCCGTGATCCCCATGTGGCTGGGCCACAGTCGGTGCCCGTGCATTGCGGACCGCAATTTGGGTTCCACAGCATGGGCACGGGCTTCACACGGTTGTGTGAACAAGCCCTAAGGCTGATAGAGCCTTTACTGCAATGAGAGGAACAATGCCAATACACCCTTCCATACTTTGACATGGTCTTGGCAGCTGTATTTTAATTCTGTACTCCTCTGCCCGGGAATTACAGACAAGTCTAGCAAGAACCTTATTGACAGCCTTAGATTCTGCAGAGAGAGAGACTTTGGAAATATAGAGAGGAGAACTACAACCCTCATCATTGGTCATATACATACATTGCTATGAGGGAAGATTTGCATCACTGAATTGTTGGAAACTGTGTTTTGTTAACATTGGAAGTACTACAACTCTCATTCTGCACCTTAGCAAAGTAAAATGTGTCTATTTTCTATAAATGGCCTGGTTTCTGACTCCAACATCATTCGCTGGCCAAAACACATAAATCGTCTACCTTGCACCCGTACCAAACTCATACCACCAAGTGTATACTAACTATCATCAGGTAGGAGCCCCAACATCAGGGTGTGCTTTGAGGGAAGAAAGGATGCACCCTAAAGTCACTTCTCGGAACTAGGGAGCATTGGTGTAAACACTGCCACTGTGATTTATGCGAACAGCTGTTGCAGACAGAGTGACTACCACTTCCATCTTCCACTCCGCTCCACTTGAGCTTGCGGCACATTTAACTATCTAATAACAAGGACAGGTGCATTCTGCAATCTTACTAAGCCCTCAAACTAGTGTTAAAATTGAGAGATTAGCCAACATGTCCTACTATGAAGACATGTCTGAGCCCAAGCACCGAGCGCCCAAGCACAATGGAAGTCAATGGGAGAACCCGAGTATTAAACCAGGCACCCCTTGCTCTGAAGAGGGGAGGGTGTCTGGTTCACATGAAAAGGTCATAAATTGATGGAAACACCACTGAAATGGTTCAGGAAAAGCATGGGGAGGATGTCTGGATGCATCTTGGACTCCCATGTCGCTGCTGGGAACGATGTTGACCAAGTAGTATGCCACTTTTACAGAATGACAATAATGCGCACAAAACCAAAGATAAAATCGATTTTAAAAGAAAAATTGTTACGAAACATTCTTTGCTTTATATTTACTTGTATATAAAGTGCAAATGCTGCCAAAAATTACAAGGAAGAGGCACTCCGATACAACCTGTATATCACATAATGGAGGGCCTCATTCACATTGTGGTACAATTGTTCAGGGAGAGGGACTCCTACACTCATAAAGCCTATACACTAAGTGAAAGGGCTTCCAAAAATTACGAGGAACCGGCACTCAAAAACGCCCTTTATAACAAATAAAGGATGGCATAAAAAACACCCTTCAAGAATTTTGATTTATGGCCTGCTGGTGACCCTCAAAAACATTAGTAGCAAGGGCTTGCTGGTGACCCTCTAAAACATTATGTGCGAGGGCCTGCTGCTAAGCTGACCATCTAAAACAATAGGGGTGAACAGAGCTAACTCTCCAAAACTCTCTAAAACAGAGTACCTGCTGCTAATCTGAGCATCGAAACAATTATCGGCGAGTGCCTGTTGCTGAGCTGACCATTAAAAAAACTTATGGGTGAGTGCTTGCTGCTTAGCTAACCGCTAAAAGAAATCTAGGAGTAGGCCTGTTGGTAAGCTGACCCTGTAAAACATTATAGTTGGGGGCCGACTGGTGAGCTGACCCACAAAAAAATGATATGCAAGGATCTGTAGGTGAGTTGACCATGTAAAACATTATGGTTAAGGGCCTGCTGGTGAGCTGACCTATAAAAAACATTATATGTGATGCCTGCTGGTGAGCTGACCCTCTAAAACATTATATGCGAGGGCCTGCAGGTGAGCTTACCTTCTAAAACATTATATGCATAAGCCTGTAGGTGAGCTGACCCTATAACAGATTGTAGGTGAGGGCCTGCTGGTGAGCTAACCCTCTAAACCATTATATGCGAGAGACTTAAGGTAAACTGGCTTTCTAAAAGATTGTGGGTGAGGGCCTGCTGGTGAGCCAACCCTCTAAAACAATATATGTGAGAGCCTGCAGGTGAGCTGACCCTCTAAAAGAATGTAGGTGAGGGCCTGCTGGTGGGGAGGACCACTAAAACATTATGTGCCAGGGCCTGCAGGTGAGCTGACCCTCTAAAACATTTTATGTGAGGGCCTGTAGGTGAGCTGACCCTCTAAAACATTATATGCGAGGGCCTGCAGGTGAGTTGACCCTCTAAAAGTTTACAGGTGAGGGCTTGCAGGTAAGCTGACCATCTAAAAGAGTGTAAGTGAGGGCCTCCTGATGAGATAACCCACTAAAACATTATATGTGAGGGCCTGCAGGTGAGCTGACCCTCTAAAACAATTTATGTGAGTGCCTGTAGGTGAGCTGACCTTCTAAAAATTGCAGTTAAGGGCCTGCTGGTAAGCTAACCCTCTAAAACAGTATTTGTGTGGGCCTGTGGGTAAGCTGACCGTCTAAAAGATTGTAGGTGAGGGCCTGCTGTTGAGCTGACCCTGTAAAACATTATGGTTTAGGGCTTGCTGGTAAGCTGACCCTCAAAAACAATATATGCAAGTGTGAAGGTGAGTTGACCCTGTAAAACAATATGGTTAAGGGCCTGGTAAGCTGACCTTCCAAAATATTATATGTGATTCATGCTGGTGAGCTGACCCTCTAAAACATTATATGCAAGGGACTGCTCTTGAACTGACTCTCTAAAACATTATATGCGAGGGCCTGCAGGTGAGCTGAACCTCTAAAAGATTGTAGGTGAGGGACTGCTGCGAGCTGATGCTGTAAAACATTATATGCGAGGGCCTGCAGGTGAGCTGACCCTCTAAAAAATTGTAGGTGAGGGACTGCTGGTGAGCTAACCCTCCAAAACATTATATGCAAGGGCCTGCTGGTAACCTGACCATCTAAAAGAGTGTAGGTGAGGGCCTGCTAGTGAGCTAACCCTCTAAAACATTATAAGTGAGAGACTGCAGGTAAGCTGGCCCTCTAAAAGATTGTAGGTGAGGGCCTGCTGGTAAGCTGACCCTGTAAAACATTATGGTTGAGGGCAGGCTGGTGAGCTGACTCTCAAAAACATTATATGTGATGCCTGCTGTTGAGCTGACCCTCTAAATCATTATATGCAAGGGCCTGCAGGTGAGCTTACCCTCTAAAACAATATATGCATTAGCCTGTAGGTGAGTTGACCCTATAACAGATTGTAAGTGAGGGCCTGCTGTTGAGCTAACCCTCTAAAACATTATTTGCGAGAGACTTCAGGTAAGCTGGCTCTCTAAAAGATTGTAGGTGAGGACCTGCTGGTGAGCTTACCCTCTAAAACATTATATGCGAAGGCCTGCAGGTGAGATGACCCTCTAAAAGTTTGCAGGTGAGGGCGTGCTGGTGATCTGACCCTCTCTAAAAAATTATAATCAAGGGCCTGCAGGTGAGCTGACTGTCTTTGTAGGTGAGGGTCTCCTGATGAGATGACCCACTAAAAATTGTATGCAAGGGCCAGCAGATGAGCTGACCCTCTAAAAATTGCAGGTAAGTGCCTGCTGGTGAGATGACCCTCTAAAACATTACATGTGAGGGCCTGCAGGTAAGCTGACCATCTAAAAGATTGTAGGTGAGGGCCTGCTGGTGAGCTGACCCTCTAAAACATTATGGTTTAGGGCCTGCTGGTAAGATGACCCTCAAAAACAATACATGCAAGGGTGTGAAGGTGAGTTGACCCTGTAAAACAATATGGTTAATGGCCTGCTGGTGAGCTGACCTTCCAAAACATTATATGCGATGCCTGCTGGTGATTTGACCCTCTAAAACATTATATGCAAGGGACTGCTGTTGATCTGACCCTCTAAAACATTATATGCGAGGGCCTGCAGGTGAGCTGACCCTCTAAAAGATTGTAGGTGAGGGACTGCTGGTGAGCCGATCCTCTAAAACATTATATGCGAGGGCCTGCAGGTGAGCTGACCCTCTAAAACAATATATACGAGGGCCTGTAGGTCAGCTGACCCTCTAATACATTTTAGGTTAGGGCCTGCTGGTTAGCTGACCCTCTAAAACATTATATGCGAGGGCCTGCAGGTGAGATGACCCTCTAAAAGATTGTAGGTGAGGTCCTGCTGGTGAGCTGACCCTCTAAAACATTATATGCAAGGGCCTGCGGGCAAGCTGACCCTCTAAAAGATTGTAGGTGAGGGCATGCTGGTGAGCTGACCCTCTAAAACATTATATGTTAGGGCCTGCAGGTAAGCTGACCGTCTAAAAGATTGTAGTTGAGGGCCTGCTGGTGATCTGACCATCTAAAACATTATATGGGAGGGCCTGCAGGTGAGCTGATCCTCTAAAAGTTTGCAGGTGAGGGCTGCTGGTGAGCTGACCCTCTAAAAAATTATATGCAAGGGCCTGCAGGTGAGCTGACCGTCTAAAAGGTTGTTGGTGATGGCCTCCTGATGAGATGACCCACTAAAGCATTATATGCGAGGGCCTGCAGGTGAGCTGACCCTCTAAAACATTATTTGTGAGGGCCTGTAGGTGAGCCGACCCTCTAATAATTGCAGTTAAGGGCCTGCTGGTGAGCTGACCCTCTAAAACATTATATGTGAGGGCCTGCAGGTGAGCTGGCCCTCTAAAAGATTGTAGGTGAGGGCCTGCTGGTGAGCTGACCCTGTAAAACATTATGGTTTAGGGCCTGCTGGTAAGCTGACCCTCAAAAACAATATATGCAAGGGTGTGAAGGTGAGTTGACCCTGTAAAACAATATGGTTAATGGCCTGCTGGTGAGCTGACCTTCCAAAACATTATATGCGATGACTACTGGTAAGTTGACCCTCTAAAACATTATATGCAAGGGACTGCTGTTGATCTGACCCTCTAAAACATTATATGCAAGGGCCTGCAGGTGAGCTGACCTTCTAAAATATTGTTGGTGAGGGACTGCTGGTGAGCCGATCCTCTAAAACATTATATACGAGGGCCTGCAGGTGAGCTGACCCCCTAAAAATTTTTAGGTGAGGGACTGCTGGTGAGCTAACCCTCTAAAACATTATATGTGAGGGCCTGCTGGTAAGCTGACCGTCTAAAAGATTGTAGGTGAGGGCCTGACAGTGAATTAACACTCTAAAACATTATAAGTAAGCCTGCAGGTAAGCTGGCCCTCTAAAAGATTGTAGGTGAGGGCCTGCTGGTAAGCTGACCCTGTAAAACATTTTTGTTGAGGGCCTGCTGGTAAGCTGACTCTCAAAAACATTATATGCAAGGGTCTGCAGGTGAGTTGACCCCGTAAAACATTATGGTTAAGGGCCTGCAGGTGAGCTGACATTCAAAAACATTATATGTGATGCCTGCTGGTGAGCTGACCCTCTAAAAGATTGTAGGTGAGGGCCTACTGGTGAGCTGACCCTCTAAAACATTATATGTGAGGGCCTGCAGGTGAGCTGACCCTCTAAAAGATTGTAGGTAAGGGCCTGCTGGTGAGCTAACCTTATTAAACATTATATGCAAGGGCCTACAGGTGAGCTGACCCTCTAAAAGATTGTAGGTGAGGGTCTGCTGGTGAGCTGACCCTCTAAAACATTATATGCAAGGGCCTATAGGTGAGCTGACCCTCTAAAAGATTGTAGGTGAGGGCCTGCTGGTGAGCTGACTCTCTAAAACATTATATGCAAGGGCCTGCAGGTGGGCTGACCCTTAAAAAAAGATTGTAGGTGAGGGCATGCTGGTGATCTGACCATCTAAAAGATTGTAGGTGAGGGCCCTTTAGCTGTAGGTCAGCTGACCCTCTAAAAGATTTTAGGTGAGGGCCTTCAAGTGAACTGACCCTCAAAAAGATTGTAGGTGAGGGCCTGCTGGTGAGCTGACCCCCTAAGACATTATATGTGATGGCCTGCAGATGAGCTGGCCCTCGAAAAGATTGTAGGTGAGGGCCTGCTGGTGAGCTGACCATCTAAAACATTATATGTGAGGGCCTGCAGGTAAGCTGACCCTCTAAAAGATTTTATTGGAGGGCCTGATAGTGAGCTGACCCTCTAAAACATTATATGCAAGGGCCTGTAGGTGAGCTGACCCTTTAAAAGATTGTAGGTGAGGGCCTGCTGGTGAGATGACCCACTAAAACATTTTATGCTAGGGCCTGCAGGTGAGCTGACCCGCTAAAACATTATATGCGAGGGCCTGTAGGTGAGCTGACCCTCTAAAAGATGTAGGTAAGTGCATGCTGGTGAGCTGACCCTCTAACACATTATATGCGAGGGCCTGCAGTTGAGCTGGCCCTCTAAATGATTGTAGGTGAGGGCCTGATGGTGAGCTAACCATCTAAAACAGTATATGCGAGGGCCTGCTAGAGAGCTGACCCTCAAAAACATTATATGCAAGGGTCTGTAGGTGAGTTGACCCTGTAAAGCATTTTGGATAAGGGCCTGCTGGTGAGCTGACCTTCAAAAAAATTATATGCGATGCCTGCTGGTGAGCTGACCCGCTAAAATATTGTAGGTGAGGGCCTGCTGGTGACCTGACCCTCTAAAACATTATATGCGAGGGGCTGTAGGTGAGCTGACCCTCTAAAAAAGCTTGTAGGTGAGAGCCTGCTGGTGAGATGACCCTCTAAAACATTATATACAAGGGCCTGCAGGGGAGCTAATCCTCTAAAACATTATATGCAATTTCCTGTAGGTGAGCTGACCCTTTAAAAGATTGCAGTTATGGGCCTGCTGGTGATCTGACTCTCTAAAACATTATATACGAGGGCCTGCAGATGAGCTGACCCTTTAAAAGATTGTAGGTGAGGGTCTGCTGGTGAGCTGACCATCTAAAACATTATATGCGATGGCCTGCAGGTGAGATGACCCTCTAAAAGATTGTAGGTGAGGTCCTGCTGGTGAGCTGACCCTGTAAAACATTATATGCAAGGGCCTGCAGGCGAGCTGACCCTTTAAAAGATTGTAGGTGAGGGCATGCTAGTGAGCTGACCCTCTAAAACATTATATGTTAGGGCCTGCAGATGAGCTGACCCTCTAAAAGATTGTAGGTGAGGTTCTGCTGGTGATCTGACCCTCTAAAACATTATATGTGAGGGCCTGTAGGTCAGCTGACCCTCTAAAAGATTTTAGGTTAGGGCCTGCTGGTGAGCTGACACTCTAAAACATTATATGCGAGGGCCTGCAGGTGAGCTGACCCTCAAAAAGATTGTAGGTGATTCTTTATGTTCTCTAGGACGGGAAACTCAAAAGAAATCATGACCGACCAAGGCATCCCATTCATGTCCAGGGCAATGAAGGAGCTGTGCCGATTGTTTAAGGTGACACACATTCGTACCTCGGTATATCATCCTCAAACGGATGGGTTGGTCGAGAGATTTAATAGTAACCCTGAAGCATATGCTAAAAAAGGTAGTTGAAAAAGATGGTCGGGACTGTCTTCTTCCATACCTGATGTTCTCCATTCGGGAGGTGCTGCAGGCTTCTACAGGTTTCTCACCTATTGAGCTGGTTTATGGTCGGCACCCAAGGGGACTGTTAGATGTGACAAAAGAAACCTGGGAAGCTGAGGCCACCCCATATAAAAGTATTATTGAACACGTGGTGCAAATGCAGGGTCAAATCGAAAAAGTCTTGCCCATTATTAGAGGGCACCTGCAAAAGGCGCAAGAGGCCCAACGTAGAGTTTATAACAGGACAGCAAAAATCAGGCAATTCAACCCGAGGGACCGGGTGTTAGTATTGGTACCAACAGTCGAAAGTAAGTTCTTGGCAAAGTGTCAAGGTCCTTATGAGGTAGTAGAAAAGGTCGGAGAAGTAAATTATAAGGTATCATCAACCAGGGAGACATAAATAATACCAATTGTATCATGTAAACGTAATGAAACATTCGAATGACAGAGATGTCTTGGTTGCTGCCAGTCCCAAGGGTAGTAGGTCACCACATCCAGCCCCCATAATTAAAATAGGAGATCCCCTCTCTGACACCCAACAGCAGGAAGTAAATCCGTTCCTGCAGAGTAACAAAAGGATGTTCTCGGACCTGCCCGGGAGGAACTACCTGGTAAAACATGATATTGTTACTGATCCAGGAAAACCTTAAACCCTAAAGAATACCGGAAGCCTGTTGGGAAGCAGTCTCTATCGAAGTGAAGGGTATGCTGGAATTGGGAGTCATTGAAGAGTCGCAAAGTGAGTGGTCCAGCCCGATAGTGTTGATTACCAAACCAAATGGGATTTGGCAATTTTGCAATGACTTTAGGAAGCTAAATAAAATCTCCTAATTTGATGCATATACCATGCCCAGAGTCAATGAATTGATTGATAAACTAGGTAGAGCCAGATACATGATGACTCTGGATCTTACCAAAGGGTATTGGCAAATTCCCTTAACGGATAGAGCCAAGGAAAAAACGTCTTTTTCCACCCCGGAAGGTTTGTTCCAGTACAAAAACATGCCGTTTGGTTTACATGGGGCGCCAGCGACATTCCAGAAGTTGATGGATTTAATTTTGAGACCCCATAGTAGTTACGCAACAGCTTACTTAGACAATGTGGTTGTGTTTAGTGCAGACTGGGGAAGTCACCTCAATAAAGTACAGTCAGTACTAGATGCTATAAGTGACGCAGGCCTTACAATAAATGCAGAAAAGTGTGCCATAGGACTGGAAGAGGCCAAATAACTGGGATATGTTATTGGCAGGAGTATAATTAAGCCCCAAGTGGATAAAGTGTAGGCTATATGGAATTGGCCGAGGCCTGTAACTACTAAACAAGTGGTGCTTTTATAGGGATCACTGGATACTCCCGGGGGTTTGTACCAAATATTTTGGCAATAGCAGCACAGTTGATGGACTTGACAAAAGGAACAAATCTTAAATCGTCTCTGTGTGAACGAACGGTGTTAGTGACACCAGATTTCAGCAAGGAATTCTTGGTCCAGATGGATGCCTCTGACACAGGACTGGGGGCAGTCCTATCTCAAATGGTAAATGGTGAAGAACACCCGGTGTTATAGTTAAGCCGGAAGTTAACGCCGGCGGAAAATAACTAAGCAATTATAGAGCGTGAATGCTTAGCAGTAAAGTGGTGATTGGAATCCTTGAAGTATTACCTGCTAGGTAGAAAATGTAAACTAGTGCAAGACCATGCCCCACTAGTGTGGATGAAGCTTAATAAGGAAAAGAATGCTAGGGTTACAAGGTGGTTTCTCGCACTGCAGAATTTTATTTTTTCCCTAGAACACAGATCAGGGAAGTCACAATGCAATGTGGATGCGCTGTCAAGGATCCATTGCATGATGGCTCAAAGTGCCCAGACCTCCGGTCTAGAGATGAGGGATTCTTCTTCACCTCATTGAGCAGTCTGCGCTTGGCTCTTGCTTTCATCTTTACAGAACGGCCACTTCTAGGGAGAGTAGCAGCAGTGCTGAACTTTCTCCATTTATAGACAATTTGTCTTACCGTGGACTGATGAACAGCAAGGCTTTTGGAGATACTTTTATAACCCTTTCCAGCTTTATGCAAGTCAACAATTCTTAATCGTAGGTCTTCTGAGAGCTCCTTTGTGCAAGGCTTCATTCACATCAGGCAATGCTTCTTGCTAAAAGTAAACCCAGAACTGGTGTGTGTGTTTTTTTATAGGGCAGGGCGACTGTAACCAACACCTCCAATCTCATCTTATTGATTGGACTCCAGTTGGCTGATACCTCATTCCAATTAGCTCTTGGAGATGTCATTAGTCTAGGGGTTTACATAATTTATCCACCTGCACTGTGAATGTTTACATGGTGTGTTCAATAAAAACATGGTAACATATAATTTTGTGTGTTATTAGTTTTAGACCTATTGTTGAAGATCAGATCATATTTTATGACCAATTTGTGCAGAAATCCATATCATTCCATAGGGTACACATACTTTTTCTTGCAAATGTATATATTGTAGGAGGGCGCAAGGGTTCGTCATTGACGGAAGGTATGTGTTACTGAGACTCCTGGTCTCGGTGAGATAAGAACCAGTAATTTTGTGTGTTAGCAGCAGCTAGTGCTCGCTGACATTGTTGTTTTACTTAGTATGGATGTAAAGCCGATCCGGGCCAATTCTTATTGGCAGCAGCCAAAGAGCAGGGTGGGTGGCTGTTCCCCATGTTTCCAAGCCGGGTTTTGGGCTGGGCTATAAAAACCCAGCCAACAGTCTCAGCTGGGTGGAATTGATCCTCCATCTGACAGTGGAGCTCTGTCAGGCTCTGCTTTGGGACCTAAACGTTTGATACCATGCTGGAGAACCACAGGCTGGGAATCAGTCACCCTAAAGCCTGGTGTGGACGACTGTGGACTGCAGTGGATAAGTCAGCCTGCCAGGTGACATCTTTGTCCTGTGGACTTTGTGCTGTGTGAATTAACACCACGACTCTGCAAAGTGTTTGTTTAACTTTTTTCCTTTTGTGTGAATAAACACTGAACTTTTGCTTTACTACCGTGTTCTTGCCTCTGTACTGCGTCTGCTTACCCTGCCTACCAGAGCAAATCCCTACAAATGGTGGCTTGGAGTGGGCAAGCGCAGTGAGGCTGACGTGAACGCCCAAATATTTTTGGTTTACATTTTTGGGCATGGTTATATGTCAGTTATCAAACCAGCTAAATTCAAACTGGTGTCACACGACAAAATGGAGGCTGTTGTGAAGGCCCTCATGGAGGTTAATTTGCAGCAGCCAGAGACCAATCTGCACCAACGAGAGGCTAACAAGCAGAAGCAAGAGACCAACCAATTGCTGCTACAACACGTGATGGCTTTGCAGACAGCAGGAGCAACCCCAAGCGTCCACGATGCCCAAAAAGCAGTCTGTGCAGCGATCCCTAAGATGACACCCACAGATGACATTGAAACCTACCTGGCGATGTTTAAGAAAGTGGCCACCAGGGAAAGGCTGCCCCAGGACTAGTGGGCTGAGGTAGTCTCTCTTTTCCTGGCATCAGAGTCTCAGCGGGTGTATTTTGACTTGCCGGATGATCAAGTGGCCAACTACCTAAAGGTAAAGGGTGAGATTTTGGCAAGACTGGGGGTAAATGTGCTGGTCCGGGCCTAGCGGGTGCATCAGTGGGGGTTCAACCTGGCTGAGCCATGAGAGCCCAGTATTATAACCTGCTCAACCTTTTGAAAAAGTGGCTACAGCCTGACGTGCTGAGCCCCACTGCTATGCTGGACCGGTGGTTAGCAGATATGTTCTGGAGGGCTCTGCCACCCTCTCTCCAGCAATGAATTAGCCAGGTCTCTCTAGGTAATGCGCTTGAGATGGTCGGCGCTGCATCAAGTAGGCCTGAGTCATGCGCTCTGCATGGCACATGTGTACAATCTGGTTGTAAAGCGGTTCCTGAAGTCTTCACCCCATCTGCAAGACATCCTGAAAATGGCTAGGAAACCACTCTTACACTACAAAGCACACCCTCCTCGAGCTGCAAAGGTAGAATGGCGTTCCCCAGCATCGGCTGATATGCAACATTTCCACCCGTTGAAACTCCACCCTCCATATGCTGGACCAACTGAAGAGAGAAAGGCCATAAACGATTTCTTGATTATACAGACGGACTGGAGTACTCCCTTATGTAACTTCGATATCAGCCACTGGCAGCTCATGCGTGACACCTGCCATTTGCTCAGGCCCTTTGAGGAGCACATTTTATTTTTTAGTCTCCAGGACTACGGGATGAACAATGTCATTCCACTGCTTTATGTCCTGGAATAGATGCTACTAAATCTGTCTGGCCAGGGGACAGGAGACATGGCGCCTACATCTGATTTGATTTTACTCAAATTTATTGTCATTACACATGAAAAATACAGGGTAACAAAATACAGTTTGCATCTAATCAGAAGTGCAAAGGGCAGATAAGGATAGTGTAGAAAGCAGGAATAGTTATGTACAGAATTTGTACAAATACATTAAGTATACAGGTGTTTATATTGCTATATAGAAAACAAATATACAGATGTACTATGGACAATTATATAGATGTACTAAAGTATACATACAGTATATACAGATATACAGATGTGCTGATGTATAAATACAGTTGCAAGAAAAAGTATGTGAACCCTTTGGAATAATATGGATTTCTGCACAAATTGGTCATAAAATGTGATCTGAGCTTCATCTAAGTCACAACAACAGACAATCACAGTTTGATTAAACTAATAACACACAAAGAATTAAATGTTACCATGTTTTTATTGAACACACCATGTAAACATTCACAGTGCAGGTGGAAAAAGTATTTGAACCCCTAGACTAATGACATCTCCAAGAGCTAATTGGAGTGAGATGTCAGCCAACTTGAGTCCAATCAATGAGATGAGATTTGAGGTGTTGGTTACAGCTGCCCTGCCCTATAAAAAACACACACCAGTTATGGGTTTCCTTTTCACAAGAAGCATTGCCTGATATGAATGATGCATCACACAAAAGAGCTCTCAGAAGACCTACAATTAAGAATTGTTGACTTGCATAAAGATGGAAAGGGTTATAAAAGTATCTCCAAAAGCCTTGCTGTTCATCAGTCCATGTTAAATCAAATTGTCTATAAATGGAGAAAGTTCAGTACTGCTGCTACTCTCCCTAGGAGTAGCCGTCCTGTAAAGATGACTAAAGACTTACAAAAGCTCTGGTATATGCTAACATCCCTGTTAGCGAATCTACGATACGTAAAACACTAAACAAGAATGGATTTCATGGGAGGATACCACAGAGGAAGTAACTGCTGTCCAGAAAAAACCCATTGCTGCACGTTTACAGATTGCACAAGAGCACCGGGATGTTCTACAGCAGTACTGGCAAAATATTCTGTGGACAGATGAAACCAAAGTTGAGTTGTTTGGAAGAAACACACAACACTATGTGTGGAGAAAAAGAGGCACAGCACACCAACATCAAAACCTCATCCCAACGGTGAAGTATGGTGGTGGGGGCATCATGGTTTGGGGTTGCTTTGCTGAGTCAGGGCCTGTACGGTTTGCTATCATCGAAGAAAAAATGAATTCCCAAGTTTATCAAGACATTTTGCAGGAGAACCTAAGGCAATCTGTCCACCAGCTGAAGCTCAACAGAAGATGGGTTTTGCAACAGGACTACAACCCAAAGCATAGAAGTAAATCAACAACAGAATGGTTTAAACAGAAGAAAATACACCTTCTGGAGTGGCCCAGTCAGAGTCCTGACCTCAACCCAATTTGAGATGCTGTGGCATGACCTCAAGAAAGTGATTCACACCAGAAATCCCAAGAATATTGCTGAACTGAAACAGTTCTGTAAAGAGGAATGGTCAATAATTACTCCTGACCATTGTGCACGTCTGATCTGCAACTACAGGAAATGTTTGGTTGAAGTTATCGCTGCCAAAGGACGTTCCACCAGTTATTAAATCCAAGGGTTCACATACTTTTTCCACCTGCACTGTGAATGTTTACATGGTGTGTTCAATAAAATCATGGTAACATTTAATTCTTTGTGTGTTATTAGTTTAAGCAGACTGTGATTGTCTATTGTTGTGACTTAGATGAAGATCAGATCACATTCTATGACCAATTTGTGCAGAAATCCATATTATTCCAAAGGGTTCACATACTTTTTCTTGCAACTGTATATACAGATGAACTGTATATTGCTATACAGACAGCAAATATACAGATGTACTATGAACAAGTATACAAAGGGTAGGAGGAGTGTAGAGGGTTAAGTGAGTGTGGATGAAAAGGTTCAGCAGGGGACAGAGTGACAGCTGTGGGGAAGAAACTTTTGCTAAACCTGCTAGTTTTAGTCTGAAGGGTCCATTAGTGCCTTTTAGAAGGAAGGAGCTTGAAGAGTTTATTGGCAGGATGAGAGGACTTCCCAAGAATGATGTGTGCCCGATGTAGACATCTCTTCTTATGAACATCCTCAATATCAGGAAGTGGAGTCCTGTAATGCGTTGGGCGGTTTCAAAAAAAAAAAAAAAAAAAAAAAAAAAAGATGCACTAATGTGCCTTCTTGACCAGGCTAGAGATGTTGGTTGATCAGGACAGATTCTCATAGATGTAGCTTCCCAGGAACTTAAAGCTCGAAACCCATTCAATAGCCATGCCATTTATGTGGTCGGGGTCATGAGTGTCTCTTCTCCTTTCTGAAGTCCACAATGACCTCTTTTGTTATTGTCAGCACACCACACAGCTAGGTGCTTTACCTCTTGCCTATAATCAGACTCATCATTGTCAGTGATGAGACCAATCACTGTGGTGTCGTCTGCAAACTTGATGATGGAATTGGATCCATACCTAGGCCTGCAGTCATAGGTGAAAAGGGAGTAGAGGAACAGGCGACTGTGATGGTGGTGGAACAGTTATTTCCTAACCTAACATGCTGGGGTCTGTTAATCAGAAGTCCATGATCCAGTTGCAGAAAGAGTTGCTGATTCCAAGAACCACAAGTTTAGTGATCAACTTGGAGGGAATGACTGTATTGAATGCTGAGCTGAAATCAACAAACAGCATTCTTGCATAAGTATTCTTGTTGTCCAGAAGTGAGAGTACACAGTAAAGCGCTGTAAATACAGTATCCTCTGTACTCCTATTACTTCAATAGGCAAATCGGTGAGGATCCAGTGTGGGGGGCAAGCATAACGTTAGATGTGCCAGGACCAATCCTCAAAGCACTTCATAACTATAGGCATGAGTGCTACATTTCTGTAAACGTTCAGACACATTGGTGATGAGTGTTTTTGCACTGGCACAATAGAGGTGGTCTTAAAGCACGCTGGTACTACTGCCTGGGTGAGCGACAGGTTAAAGATGTCAGTAAAGACCCCAGAAAGCTGCTCAGCACATGCTCGAAGAACATGTCCAGGAATGCTGTCATGGCCAGCAGCCTTGCGAGCGTTGATACTGCTCAGTGCATTATAGACATCTATGATGGTGAGAATGAAGGAATGGCAGTCATCAGAGGGTAGGGTTTTGGCAAACTTTTCCTTATTGTCCTTATCAAAACAAGTGTAGAAGTCATTTAGCTCATTGAGGGAGGACACTGTCATGGTTGTCTGTGTGGAATTGCTAAGCTTATAGTCAGAGATGGCCATGAATGCCCAGCCACAAGCGTTGTGGGTCAGAGTTGACAAAGTGTTCCTCCACCTTCAGCTTGTAGCTGTGCTTGGCCTACTCGATGCTCCTCTTCAGGTCTGCCCTGGACGTACTATATGCCTGAGCGTCACCTGATCTAAAGGCAATGTTACATGCCTTTAGTAGAAGCCGCACCTCCTTGTTCATCCATGGTTTCTGATTTGGGTACATTGTGATCTGCTTTTCTGTGGTAATATTTTCAATTGTGGTATTGATGTATTCCAGTACTGAGTACGTGTAAAAATCAATGTTAGTGTGAGAACCACAGGTGGCCTGAGAGGCAAACATGCTCCAGTCCGTGTCTTTAAACCTGTCCTGGAGTACAGAATCTACCCCCGCTGGCTACACTTTGATTTGTCTTCACTGATGGTTGATAAGCGGCAAGTACTTGTTGGTGAGAAACAAAGAAAGGTGATCAGACTGTCCCATCTCACGGCCACATATGCCCTGTGGGGGATGAACTGGAGGAGGTGGACATTCGAGCACAGGTGACAGGAGAAGAGAAGCAGGAGGAGCAGAAGCAGCCAGAGGAGCTAGAGGGCAATGAGGAAGACGAGGCAGAACTCAACAGTCTGTCACTGGGCTGCTCTGTGGTCTCCTCATGCTGCTGCCACCTCAACACTATGTGGTCTCCTCACGCTGCTGCCACCTCACCACTTTGTCACTGGGCTTGGGACGCTCTGTGGTCTTCTCATGCTGCTGCCAGCTTAACACTCTGTCACTGGACTACTCTGTGGTCTCCTCGTGCTGCTGTCACGTTACCACTCTGTCACTGGGCAACTCTGCTATCTCCTCATGCTGCTTCCACCTCAACACTCTGTCACTGGGCCACTGTGTTGACGACTAATGCAATTCCTCATGCGATTCCCACCTCCACCACTCTGTGACTGGGCCACTGTGTTAATGACTAATGGGAGTCCTCATGCAATTCCTTATGCAATTCCCGCCGTCACCAGTCTGTGACACATGCAATTCCTCATGAGATTCCTCATGCGATTCATCATGTGATTCCCACCCTCACTACTCTGTGACTGGGCAACTGTGTTGACGACACATGCAATTCCTTATGCGATTCCTTATGTGATTCATCATGCGATTCCTCATGTGATTCCTACCCTCACCACTCTGTGACTGGGCCACTATGTTGACGACTTATGCGATTCCTCATGTGATTACCCATGCTATTACACATACAATTTTCACCCTTAACATTCTGTGACTGGGCCACTGTGTTGACAACACATGTGATTCCTCATACAATTCCTCATGTGATTCCTCATGTGATTCCTTATACGATTCCTCATGTGATGTCTCATACGATTCCCATCCTCACCACTCTGTGACTGGGCCACTGTGTTTACAACACATGCGATTGCTCATGAAATTCCTCATGTGATTCCTCATGTGATTCCTCATATGATTCCCACCCTCACCACTCTGTGATTGGGCCACTGTGTTGACGACACATGTGATTCCTCATGTGATTCCCAACCTTACCACTCTGTGACTGAGCCACTGTGTCAACTGTGTTGAAAGGAGTGCACTTCTTCTTGACGCTAACACTAACCTGTAAGGCTGAGTTATTTGGTCAGTTTTGGCCCCATAACTGACCAAATAAGTGAAGTGTGAAGTGATTCTAACAGTAACGCCTATCATCTGCATATCATACTGACTCACAGTACTGTTTCACTAGCACAGCGGGCTCCCTATGCATGTTTCTGCAATGCACAGTGTTCTACACTACTATGCAGGCTCTCAGCAGCCAAAATCAGCTGTTTTTTAATGCAATTTGTCAATGACATCCCTATAGAAAACAATCTGCATGGACATAATAAATTACAGCCTCTGTAAGGCAGGTGATGTAATGTACAATTCTGTACCTCTTCTAATAGCCAAATCAGTAAATTTTGATCATCTGATCATAAGTCGGAAAGCCAAACAACCTCTACACAGAAACAAGCCTCAACTGGGGCCCTTACTGCCAAAAATCCCTCCCATTTTTCGAGCTACCTAATTGATTTTCGTCACAATGTCCCTCAGGTTTTTTAGTTTTTTTCCCCTCTTCCAGGTAATTACTGGATGACTATGAATGTACCCCCTTAGGTCTTTATCCATTAGCAAAACCTGCCAGTACTTCCCCAAAAAATCTGGGGGGTATTCTCATTTTGACATCTCTTCGTCCAACTAACCAAAAGGGATTCTCTTATGGAATGTTTGGCCTTGATGTATCCACTCTTTATTACCTTCCTGCTGTATCCTCTTTCCTGAAAATGTCTAGAAAGGTCCACAGCTTGCAATTCATATTGGTCAGTACATATCCTCGCAATGCAACAATTCTGCCCCTCTTTTCATATCAGAGAAACATTCCTTCATTTTGCTTTTATAGCTAGGATCTAAAATAATCTACTGCTACTGCAGCTTGCCATGCTCACCTGTGTCTGTGCCCAACAAACCAGTGTTTTTTGACTCAAAACTCACCTCAAACTGTAATGGTTGGTCATGGCCAATGTCATCATTATCATGATCATCAGTATCACTAACATGTCTGTTATAATGAGTATCAGCCTCATCACTAGCTGTGCCTGGGAAAACTTCATGTATCACCAAATCCTAATCTTCCAGTTGTAAGTTCTCATTCTTCTCCACTTCCTCCTTCATGTGACTTTGTATGTGTAGACCCCCAAAGGGTGGCAAATAAGATATGGACACTGTCCTTCTTCCATCATCCCTTGTGCATCAGTGTTAACATTTACTCTAATATAAGTATCAGGGGTGTGACATTGTTAATACCGTTATTGTCTCTACTCACAAATCTGGTGGCCTCTTTGAAGAGCCTGAGTACATAACATGTATCTCTAATGACCCACCGCCACCTGCGCTCAAAATAACACATTCTCAACTCTAGTAGTCTTGTCCATGATGTAATCATTGACCAATTGCACTACCTGCATTCTCCAGCATATGCAAGATGGCATTCCAGTGATTTAGAATGTCAAAGATAAGATGATGGTAAGCACATTCTACAAGCCACAATACATTTTAAAAAACTGTGCATAACCAATTCTATGATGTCCGCTATGCAGAGTGCATGTTTTATGTCCCCAGAATGCAGTGCAGCCACAATGTTACCAACATTGTCTCTGACCAGGATGCCTAGTTGTAACTGGCAGGGAGACATCAAGCTGAAAATGTGTTGCTTGTTGCAAAAAATCAACTGATCCGCTGTGTGGCTTCTCTCGCCCAGACTCATCAGTTTTAAGACAGCATATTTAAGACAAAACATTGACCAAGTGGCCCATAAAAGACATGTACTGTCCCTGGCTGTAACAGTTAGCGACATGCATCTTCCTGCACAATGGTAAGGAGACCGCTATTTGGCCAGTTCAATTCAGTGGCGTTGCTAGGGCTGGTGTCACCCGGTGCGGTAAAAAATGGTGTCACCCCCCCTGGGACGAGTCACGTATGGGACGTCCATCAAGCTCCGCCCTGCCGCCGCCGCGCCGCTGACATCCCTTCACTGAGCCTGCCGACCAACCCAAGCGGTAACCCACACTGCCCCACATAAAAAATATGCCCCCCACACTGCCCCACATAAAAAATATGCCCCCCACACTGCCCCACATTAAGTAATATGCCCCCCCACACTGCCCCACATTAAAGGGGTTCTGAACTTTGTTTTAACTGATGATCTATCCTCTGGATAGATCATCAGCATCTGATCAGCAGGGGTCCGACACGCGGGATCCCCGCCAATCAGCTGTTTGAGAAGGCAGCAGCGCTCCAGCAGCGCCGCGGCCTTCTCACTGTTTACCGCTGGCCCAGTGACGTCACGACTAGAATCAACTAGCGTGGGAGGGGCTAAGCTCTGTTTACTTGAACGGAGCTTAGACGCGCCCAGGCCATTTGATACTAGTCGTGACATTACTGAGCCAGCGGCGCTGCTGCCTTCTCAAACTGCTGATCGGCGGGGGTCCCGGGTGTTGGACCCCCGCTGTTCAGATGCTAAACAAAGTGCAAAACCCCTTTAAGTAATATGCCCCCCCACACTGCCCTCAATTATGTACTTTGCCCCCCACTAAGTAATTTTTCCCCACACTGCCCTCCATTATGTAGTTTGCGGCATTTCCACCTTCTGTTCAAGCTTTACCCTGGCTGGACCTGGAGGCCCCAACCCCCTGCCCCCCCTAAATATAATAAATACTATAATGGGGTATTAAATTAAATCTAAATATAAAGTCAATATGCGCTCTCTGCGCTACCTCCCACACCTCCTCCTCCCTCAGGCGCGGCAGGGGCAGGTCTGGCTGGCTGTGTGAGTGAGTCACCACCCAATCCATTAGCTCCAGACTCGAGTCCTGGGCCTGCAGGCTGCTCCTGCAGTGCAGCCGCGGCGCCGCTACTCACCAGGTAGTCACACCCCCTTCTCCACGTGACGGCCGGACCGACATCCTTGCTACTGAGTAAGGAGTAGTGATGGGAAGTTCGGATCTTTTAGGTGAATCGGTTCATTTGAATCAGCTCATTCAAATGAACCGATTCATGAATCGGATCTTCGGTTCACTTGCTGAGTCACTGACTGCTGAGCTGACTCGCAAGTGAACCGAAGACTCTAGGTGCCGGTGCGCATGCGCAGATGCTATCCATTCGATTCACTTGCTGCTGACTCAGTGCAGTCGGCTCTTCAGCTCTCTAATTAGTAATGAGTCAGGATCAGGAAGAGTGATTGATTATAGTGATAGTGAAGGGAAGCTGAGGCTGACGCCGGACAGGAGGACTCAGGAGTCAGAAGCTGTCACTGTGGTGTGCAATATGCATTGTTACCCACAGTGACAATAGTCTGACACTGACAGGAGTACAAGGAACCAAGTGAAGTGAAATGTGACTGCACAGGGAAAGCTATGTGCTGAATAGATAACAGTATTACAGTAACACAGTCACTGGCTGATAATAAAATAGTCCCCATAGTCATCACTCAGGAAAATAACTAGCGTGCAATTTGTGCACGATTTTCTAATAAACCTGAAGAGAGATTGTCACCCTGTCGGATCCGTCCTGCCACCGCTCCGTCCCCGGATCCCATTGACTATAATGGGGACGGGGTGGAGCTCCAGCACGGCAGTTTGCGGTGAGAGGCCGCCGGACTAAAAAGTTGGACATGCAGGACTTTTAGTCCGGCAGCCTTTCGCCATGCACTGCCGTGCTGCGCCGGAGCTCCACCCCCGTCCCCATTATAGTCAATGGGGACGGAACGGTGGTCCGGCGAAATAACGGCAGGACGGATCTGACAGGATGAACAGCCTGTCGGATCCGTCATGCCGCTAGTGTGAAAGTAGCCTTACAATCTCATGGCTTCTGAGCAACAGATCCCGTGGTCTTCACAGTCATCTGCTGCCCAGAAACCATGATTCTGTAGGGGGACGAGCAGTAGCCATCCCTCATCCTCATGCACATGGCTCACAGGCTCAATATAGAGTAAGATCAAGATATAACACACTCCGTCTCCCACATGAACGGTGACATCTCTTTTGACAGCCAATTTTATCCTAAAGGGTTAATTCAACCTGGAATCTAAACTCTGTGTCATCTGTCACTTCTCTTAGGCTACTTTCACACTAGCATTTGATCGGATCCGTTCTGAACGGATCCGATCATAATAATGCAGACGGAGGCTCCGTTCAGAACGGATCCGTCTGCATTATATTGGCAAAAAAAAGCTAAGTGTGAAATTAGCCTGAGCGGATCCGTCCAGACTTTTACATTGAAAGTCAATGGGGGACGGATCCGCTTGAAGATTGAGCCATATTGTGGCATCTTCAAACGGATCCGTCCCCATTGACTTCCATTGTAAGTCTGGACGGATCCGCTTGCCTCCGCACGGCCAGGCTGCAAGCAGCGTTCAGGTGTCCGCCTGCTGAGCGGAGCGGAGGCTGAACGCCGCCAGACTGATGCATTCTGAGCGGATCCGCGTCCATTCAGACTACATCAGGGCTGGACGGAAGCGTTCGGGTCCGCTTGTGAGCCCCTTCAAACGGAGCTCACGAGCGGACAGCCGAACGCTAGTGTGAAACTAGCCTTATCTCTCTGCTCCTATCCCTGACCCTGGGTTCAGACCTGAGCGTTCTGAAACGAGCGCTCTGTATGCACGATTGTACGGGCGTTTACAATCGCGCATACAGAGACAAGCGAACACACATTGTCGCGCGTTCCCGAATATCTCTATGTACGGGAACGCGCGACAAAATGCCCCAAAAAAGCTCAAGAACTTGTTTGATCGTCGGGCGTTTTACAGCGCGATCGTACGTGCTGTAAAACGCCCAGATGAGAACCATTCCCATAGGGAATCATTGGTTTCTCCTTGTTCAGCGTTTTACAGCGCGTAGGAACGTGCTGTAAAACGCTCAGGTGTGAACTTAGGGTTAATCTTATCACTGCTTCAACAAAAGCAGCCAGACAGCCTCAGCCTCAGTGTGATGTAACCTGTTCTACAACCTGACTCACTGCTCTTTTAACTCAAAGAATCGAATGAGTCACAAACTTTTAACTTGTGACTCATTCGATTCCTTTCTATTCTTAGACTCCCTGCACTTACTTGTGTGACTCAGACGACTCGATTCAGAGAGCTGCTGGTGTGCTGTGCTTGCCTTGCCCCCTCAGCTCTGGTCCGTGATTGGTTGGTGGGCGGGGAGGGGTGGGGCTGGCAGAAGCCAGCTTCCACTCTAAGCTCATATTACGCTCCTCCCCGTCCCTCCCTCAGGCTCCCTGCTGCCAGTGTCTCTGCATTTTCTGTGTGACCGATCCGAGCCGTTTCAAAACGGCTGGGATCAGTCAAGGAGAACTCCAGCGGCCGGCGGGTGACACCCCATCAGACTGGTGTCACCCGATGCGGCCCGCACCCCCCGCACCCCCCTCGCAACGCCACTGGTTCAATTAATAAAAAAATTTTTTTGTTCAATCTGCATTTATTCTCGGCGAATCGCGTTAAAAACAGCTATTTCCTGGCTGCAGAGAGCCTTTGGGGTCCATTCACACGTCCGTTGTTTCTTTCCTGATCTGTTCCGTTTTTTTGCGGAACAGATCTGGACCAGATCTGTACCCATTCATTTTCAATGGGTCCTGAAAAAAAAAAAACATTTCAGGACCCATTGAAAAGGAATGGGTCCAGATGTGATCCAGATCTGTTCCGCAAAAAATGGAACAGATCAGGAAAAAAAACAACGGACGTGTGAATGGACCCTTATAGTGGTTTAGAACACTGTGCCATGCAGTAACACACATAGGGAGTCTGCTATAGTAATGAAATAATACTGTGAGTCTGTATGACATGCAGATGACATGCTTCACTCTTAGAATTACTGCACACTTCACTCATTTGGGCAGTCACGGGGCCAAAACTGATCAAATAACTCAAGTATGTACTCAGCCTTACAGGTCGATGATAGCGCCAAGAAGAAGCACACTCCTTTTACACTGTCATCAGCTGATTCCACATAGATATCTACAGAACCTGTTCTATTAAACGCTTATACAAGTAGATCCCCCCAACAGAGTGGAGAGGATGTCAGCAGTAAGTTTGTGTTGACGTCACTGATTATTTTGCCCTTCCTCTTATCCATGAGAACAAAAACAAACAGAAAAACGGATCCTGTCTGTTGAGCATCCACCTTCACACAGTCAGCATTTGGTCAGTAATCCATCAGTATTGCTAAAGAGAAAAAAAAAGGAGTGGATCCAAAACAGAGATGACACGTGAATAGAATATTTGTATGTCTTCTGTGTTTTGTACCCACTCCTGATTTTGGCTACCAAATCATAAGCCAATTCTGATGAAAAATAGGGATGATGTCATGCAGGCCTTACATCAGTTACATAGCCAGGATTCATTGTGCATCTCATTTTTCCTTCCTTCTAACAGATCAGAAGAAGGGTCAAATAAATGATGATGTCAGCCAGGCCTAAAGGCACAATAGTGGCCCAGTCATGAAGTGGGGAGGGTGGGAATTGCATGAGAAGTCCACAGAGTGGCCCTATGACATAGTGGTGATGTAGAAGCGGCATGAGGAGGCCACAGAGTGGCACAATGACAGTTTGGAGGTGGCAGCAGCTGAATCAGGAGGACACAGACTGGCACCATGACATGAGTGTGGAGGTGGCAGCAGCAGCATCTGGAGGAGGCCATAGAGTGGCACAATGACAGTGTGGAGGTGGCAGCAGCATCAGGAAGCCACAGAGTGACAAGGTGACATAGTGTGGAGGTGGCAGCAGCATGAGGAGACCACAGAGTGGCAAGGTGACAATAATGTGCAATTAGCATCAGCATCAGAGGACCACAGAGTGACAAGGTGACATAGTATGGAGGTGGTATCAGAATAAGAAGACCACATAGTGGCAAGGTGACATAGTGTGGAGGTGGCAGCAGCATGTGGGCACCTCAGAGTGGCAAGATGACATAGTGTGGAGGAGACAGCAGCATAAGAAGACCACAGAGTGGCAAGATGACATAGCATGGAGGCTGCAGCAGCATCAGAAGACCACAGAGTGGCAAGGTGACATAGTGTGGAGGCGGCAGCAGTATGAGGATACCACATAGTGCCAAGGTGACATATTGTTGAGGCGGCAGTAGCAACAGAAGACCACAGAGTGATGCGGTGACAGAGTGGGGAGGCAGGTGGCAATACCAGTACCAGCTGAAGATGGTGGGTAAAAGAAGGGGCACTCAGCATCAGATGTGTGGCATCAGTTGGGTGGCAGCATCAGAATAGTAGCTGAGGCAGGTAGCCAGAAGAAGCTGGTCTCTTTTGTCAAAGTGTTGGTGCGGCACCATGGATGATCTAGTCTGATGCATCAGGCATTGGTGGGTGGAAATCATGGCTGATCCACGCCTGATTCATCTTGACAAAGGTCAGTCTCTCCACATTTTGGGTGGGCAGGCGAGTTTTTCTTGCTGTAATTATGGCCCCGACACACTAAACACCCACTCTGATGCCACACTACTGGCCGGGCAGGACAGCTTTTCCAGGGTAAACTCGTCCAGTTACGGCCACAAATCCAGTTTGGCTGCTCCAAGTATGCCACCATCTGCTAGTTCAGGTTCTGCTCTATGTCTAGCTGCTGGTGAGTAGTTTCTTCACTATGCGGATGAATAAAGCTGCTAATCAGTGACTCTAGACTCAGCCTGCTGCTGATGGAGCTGATACTGCTTCTGTCACTCCACCCCTCCCCAGCAGCCATGGCAGTGGAACGTGAGCGCAGAGGGCCCCCAGTCAGACCTGCGAGAGGATGGATGATGGTGCAGATAGGCAGTGGCCACCTGACTACATAGGATGTCTCTATAGTTGATCAGTTTGTCCTCCCTCTCAGCGGGTGTAAAAAAGGTCCCCATTTTGGACAGGTAGCGAGGGTCCAACAAGGTGGAGAGCCAGAAGTCATCCCTCTGCCAAATAGTGACATTTGGCTGTCACTACACAAGCAAGTGAGCATGCATTGGGCCATTTGTGCAAGTAACTCAAAGGGACTCCTTGCCTCCATCTCCACTACATACTGCAACGTTGTGTCTAAGTCCTCTGCCTCATCTTCCTCATCGCCCTGTAGCTCCTCTAACTGCTCCTGCTCTTCCTCTCCTGTCACCTGTGTATAAAAACCACCCATTTCGCTACACATTGCTTGTGCTCCAATGTCCTCCTCCTCCAGTACAGCCCCCACAGGATTCGATTTCTTGATGAAAGACACAGAGGTGTTTCTCCCCTGTGTGACTCTGTTCACCCAGGCAAACGAGTTATAGAGCAGCGTGACACCGCATGTGGTATGCTGGTTGAGCACTGTGAATTGTAGAGGCGGACATTGTCGCAGGACCAACGGCGTGAGAACGTGAAGGAGGAAGCGGCTGGGCAGGAACCACATTTACCCAGTGAGCCGTAAAGGACATTTATTGTCCTTGACTGAAGTTACAGTTACCGACCAATTTTCCCAAAAATGGTTGTATCACAAACAACTTTCACCACTGAATGACTAATCGACGTTATTCGGTTCATACTGAAGATAGTCAACAATCACCCATCTATTTTCTTCATAAAGGCTGTTTCACAAAAGCATTTCACTAATGAATGGCTGATCGCTGTAATTCGGGTCATACAGAATGGCTGATCACAATTTTTACTTTTTACTCAAGGAGTGCTGCGTTACATTTATTTGGATTGTGTTTGGACCCCAGGACAAAGGGGAAAACGCTGGCACCTGAATTACTTGAAGCAAGGAATGCTGCCCTGCCATTTTCTGTGTGTGTATATGTGTACATATATATATATATATATATATAAAAAATGAAAAAAGGGCAGCACTCCAATGGATAAAAATGAAAAATAACTTTATTTACCCATAAGGCTGTGGCGACGTTTCGGCTCCAATACAAGAGCCTTCCTCAAGCAAGCCTGCTTGAGGAAGGCTCTTGTATTGGAGCCGAAACGTCGCCACAGCCTTATGGGTAAATAAAGTTATTTTTCATTTTTATCCATTGGAGTGCTGCCCTTTTTTCATTTTTTATATTTTTCTGGATTGGCTTATATCCTTGCTGGGCCTGTGCACCCTTTATTCATTTTTTCATTGTGACGGTGCTGCCATCTCCTTTTTCTTTTCTATATATATATATATATATATATATATATACAGTACAGAGCAAAAGTTTGAACACACCTCATTCAAAGAGTTTTCTTTATTTTCATGAGTATGAAAATTGTAGATTTACACTGAAGGCATCAAAACCATGAATTAACACATGTGGAATTATATACATAACAAAAAAGTGTGAAACAACTGAAAATATGGCATATTCTAGGTTCTTCAAAGTAGCCACATTTTGCTTTGATTACTGCTTTGCACACTTTTGGCATTCTCTTGATGAGCTTCAAGAGGTAGTCACCTGAAATGGTTTTCACTTCACAGGTGTGCCCTGTCAGGTTTAATAAGTGGGATTTCTTGCCTTATAAATGGGGTTGGGACCATAAGTTGCATTGTGGAGAAGTCAGGTGGATACACAGCTGATAGTCCTACTGAATAGACTGTTAGAATTTGTATTAGGGCAAGAAAAAAGCAGCTAAAAAAAGTAAAAAAAAAAACGAGTGGCCATCAGAACTTTAAGAAATGAAGGTCAGTCAGTCCAAAAAATTGGGAAAACTTTAAAAGTGTCCCCAAGTGCAGTCACAAAAACCATCAAGCACTAAAAAGAAACTGGCTCACATGCGGACCGCCCCAGGAAAGGAAGACCACGAGTCACCTCTGCTGTGGAGGATAAGTTCATCCGAGTCACCAGCCTCAGAAATCGCAGGTTAACAGCAGCTCAGATTAGAGACCAGGTCAATGCCACACAGAGTTCTAGCAGCAGACACATCTCTAGAAAAACTGTTAAGAGGAGACTGTGTGAATCAGGCCTTCTTGGTAGAATATCTGCTAGGAAACCACTGCTAAGGACAGGCAACAAGCAGAAGAGATTTGTTTGGGCTAAAGAACACAAGGAATGGACCTTAGAGCAGTGGAAATCTGTGCTTCGGTCTGATCAGTCCAAATTTGAGATCTTTGGTTCCAACCACCATGTCTTTGTGCGACGCAGAAAAGGTGAACGGATGGACTCTACATGCCTGGTTCCCACAGTGAAGCATAGAGGAGGAGGAGTGATGGTGTGCTTTGTGCATACTGAACCAGCATAGCTACCACAGCATCTTGCAGCGGCATGCTATTCCATCCGGTTTGCGTTTAGTTGGACCATCATTTATTTTTCAACAGGACAATGACCCCAAACACACCTCCAGGCTGTGTAAGGGCTATTTGACCATGAAGGAGAGTGATGGGGTGCTGCGCCAGATGACCTGGCCTCCACAGTCACCGGACCTGAACCCAATTGAGATGGTTTGGGGTGAGCTGGACCGCAGAGTGAAGGCAAAAGGGCCAACAAGTGCTAAGCATCTCTGGGAACTGCTTCAAGACTGTTGGAAGACCATTTCAGGTGACTACCTCTTGAAGCTCATCAAAAGAATGCCAAGAGTGTGCAAAGCAGTAATTAAAGCAAAAGGTGGCTACTTTGAAGAACCTAGAATATGCCATATTTTCAGTTGTTTCACACTTTTTTGTTATGTATATAATTCCACATTTGTTAATTCATAGTTTCGATGCCTTCAGTGTGAATCTACAATTTTCATAGTCATGAAAATAAAGAAAACTCTTTGAATGAGAAGGTGTGTCCAAACTTTTGGTCTGTACTGTGTATATATATATATATATATATATATATATAATATATATTATTTTTTTTGCCACTAATACACACCAAAAAGGGCTTTAGAACATATAACTGCAACACTGAACGACAAATAATACATATTTTTTGTGCCACTAATATACGTTAAAACAGGCTTTATAACAAAAAGCCTTAGAACAAAGATGCACAAAAGACAGGAGAATCGAGAACAGTTACCCCCAACGCCTCAAACAAACACTCTAGCAAGTAATCCAAAGAAAAACGTCCCAATGTACCCAACCCCCCCAAAAAAAGTATTAAGAACACTATAATAGGTCCCGAGACAAAGGCTATACCAGGAGCACAACCTAAGAATCACCCGATCCTGACTACCACTATGAAGGATACCTCAAAATACTCAGACAAAAAAAGAGCTCTTGACTCTTCAACTGATGAATTCCTAGAGAAGTTTAGAGCACCTAAATCTAAATATCTAGACTACAAAACAAAAGTCACGGTAACTAGAGAGCAGGTGGTTGCATTAACACCTTCCCTCATACTCCTGAGTCCTACAACTAACAAAGACAATAGTACCAAGACCACCGATTTGATAGCATATAAAAATCCACCAACTCCAGCTCTTGAGATAGATTATACCATAAATGAGTCCATTCTGACAGTACACCAGACTTCACCACAGGAGAGTGTTGCGACAAACTATCCTCTCATTACCATTGATAATACCACTGCTGGCGCATCAGCTTTAGTGTTGATCACGAATATTCGAATTGCAAATTTTAATTGCGAATATTGGCACTTCGAGAATTCGCGAATATTTAGAATATCGCAAAATATATTCGTAATCACGAATATTCAATTTTTTTAAAATACCAGTACATGCAAATCTTTATGCAAATGTTATGAAAATTTTTCACAATGAATTAAATAATGCCTGGAGATCATGAATTCGCGAATTCTCGAATATATGGTGAATATTCTCCCAAATATTCAGGAAATATTGCAAATTCGAATATTGCCCCTGCCGCTCATCACTAATCAGCTTTGCTTCCTTTTTTAGATCGTGCCAAACAACCTCGACTGTCATTAACTGTGACAAAGGAAATCATGGACAAAATTAACAAAAGCAAAACAGTCACACCACATATAACAGAATTCTTCAAACCCACCCCCAGAAAAAGAAAATTAGAACTTGAGGATGTAGGGGAGGGCAACAACAAAAAAGTAAAACCAGTATAAAAAGGAAGAATAGGCAAACTAAAAATGAAGCCATACCAACAGTTTAATCTTTAACATCTTTAAGTTATCATCTCATAATCTCTCAAAATCCGAAAATAGTCTTCTACAAAAAATACTTTCGTTTTGCCCACACAATGACGTTAACCCCTTTGAATTGTATTTAGACGTACAGAAATTCAGAAAAAATCTAACTATTAAAAGACACTTTGAATATGAAAACACTAAGAAAAAAGACACCACAAAGAATCCCGACATGGTAAAAACAATAGTATACAAACACCAGGAAGTGTATCCCAGATCAAATTTCTTCCCCATTCAGAGTCAAGGATACCTTATACCGACCTTTTTTGACCTGGTGTCAATGGATCAGAGAAAAATCGCCACAAAAGGCAACCCAAAAAGCCCCCACCAGAAAGGTAATCTAATGCCCTAAGAAATATATGCCCTAAAAAAAGTGGGAATGATAAGAATCTAACAATACGACCAGCCAACAAGGGGGGGGGGGGGGGGGGGGGGGATAGTCATACAAAATCTAGAAGACTATGAAAAGGAAGCCTAAAATATCCTTAATGACACGGATTACTACCGCGTAACATCTTAAAATCCCTTTCCAGGTGTAAAGAAAAGACTAACAAACATTATCAAAAATGCATATGAAAGCCAATATATAAACAAAAAAGAAAAAAATTTCCTTATGCCAAAATTCCCATCTAATCCATATTTTTACCATCTTCCCAAAATACATAAAAACATAGAAAAAAACCCAGGAAGGCCTATCGTGTCAAACACCAACTCAGCAACAAGCAACTTGTCACACTATTTAGATTTATTTCTCCAACCCTATGTGCGCAATCTACCCAGCTATTTACACGATTTCAGACAGCTGATTACGTGGAAAGACACTTATGCGCTGTGCACTATGGACGGCGCTATATTCCAACTTCCAACATAGTTTAGGCGTTAGATGTGTGGAAACCACACTGCGGAATGACTCAACACTAAAACCCCCACAGGTTCAATTTTTACTGGAAGGCTTATGCTTTGTTCTAGAAAATAATTTTTTCATCTACAACAACACCATATATCACCAATGCCAGGAGACTGCTATGGGCACGAAAGTGGCACCGGCTTTTGCCAACATATTTATAGGCCAATTCGAGAACACACTTATTTACAGTTACCCTCACGAGAGGAAACAGACTGTCTATTACAAAAGGTACATAGACAACATCGTTATCATCTGGGATGGGGAAGAGAGCTCAGCATTAGATTTCTGTGAAGAATTAAACAACACAGAGTGGGGGATCTCCTTCACCCCGAAGTATCACAAAACTGAAACAGACTTCTTAGATATCTCCATTATCAGCAAACACAATACTCTTATAACTAAAACATTCTTCAAGCAAGTAGACACGAACAGTTACATACATTACAAGAGCTTTCATCGCAAAAAATGGCTACAGAATGTCCCATGTAGCCAATATAAGCACGTGAGACGTAACTGTACAGAGGACGCGGATTTCACACAAGCAAAAATTATGCAAAAAAGATTTACAGATAAAGGTTACCTAAAAAAACGGATAAAAAATGCTTATCAGAGGAGCGCTAAAGATACACAAAAAGAATGCTTGATGAATAAAGTGAAGGAAGAAGAAACACAAACGGAAAAACATCTAAACCTGATCACACAATATAACACCTCTAATAAAGCCATCCGCACAATACTAACAAAGCACTGGCATATTCTGAGACAAGACCCCTACCTTGAAAAACATCTCCCCAAAAAGCCTGTGATTCTTTTTAGAAAAGCACCTACAATTAAAAGTACTCTCGCTCCAAGTAAACCAAAGCAACATATCAGGACACAAAATAATACCGTAAAAAAAAACTGCGGGCAGCTTTAAATGTGAAGTAAAACACTGCCTGTGCTGTGTTATGATCACACACAATAGTACAACTTTTACTTCAACAAAAAATGGCACCACTTTTACGTTATAATAACATCTAACTTGCCAAAGCAGTTATGTCATATATCTGATTGAGTGTGAATGCGGCCCTTCAACATGTGGGCCACACGACACATGGACTACGTTGCAGAGTTTCATTTATTTAAGCCTGAACTTTTTTGCATCTATCTATTTATGTATTTATTTATTTTTTAGCCAGCGTCTACTTATGTTTTATTCTCTGTCCAAGACTCTAGATATGCCGTATACCTATTTATTTATTTACTTATTGCTAGCATGCATCCAGAGTTTAACCCTTGTCCCAAAATCGGGACCTGCTCAACACGTGCCTTCAAACGCCAATAATACCGAACAAACCATAGATTCCTTCATTACCCCCGATACTTACATACATATATGTATTGCTGTACATCTGACAGCTACCTCGGCACGAACATTGAGCAATGGAAAAACTCCCCCTCCTCTCCCAGCTGCCACCAGTCAGGAGCCAGGCACAGGAGGGTTGCTCCACCTACTGCCGCCCCGAACACAGCCACCTCATAGAGCAGAGAAGTCTGGCATGAGCTCCTTCAGCTGTCACTCTGAGGCTCGCAATGCTGTTGCGACACCGCCCACAAACATTACAGTTACACATGATATACTAGTGAAGGCTGCTCCCACGCTCCAAACACCTCCCATGACGGCCCTCCCCTCATCGTCCGTGCACATCGAGCTCAAACAGAGTGTATAAATAAAACAGTACTAACCACATGCTTGTTACATGTAAGTTTTATTGTCCTGATGAAGGGGACTGTTGGCCCCAGGAACGCGTTGACAGTCTTTTGAATAAAGAACACCTGTACCTACATCATCCTGGTCCTGAGTTCCTCTGAATCAGCGCCACTGAAAAAGGTCTGAATTTCTTCTCAATAGCAATTCAAAATAGGCTTTGGCCTCATGCACACGACCGTTGTTTGTTTTCCGCGTCCGTTCCGCCGATTTTAGCCTTTGAGATGCGGACCCATTCATTTCTATGGAGCCTTTGAAATTGCGGATAGTCTACAGTTTGTTATCCGCGTCTGTGGTCCGTGGTTCCAGTCCATCAAAAAAATATAACCTGTCCTATTCTTGCCTGCGAAAAATGGTTTGCAGACCCATTCAAGTCAATGGGACTGCAAAAAAATGCGGAGGCACATCCGATTGTCATCCGTGTCTGCTTTATTTCTATCATTTGGCATGGCAAAACTGTCTGCCAGAACTTGTGCCAATAAAATAAAAAATAAAAATATATCCAGGAAGTTCAAGGTCACAGGTTATGCTAATTGCTAGCAACTTGTGGTAATATTCTCTAGTGAGGTGTGGCAGTCAGTGCCTTGAGAATTTCTTGTAAGATGCCATGATGGAATGTGGGAAAACAAATTTCTTTGGTGCAGGAGCGGCTCGAACTCTGGGACACCGGGTCCAATGCATATCAGAACCGAGTTAGGAAGGAGGCGGCCTGGGAGCAAGTAGCCCGTACCATGAGGCAGGCCGAATGGATGAAAGCAGATGGCTGAGGCCGTTCAGATTTAGGTAAGTGCCAGCAATGTCATTGTACTGTCCTTGCCCTGTCTGTCCCTAAATGATTTGGTTATAAATTCCATGAGGTCAGAATACAGTATATTTTGTGGGCCAGCTTCATTTTGCATAGGCCTGTACGTGATTTTGGGAAGAGTAGTGCACTAAATACCATATCCCATCATTTTTTACTTTAAATGGCTGTCCCTCCCTTTGCTACAGCAAACAGTAGTCATGTCTAACCTGTATGTGCACTTTTTTTTTGTGACACATGTGTCCCTGTTGTAATTGAGCATCCTATAGTTGTCACCATTACATATTATAAAGTATTTTAGTACAAATGGCTTGCACGACTAATTTCCTCCTTCCTGAACTTATTGTACATTAGTATCCCCACACCTGCACTACTGTACCATATGCTGTATAATCTTGCCAATTCAGACATTTATCAGATTTGTCGACTTAACATTTTCGCTTTGTTATTTGTACTGATATTATTTAATATTTTTTTCTTAATTTTTTTTTTTAGAGTAATTTGTATATTTCATTTATTTACAGTGAAACAGACAAAAAGCCGGTGGAACAGCTGCCGGGATCAATTCCGCCGGGATCTAAATAACAAAGGCCTTTGAGGAGAAGACAGCTTAAAAAAGGCCATATTTGTACACTGCCCAATTGCAATTTTTGAGACCGGTGATGGATTTGAGGTCCTAAGTATTTTTGTTGTTAAAAAAAAACGTATTTGCTGGTTATTATTAGTTCCTAATCTTGGTTAGCCATAGTGGTAAAGAATGTAAGGGGTTGTGTGGCGTTGTACTATTGATGATCTATCCTTTGTGTAGGTGATCAAAATAATTTTTGTGGGGGAGTAACACCAGGCACCACTGATGATGAGCTGTGCAGAGCACACATGCCGCCTCCCGTATCTCTATTTTTCCTGTGTGGCACTATTTTCGAGATCTAGTAACATAGATGTCTGCAATCGGAGCAGGAATCGAGATGGGAGATGGCCCGTGCGCACTGCACGTATTGTCTCCTCATACGGCTGATCGCCGCCAAAATGATCTTGTGTACCTATCCAGTGGATAGGTCATAAATATGAAAAGGTTGGACAAACCCTCTTGCCTCTTTTTGGCCCTGAATAGTGTAGTCATTTGCGTATGTTTAGTTTTGTTCATCATTTTCTGAACATACATGCTAACTTTATTTTGGAGGTTTTAGGATTTGGTACCCGTTCTGTACTGTAATTGTCATTTACATAGTTTTAATGTTGGCTTACAATCCACAACATGGATTCATAAAAGTTAAACTATAAAATGACAAATACATAATCCGTTTATAATAGAGTATTGATGCTCCAACTTTGTCCGGCCAGCTGATTTTTAACTACTACTACCACCATGGCCTTGTGATGCCTGGTCCATGTTGTTTTTCTGGAAATTATGTTCTTTTCCTTTTTTTATTACATAAGGATGTTTGGATGGTAGAAGCAGGCAAGATACAGACGAGATAGACATAATATCAGCACTGGTTTGGGTCCTTGAATGTGTATACCTCATTTTGTGATGGACAGATCCAAACGCCAATGTTTTACAAATAGTTTTTACATTTGGCGTTGTGACAAAAAAAATATGTTTATGGGTTGTTTTATTTTGGTAACTTCACATTGAAGGTGATAATCCAACATTATTAAACAATCTGTGATGTATGCAGGCTCACTGTTTATATAGTTCACACACAGCTGTTTTTATTTAGAAAACATGTACATTTGAAATTTAGTAGTCAAATGAGGTAATATATGTTTTCATGTCATTTTTCAATACAGTACTGTGGACAGTCTTGATGACCCAGAGAACTCAGAGACTGGTGAATGTGACACGCCGGCAGTATTTTCCCCGGCAGGTAGTCCTGCCCCAATGCCAGCTGAGGAGCCTGACCAGCCATCACTGGCCCAGCCCAGAAAGAGTCCAGGCATCAGCGCAATGTCCCTCACTCTTCCTCTGGGCAACTCGGGAGATGATCGATCCCTGAGTCATTGAATTCCTTGCCCAGAGGAGGAGTGATGGCATGGAAGATTCAGATGTTGAGGGGCCTTGCTCCTTTACCAAACATTTACAGTTCTACACATTTACGAAACACATAGACACACACACCAGTTCCAAAAAAAACACTATATTTATTTTGAGGAACATAATCTGTATTTGGATAATGTGAACATGAGGTATTAACAGATTTTTTGGACCATATATACACAAAATTAACATCGTTGCGAGTCCCTACATTCAACTACCACAATAAATTTACATTATCTATCTGCAAAATAAAAAAAACACTAAAGAGCCCAGTAGATATCAAAAACTGCCACAAATAGCTTCCCTCTGTCATGGCAAGGACCCCTCTGAGCTGTAAAAGTAGTCTGCATAGAGTTCCCGAACTGCAATGCCTGCAGTCCCAGGTAGTCTATGCAGGGTCCATTCCAAACCCATTCTAGAAGCAATAAAGATGCACACATCTGCTGTGATTCCATAGGCCCCAATATCAACCATTATAAACCGGTAGTTACTGTCAGCAACAGCCATAAGCACTACCGAAATTGAAGAATCGGGACCCTGAGGGAAGAGGCTACTTCACACTGATGCGCTTGCCATCCATTGCCCCAATGCAGTTGGGAAACTGCGCCGAAAGATTGAATCCCTCAGCGATCTAAAACCCAATCGTCCGTCTTGGGCTGTGGCATCACCGTCTCTCAGAGTTGATGCCAGATGACATGGCAAGTGTGACGCACAATCCGAGAAATTGTTGAGGTTGCCATGTTATGTGTCAGGGATTTAAGCAAAAAAAAAAGAGAGATTACAATGTTCGCAAAACATTATGGACAAAGAAAGGTTACTTCAGCAAACATTAGCACATGTCTAACACCAGCCATTTCCAAAAACATGTTCCTCCTGACAAAAGCAGTGCATATTACTGTTTAAACTATAAGTAAGATATTGCTTATCTGAACATGACAATGAGCCTTTCCTCTGGAGAAATGCTGCGCCTCATGTTAGTGTCCATGAAGGTAAGGACAGTATGTAGAGATGACAGCAAGCAATCAAATGTAGACACTGACATCTGACAGAACGAAAGAAAAACTTCTCTGGATGCTGCCAAAGATCTTGGTATAGGGTATGAAAGTGTCCTTTCCGGTAGCGTGAAACAATCGGATGGACCCAAAAATGACGCCTTCTACTAGGTCCCTCATCCAACAAAAGGGAGCACTGTCCCCATCGCCGAGAAACCAGTGCAGTACGACCTCTTCCTCTGAGTCATTCGCCATGGTGAAACAGCAATGACAAGCAACCAAACAAACCTCTGTAACCTGGAAAGACTACAGAAAATGGCCTCCAAAACAAGTTCAGGTGACCAGCATATATACATGTATCCTGGGTGAAGATATTAAAATTATACACTTTTTTTCCTTCCTTTTTTTCTGGCTGTTCGCCAAAAAAAAACGGAAGACACACGGAAACACAATGGAACCAAAAATGGAAACGGATCACGGAACAACGGAACCCCATTTTGTGGATCGCAAAAAAAAAACTGTCGTGTGCATGAGGCCTTTAGAACATATAAATGCACCGCTGAACAGCAAATAGGCCATTATTTTTTTCCACTTATACACACCACAAAAGGCTTTAGAACATATAACTGCACCACTGCAAATAATGTATATATTTTTTGTGCTATTATTACACTCCACAAAAGGCTTTAGAACATATAACTGCATCGCTGAACGGCAAATAGGCCCTTATTTTTTTCACTTATAAATGACACAAAAGGCTTTAGAACATATAAGTGCACACCTGAACGGCAAATATATTTTCTTTTGCCACTAATACACAACAAAAAGGGCTTTAGAACATATAACTGCACTGTTGAATGGCAAATATATTTTTATTTTGCCACTATTACATGACAAAAAGGGCTTTAGAACATATAACTGCACCGCTGAACGGCAAATATATTTCTCTTTTGGCATTAAAACACGACAAAAAGGGCTTTAGAACATATAACTGCACCGCTGAATGGCAAATATTTTTTTTTTGTGCCACTATTACGCTCCACTAAAGGCTTTAGAACAACTAACTGCACCGCTGAATGGCAAATAGGCCCTTTAAATTTTTTTCACTTATACATGCCACAAAAGGCTATAAAAAAATAACTTCACCGCTAAACGGCAAATATATTTTTGTTTTGCCACTAATACACACCAAAAAACTGCATCATTGAAGGGCAAATAGCCCCATATTTTTTCCACTTATACCCACAAAAGGCTTTAGAACATATAACTGCACCGCTGAAAGGCAAATATATTTTTCTTTTTCCACTTATACATGCCACAAAATGCTTTAGAACAAGTAACTGCACCGCTGAATGGCAAATATATTTTTCTTTTGCCACTAATACATGACAAAAAAGGCTTTAGAACATACAACTGCACCGCTGACTGGCAAATATCTTTTTATTTTGCTACTATTACACGACAAAAAGGACTTTAGAGCATATAACTGTACCGTTGAACGGCAAATATATTTTTCTTTTTCCACTTTTACATGACAAAAAGGGCTTTTGAACATATAACTGCACCACTGTATATTTTTATATGTATATTTTTATTTTGTCACTATTACAAAATAAAAGACTTTAGAACATATAACTGCACCGCTGAACAGCAAATATATTTTTCTTTTACCACTAATACACGACTAAAAGGGCTTTATAACATATAACTGCACCACTGAACGGCAAATATATATATTTTTTTGCCACTAATACATGCCACAAAAGTCTTTAGAACCTATAACTGCAACACTAAATGGCAAATATATTTTACTTTTGCAACTAATACATGACAAAAAGGGCTATAATTTTGCACAGTTCACCACACCACAGCTAATAAGCCCTTTTGTTTCCTCCTAATACAAGACAAAAATGCTTTAGAACTTATAACGGCAACACACAAGGGCAAATAAGACATAGAAACATTTCCTTGTAATAAACCCTGTTAATGGCTGTATCAAACAACACTTGCACCCCAATAATAAGAACGGTTTGCTGGAATTACAGAGCTGTATAATGGCAATTTGGGTCCCTAGTCAGTACAGCAAGGTGTAATAAGATTGTTCCTATTACCCAGGATGTAACCTCCACTACTGAAACTTGTTCAACATAAATTCTGTGGAATGATTCCTCCCTATGCTTTCCCAACACTTTGAATAATCTTTCCCTGAACTTGTAAATCGTTTTTTTAATCACAATTACGTTTTTTTTAGCACTGTCCCTAGCACCTGCTGACATCTCTCCCTGCACTAAGTATACTGGAAGATGGCATAATCCAAGGATGGCTAAGGCTATTTATAGGGCTGTGACATCACAGGGCTGGCTGCTGATTGGCTGCATGTATGGCATTGTGGGTGATCGCGCCTTCCCAGAGTTCCTTGTTCCATGTCGTCACACATGCAGCAGCCATTTTAGGAAAAAATTTGATTAGTTACCACGAAGCGCGAGGAGATTCGGCTTTGGCGCAAATCAAATTTTTCCTGATATTTGGATCGAATTATACTTTGTCAACTTTGATACACTCATCTCTAGTCACAGACATAAAAACACTCATCCCGGGTGGTCTCCACCATTGTCCTGTGAGCTGAGCATAGGGAGAGGCGCGAAAAGTGCTCATACGCTAAGGACAGTGTTGCTGAAAATGATTAATAGAAGAATATTGGAAAGGGAGAGTGCAGAGACTCCTATGGTACGTCAGTTTTATTTATTCCTACATTTACTCATTCCTACATCAACCGTAAATGTAATTCAATACCTATAAGATGGAAGCCTTTATTAATCCGGTGCCAGGGTGCCAACCAATACCAGCCAGTCTGCCCCACTTAGGGGGCGGGCAGGTCTTAATGTTGACAATCCTCATCTTTTGCTGGCTTTACTTCTTCCAAATCATCCTTCAAAGTCTCCATGTCCCAGAAAAGTCAGCAAGATGTATTAAGCGGAGGAGCTGGATGTTCCTGATGGCATATTCTCATTGATATTAGATGATGTAGCAAAAGATTAAAAGCAGGTGGAAGAAGAAGTGATTCCACCTGTAGGGCAGGATAGCCCTGAGGTTAGAGAAGTGGATATGCCAAAGCTGATTAATATTAATTTGCTGTCAAGTAAACTGATAAAGATTTCAGACATGCAGAGCAATAATATGCATACTGTCTTCCCAACATAACCAGCCAAACTCATACCAGCAACATCCCCTGTTTAAAGGTGCTATGCAGCCATTAACAATGAAGAAGGACTATACAGTGTAGTCTTCATTATTAAATGAAAGGCAGCTGTGAGCTAATTGGACACACTTTTCTTCACTGCATCATGGCCGCAACCTGCCCACATCATGGCCACTCCATGTGGTTGTACCCTAAGGCAGAGTGGCCTGGATATACCTGATTTATAGCTGTTTGTGAAAAATTAATTTAGAACAAATCAAATTTCTTGGATAATTTTGGCAAAATTGCAGAATCAAATTTTTAAAACCTTTGCTCATCTCTATCCATTTTCTACAAATATTTAGAAAAAAAAAATTATATTTTAAATATTTAAAACAAGATCAGGTTCACAGCAATATCTCTTCTACATCAGAGAATTTTACTATTAGAAATAGATTATATCATTTATATCCCCCACCATCCAGTCTTTGTTTACCTAGCTTATGTACACCATTTTCATAATTATTGCATTGTACTCATTTTCAGCTAAAAATCTTTTTTTTAATCGGTCTTTATTACAAATATGGAACCCCTTTTTCTGTACATAGCGTTGCTCTAATAGAGGGATCTGAATTTTCTCTGTCCTCTGTCAGCTGACTAATCTGACGCTCCTTATCTCTACTCTCTGACATTATAAACATGCATTATATCTCAGTTCTTATCTTACTGATAAGGATGTTGTCTTAAGGACCCTTTACACGCGCCGAGAATCTCACAGATTATCAATAACAAGCGTTCATAGTAATGTGTCATGACCTATCGCTGACCCTGTTGCGCCTGGAGTCAGAAGGTTGCAGCAGATGGCTACTCATTCAGTTTCAAGAGATTGCTCCATAACCTTGTGGTGAGAATGGATTCCGGTCCAGGTTTTCCTGCTTAGGTTTGCAATCCTTTTTGTCCCATTTAGGAATCTGTAGCTTTTCCTTTCAGCTGTTCTGTCAGCTATTCCCATCTACTATATATTCTCCCTTTCTGCTTCCCATGTTGCCAGATATAGACCTTCTTTCCAAATCTTCTATTCTGACCTCTGGTGGAGCTGGAGTTGTTGTGGAGGTGTTGGAACTGGAGCTGTTGGATCTCGCGTTTACTCCTGTTGTTGTCTCCTGGTTGTTGTCTCCCTTTGGGGATTGTTTGTGGTGTTTGCATTTTTTATCCTTTCCCTGTTGTTACCCTAGGTGTCAGTGGTGAGGACTAGTGCTCCCACCGCCCTATTTACTACCTAGGGCTTATTTCAGGGTGAGCCGGGGACGAGGCATGTGATCAGCGTACGGGTTAGCAGCCCATCTAAGGATGTCAGGGCAGTCAGGTGCCATATCAGATGTGATAAATGCTTGATACTGATGATTGTGCGGTGTACCTCCAATTACCTGATGAACAAGCAAAACTCTCATTCATGGGGTAATTCAATCGTTTGTGCACACACAAAAATTATCTTTTATGAGCAGCAGATTGTGCCATATGAACACAATGTCCTGGCAAACAATGAGGGAAGGCATTAGCAATTGCTCCTCTCCGTACTCTGAAGGAGATATCTGTCTCCTTTGCTAATAATCAGCAGATTGTCAGAAAGGAATGTTTCTGTGTAAAGGGACCTTTAAATTAGTTTTTATGATCTCTTAGTAAATTAGAGATAAGAGTTATTAGATGACCAGCACAAAGTGAATGTAAAAAGCACAATTCACACAGCTAGACAAACAGTTAAACCTTTGTGACAGAACGGCTCAATATTTTTAATGAAAAACTACTGAAAAGTTAGCATTTTACTTATTTTGGGTGAAATCATTAGAAATTTTGACTTTGAAAGTGTACATAGTGTCATGGGTCAAAGTTCTTCACAATGTAAAAGAATATGACGGGTGCAAATTTCTCCATATGTTCGCATGTTCGGCGAATCGTGAACACGCAAAGTTTGCCGCAAAACGACCGCCTGGTGAACCGCAAGGCTATCTCTACTGACCAAAGCAGCTAAAAAAGTAAGTGTGCTGGGTGTTCTGAGAGTACTTTCGGGAAAACTTTAAATGTTATGGTTCACTGT
Source organism: Bufo gargarizans (assembly GCF_014858855.1). Classification (NCBI taxonomy): domain Eukaryota; kingdom Metazoa; phylum Chordata; class Amphibia; order Anura; family Bufonidae; genus Bufo; species Bufo gargarizans. The sequence goes on along the minus strand of NC_058082.1, from coordinate 535,167,153 downwards.
GCTGTAACATCACGTTCATTGAGACATCACATATCATAGTTGGCAATCATTGGAAATCTTTGTTATGTTGCATCCAAAAGGTCACGTTATAATTAATTTCCACAGTTGTGTAAAGTGATGTTTCAAGGATGTGACTTCACTAATTGGAAGAAAGGCAGCAGATGAAGCAGGAAATGGTCATCCTGCAATCAGCATTTATTGGCTAGACACAGAATAGGTGCTAAAAATCTGATCACTGAGGTCCCCTGTGCTGGGAACCCCAATAATTCCACTCCCAAGCTCCCATTCCTCCTCACTGCACTACCAAAGTAGGTGTTTCAATGGAGTAATGGTAGAGCACACACACTGCTGCTTTATTCAAAGTCCATGGAACTGATGGAGACAGACAAGTATATCACTCAGCTGTTTCCTTCAGCCCTATAGACATTGAATGGTGAATGTTCTTTGTGGGAGACTTTTCAGCAATCTGTCTTAATAATGTTGTTATAAAACAGAATCTTGAATAAAGAAGAACCAGTCCATATAGTGACTACTAAGGCTACTTTCATACTAGCGTTTTTTGAGGATCCATCATGGATCTGCAAAAATGCTTCTGTTACAATAATACAACCACATGCATCTGTCATGAACGGATCCGGTTGTATTTTGTCTTTTATAGCCATGACGGATCAGTCTTGAACACCATTGATAGTCAATGGGGGCGGATCCATTTTCTATTGTGCCAGATTGTATCAGAGAAAATGGATCCGTCTTCATTGTGTGCCAGGACAGATCCATTTGGCTCCCCTTCGTCAGACAGACAGCAAAATGTTGCAGGCATCGTTTTGGTGTCCACCTCCAGAGCGGAATGGTGACTGAATGCAGGCAAACTGAAGCATTCTGAGCGGATCCTTTTCCATTCAGAATGCATTAGGGCAAAATAAATCCATTTTGGACTGCTTTTGAGAGCCCTGAACGGATCTCGCAAACGGAAAGCCAAAACGCTACTGTGAAAATAGCCTAAGCAGTGTGAAATTCTAATTTTTCCTTAGATTAAGCATTATTATATCTTTTAGGAACTGTGTGCATCCATGCCTAAGAAATCACGCTTAAGTCATATCTCAAAATCAAAGAGAAGACACATCTAATCAAGGAGTGAATTCATAACAGACTTGCTCAGGTCAAGAATCACAAACAGTGGGATTTAAATTATTTAAAGTCTGTTCTTTGGTCAAATGAGTCTAAACTTAGTTCCACCAACTTAGTTCCACCAAGTGATTTAGAGGTAGTAAGACAATGTTGACTCCAGGAATGGTTTCTATTGTGAAAAATACATGACAATGTGATGACCCAATGCTCTCAAATTCAGGTCATGTAGGAATGAAAAGAAGAACAAAGGTGGTGCTTCTTGGAATGACCTGGCCTTCAGAGTCAACTTGTAAAAAAAAGTCATTTGGGATCAGTTGCACTGGAATGTAAACTGAGCATCTCAAGCGTCTCATATTGCTACTTTGTAAGTTGGTTGAGAGCATGCCAAGAGTTTAAATTAGTTGTAAAAACAAATCTAAAATCATAAAAAATCCTTTTATGAGTAGCTGTGCTGCAATACTCGAGTGACCCGGCCATTCATTGCCCTAAAGAAGGATAAAGCAAAATAAAAATAAAATACTTCATATAACACATGCATTTATCTGAAGACTCTTTTAGCACATTGTAGGCAAACAGGTTATCATTATTTCGGTATATAAATAGAATGTTTACTGCTTTTGACAAATTATATAAAGACCAATTACCACCTAAACATATTCTTTAAAATTATGTGTACCTGCTGGCTTCTAGCTAAATTAGTCTCCATGACAACATCAGATATGAAACCGTAATGCAAGGAGCATCGTACTATGCAGTAACACCGCATCATGTTAATTTCCATCATTCAGAAGATAATGAAAGCATTTAGAGTGCATAAAATATATTTTATAATGTAACACATTTTTACATTTGTGCTTCCATTCTGTACTGTACATCATAAACCTTGGCGGGGGTATTGCAAAAGAAAACTGTGGTGACAAACAATAAGAAACACTGTGGCAGGGCAGATTTACTAATGGTGTCTAAGATTGAGACAGAGAAAATTAAAGAGTGAATGAATGAAATCCCTTTCAGGAAAAAAAGTGGAGTTGTAGCTAATTTGTTGGTGTAGTAGAGTTTAGAGACGTTGTATGAAGCACTTTTGCCATTTTCCACATAATTTGCGCTAAGTGCATTTACTAGGGGGCAGACATATGTCTCGTGGACAGTATAATATTTGGCCAGATTTATCACTTGCAACTTTTTAACATCACCACATTAAGACAGAGTTTATGATGGTTGATAAGATGGTCTACCTAGGTGAACTGTATTTTGGCTACATCTTTGGGTGTAAGGGTTATTTTTTTCCACTTTTTCATTCTTATATTACAAAAATTCCTTTCAGATCTGTCCTTTGGGGATCACTGTTTCCATATTTATAATCCAACTTTGTATGTGTCCATTGACTGATCCAAAAGACCACAAACAAATGTGTCTGGTTTCTGAACTGGGTACCAAGCTATAGCTAAGGTATGTCGCTATATTCTGACCCCTATAACTTTTTTATAGTTTGGTCTACAGAGCTGTGTCAGGGATCATTTTTTGCTGAGCAATTGGTACTTTTGATGTATATTAATTTGTTTATGAGGTTTGATCACTTTTTATTTATTTTCTATTTATTTTATTTATTATTTATTATAATAACAAAAAAAATTGAATCAGCCATTTTGATTTTTTTTTCCATTACGTTATGTGGGATAATTATTGTTATATTTTAATATTACAGGCATTTTCAGACTTGTTAGTGCTGATAATGTTTATTTTTTATTGTTTATTTTTTTTATTCTAGGGAAAGAAAGGGTGATTTGAAGTTTTATATTTTGTATTTGTTTATATAAAAAAAACCTTTTTTTTAATATGTGACTATAACCTGCAATCATTAGAGAAAGCAGTGCTGCCACCTGCAGGCCAGCATTGAAATATTCTAGTAATCAGCCTGGAAGCATGTGGCTCCTAAATTTAATGCTCTCTGATGCCATGGTCACACTTGATCACAGCATCATTATCAATATGCAGATATTAGCACCCAGCAGTTATGGTGCCCCTTGCACTCGGACTCCCACTGCACATGCACAACAGAGGTCAATAAGTGGCTAAATGGGTTGTACTCCAAGATTTTTTTTTTTTTTTTTTATGTTCACCCATTGAGAATAACATCTTTTGCTTTCATACTTATAAAAAATTGTCTACCTTGCCAGCACTAGCAACTGTAGAGCTTACAATACCATCCCGCAGCCAAAATTATTCAGGGACAGGATAGTACGGTATTCTCAACAGCGTTGGGGATAAATTCATTCCCAGGCATGCTCTGTGGTCATGGAACGCAGGGGGTGGGCCATAAATGTGTTGTCATGACTGACATGTTTGTTATGGGTTGTAACCAGGCCAGGATCATAAGCATAATATATAGCAAATGATCCAGGAAGCACCAGAAGTATATAATTTGCCCAGTAGACAACTTTTAACAAGTATCAATGTAAAATATGTTAGTCCTAACAAGGAGGAAAACATGAAATAAAAAAATAAAAAAATTAAAAAAAAAAAAAAAAACTCCTTAATGTCCACTTTTAAAATATAGCTGGTAGACTTGTACTTTATAAAAGTTGAAAATTGTCCACTTATGAAGTTGACCACACTTTTATTACCTAGCTAAATAAATCACTGCTACTGTAGAGTAACCCCATGTTGTCTATGATTTTTCCTCATGAAAATGAACATAACATTTGTGTAGCCAAAGACAATAAGATGGTTTTAATGGGTTGTGCCAAATTCTGAATAGGATGAAGGATAAGTATTTGATAGGTGGGAGTCCAACCACTGACCCCCCCACCAACCTCAAGAATGGGACTCCTGTTCTCACATATGAATGGAGCATTATTAACATAGTACATAAGGCCGAAAAAAGACATTTGTCCATCCAGTTCGGCCTGTCATCCTGCAAGTTGATCCAGAGGAAGGCAAAAAAAAAAAAAAAAAACCTTTGAGGTAGAAGCCAATTTTCCCCACTTAATAAAATAGAATAACATTCCTTCCCGACTCCAATCAGGCAATCAGAATGACTCCCTGGATCAATGAACCCTCTCCAGTAGCTATAGCCTGTAATATTATTACACTCCAAAAATACATCCAAGCCCCTCTTGAATTCCTTTATTGTACTCACCATCACCACCTCCTCGGGCAGAGAGTTCCATAGTCTCACTGCTCTTACCGTAAATAATCCTCTTCTATGTTTGTGTACAAACCTTCTTTCCTCCAGACGCAGAGGATGTCCCCTCGTCACAGTCACAGTCCTGGGGATAAATAGCTGATGGGATAGATCTCTGTACTGACCCCTGATATATTTATACATATTAATTAGAGCTCCCCTTAGTGGTCTTTTTTCTAAAGTGAATAACCCTAATTTTGATAATCTTTAAGGGTACTGTAGTTGCCTCATTCCAGTTATTACTTTAGTTGCTCTCCTCTGGTCCCTCTCCAGCTCTGCTATGTCTGCCTTGTTCACAGGAACCCAGAAGTGTACACAGTACTCCATGTGTGGTCTGACTAGTGATTTGTAAAGTGGTAGGACTATGTTCTTTTCACGGGCATCTATGCCTCTTTTGATGCAACCCATTATCTTATTGGCCTTGGCAGCAGCTGTCTGACACTGTTTTTTGCAGCTTAGTTTGCTGTTTATTAAAATTCCTAGATCCATTTCCATGTCAGTGTTACCAAAGTTTTTTTACCATTTAGTATGTACAGGTGACTTGCATTATTGCTTCCCATGTGCATAACTTTACATTTGTCAGTGTTAAACCTCATGTGCCACTTATCTGCCCAAGCCTCTAATCTATCCAGATCCCTCTGTAGTAGTATACTGTCCTCTACAGTGTTAATTACTTTACACAGTTTAGTGTCATCTGCGAAAATTGATATTTTCCTATGCAAGCCTTCTACAAGATCACTAATAAATATATTGAAGAGAATAGGGCCTAATACTGACCACTGAGGTACCCCACTAGTGACAGTGACCCAATCTGAGTATATACAGTTAATAACCACCCTCTGTTTTCTATCACTCAGCCAGTTACTTACCCACATATAGACATTTTCTCCCAGTCCGAGCATTGTCATTTTATATACTAACCTTTTATTTTGTACAGTGTCAAATGCTTTGAAGAAGTCCAGATATACAACATCCATTTATTTGCCGCTGTCAACTCTAGAACTTACCTCCTCATAGAAACTGATTGAATTAGTTTGGCATGACCGATCCCTCATGACATTATTTGGTTATTTCCGTTGAGATGCTCTAAGATAGCATCTCTTAGAAAACCTTCAAACTGTTTACCCACAACAGATGTTAAACTTACCAGCCTATAGTTTCCAGGCTCTGTTTTTGGATCCTTTTTAAATATTGGCACCACATTTGCTATGCGCCAATCCTGTGGAACATTACCTGTCAGTATTGAGTCTGCAAATATCAGAAATAAGGGTCTGTCTATGACACTACTTAACTCCCTTAGGATATGGGGGTGTATGCCATCCGGTCCTGGCGATTTGTCTATTTTAATCTTTTTAAGTCAGTGAATACATTGGAGCAAGAAAATTTGGCTTGGAATGCAAGCTGCTGTTCCATTCATTCTCTATGGGTCTGCGGGATATAATCAAGTCAATTTTTCGGCTATTTCAAGCAGTTTCACAGAGAATAAATAAAGTGGCAGTATCCACTGGATAATAATTAGGAACTTTCCTTTTTGTCATCTTCAAATCACGCTACGGGCATTTGGATTGGTAAGATTTGAAGAAAAGCAGAAAGACAATATTCAATGATAGATAATATGCTCATATTAACCACAGGTCACCAGATAATTGGCCTTAATCACAAAAAAAATTGAAAAACAAATATGACACTACTTGAAGACCACAACTCTTCTGGGACATATTTTGCAGCAATTTCTTGAATGTACAGTTGTGTTCAAAATTATAGCAGTCAGACATCACTAACCTGATCAATTACTGTTTTTGGTTGAAATTATATTTCTACATGACAAATAATTTACTAGCAGGTGTAGTTGAGTATTATAAATCCAGCAGACCCAATAGTCAAGACATGCATGCTGCTGATTCTCTGTAATTCAATCGCTTATTCAAAGGGGCATGTTCAAAATAATAGCAGTATATAGTTCAATTAGTGAGGTCATTCATTCTTTAAAAAACAGGTGGCAATTATTGCCCTTATTTAACCGCCTCCGGACCGCCTAACGCAGATGTGCGGTCCGGAGGTGGCAGCGCTGCGCACAACGACGCATATACGCGTCATCTCGCGAGACGCAAGATGACGCGCTATGCGGCCCGCGCATGCGCAGTTCGGGCCGGCATTTCGTAGAGGACCATTTCGTCATCAGCTTGCCAGCCAATCATTGGCTGGCAAGCTGATGATTTTCAAAAAATCCAATCAGAGAGCCAGATAACATATCATATTTGTAAATATGATCTGTTATATGGTTGCCTGCTCCTCTGCTGGTTCTTTTCGTCGGTTGGATCCAGCAGAGGTGCAGGCTACACAGTGAGTACACCAAACAGCACACTTTAGCCCCAGATCACCCCCCTGAACCCCAATTAACCCTTTGATCACCCCTTTGTCAATCACTAGTGAAAGGAAAAAAGTGATCAGTGTAAACTGTCACTTTTTTTTTTTTCACTGGTATTGACCGTTAGGTTTTAGGTATAGTTTAGGCCCCTTGGTTAGGTAGTTAGCGATCAGTTAGCGCCCAGCCCACCGCACCGCAGTCCGTTATTCGCTGATTAGCGTATCGCTAATCAGCATTTGTACTTTTATAGTATCTGGAAGTGATCAAAACTGATCACGGTCAGATCTATAATTGTATTAGTGTCACTTTAGTTCGCCCTCCACCCAAAACGCAGTGTTTGCCCGATCAGGCCTGATCGGTCGCCCACACGTGCGTTCACCCAAGCCCGCCCCACCGCAGTGACAAAAAAAATTTTTTTTTTGATCACTGCACAATCACTTTACACGCACTGCGGTGATAAAAAAATCTGTTTTGATATTTTTTATCAACCGCAGCGGCCTCCGGTACTTCGCTAGCCTCCCCTTTGTAAGACAGGCTTGCTTTTTTTTTCTTGGGTAGTCTCAGGGAATACCCCTAAATTTAGTTGCCCAAAATGTCAAACAGGGGGTATTCCTCTGAAGAGGCCTGCAGGCTTCTGACCCAGTCGGATGAGGAGTGGGAACCCTCATCTGATGAATCCAGCGGGTCAGAATACGAACCTGTAGAAAGTAGTGGCTCTCTGACCCAAAGTTCAGACGAGGAGGCTGAGGTCCCTGATAGCACCAGGCGTACCCGGCCCCGTGTCGCTAGACCACAGGTTGCGCAGGATCCGCTTCAAGAGCAGCAGAGTGGGGCTGGTGCTGTCGGATTACGTGGTGAGGCATACACCAGCAGCCCAGCCCTCCCTGGACCTAGTATCAGCACTGCCGTACAACCTGGTGAAGTAGCGAGCACCAGAAGGGCAGTTGAAGCTGGTACAGTGGCACGTGCAGTAGTGACCCCGTCGCAGCCACCGCAAAGACATGCCCGTAGAACCCCTAGAATCCCTGAGGTGCTGGCAAACCCTGATTGGCAGTCCCCAACTTCAGCCGCACCTGTAGTTTTCCCTTTCACTGCCCAGTCTGGAGTTCGGGTTGAGACAGCTCAGATCGGTTCGGCCCTGGGATTTTTTGAGCTGTTCTTGACTGCGGAGCTCTTAGACATAGTTGTGGCCGAAACAAATAGGTATGCCACACAATTTATCACCGCTAACCCGGGAAGCTTTTATGCCCAGCCTTTCCGGTGGAAACCAGTCCAAGTTTCTGAAATTAAAACTTTTCTGGGCCTCCTCCTCAACATGGGTCTAACTAAAAAGCATGAATTGCAGTCATATTGGTCCACAAACCCAATTCATCACATGCCCATGTTCTCTGCTGCTATGTCCAGGGCACGTTTTGAGGCCATCCTGCGTTTCCTGCACTTTAGTGACAACACCGCCTCCCGTCCCAGAGGCCACCCTGCTTTTGACCGGCTCCACAAAATTCGGCCCCTCATAGACCATTTCAACCTGAAATTTCCAGATTTGTATACCCCAGAGCAAAACATCTGCGTAGACGAGTCCCTGATACATTTTACCGGGCGCCTTGGCTTTAAACAATACATCCCAAGCAAGCGCGCCCGGTATGGGGTCAAATTGTATAAGCTCTGTGAAAGGGCCACAGGCTATACCCACAAATTTCGGATCTATGAGGTAAAAGATCAGACCCTGGAGCCGGTCGGTTGCCCTGACTACCTGGGGAGCAGTGGGAAGACAGTTTGGGACTTGGTGTCACCCTTATTCGGCAAGGGGTACCATCTTTATGTGGACAATTTTTACACAAGTGTGGCCCTCTTTAGGCATTTGTTTCTAGAACGGATTGGCGCCTGTGGTACCACGCAAACTAGTCGCGCGGGCTTCCCCCAACGGCTCGTTACCACCCGTCTTGCAAGGGGGCAGAGGGCCGCACTGTGTAACAAAGAACTGCTTGCGGTGAAATGGAGAGACAAGCGTGACGTTTACATGCTCTCCTCCATTCACGCAGACACGACAATACAAATTGAGCGAGCAACCCGTGTCATTGAAAAGCCCCTCTCAGTCCACGACTATAATTTGCTCATGGGAGGGGTGGACTTCAATGACCAGATGTTGTCTCCGTATTTAGTTTCCCGCAGAACCAGACGCTAGTATAAGAAGGTGTCTGTATATTTAATTCAATTGGCTCTGTATAATAGTTTTGTATACCTTGGGGTGTCTTCTTTCCAAAGTGGGGTCACATGTGGGGTATTTATACTGCCCTGGCTTTTTAGGGGCCCGAAAGCGTGAGAAGAAGTCTGGGATCCAAATGTCTAAAAATTCCCTCCTAAAAGGAATTTGGGCACCTTTGCGCATCTAGGCTGCAAAAAAGTGTCACACATCTGGTATCGCCGTACTCAGGAGAAGTTGGGGAATGTGTTTTGGGGTGTCATTTTACATATACCCATGCTGGGTGAGAAAAATATCTTGGTCAAATGCCAACTTTGTATAAAAAAATGGGAAAAGTTGTCTTTTGCCAAGATATTTCTCTCACCCACCATGGGTATATGTAAAATGACACCCCAAAAAACATTCCCCAACTTCTCCTGAGTACGGCGATACCAGATGTGTGACACTTTTTTGCTGCCAAGCTGGGCAAAGGGGCACATATTCCAAAGTGCACCTTTCGGATTTCACCGGTCATTTTTTACAGATTTTGATTGCAAAGTACTTCTCACACATATGGGCCCCTAAATTGCCAGGGCAGTATAACTACACCACAAGTGACCCCATTTTGGAAAGAAGACACCCCAAGGTATTCCGTGAGGGGCATGGCGAGTTCCTAGAATTTTTTATTTTTTGTCGTAAGTTAGTGGAATATGAGACTTTGTAAGGAAAACAGAGAAAAAAAAAAATAATCATTTTCCGCTAACTTGTGACAAAAAAAAAAAAAATCTAAGAACTCGCCATGCCCCTCACGGAATACCTTGGGGTGTCTTCTTTCCAAAATGGGGTCATTTGTGGCGTAGTTATACTGCTTTGGCAATTTAGGGGCCCATATGTGTGAGAAGTACCTTGCAATCAAAATGTGTAAAAAATGGCCTGCAAAATCCGAAAGGTGCACTTTGGAATATGTGCCCCTTTGCCCACCTTGGCAGCAAAAAAGTGTGACACATCTGGTATCGCCGTACTCAGGAGAAGTTGGGGAATGTGTTTTGGGGTGTCATTTTACATATACCCATGCTGGGTGAGAAAAATATCTTGGTCAAATGCCAACTTTGTATAAAAAAATGGGAAAAGTTGTCTTTTGCCAAGATATTTCTCTCACCCACCATGGGTATATGTAAAATGACACCCCAAAAAACATTCCCCAACTTCTCCTGAGTACGGCGATACCAGATGTGTGACACTTTTTTGCTGCCAAGCTGGGCAAAGGGGCACATATTCCAAAGTGCACCTTTCGGATTTCACCGGTCATTTTTTACAGATTTTGATTGCAAAGTACTTCTCACACATATGGGCCCCTAAATTGCCAGGGCAGTATAACTACGCCACAAGTGACCCCATTTTGGAAAGAAGACACCCCAAGGTATTCTGTGAGGGGCATGGTGAGTTCCTAGAATTTTTTTATTTTTTGTCGCAAGTTAGTGGAATATGAGACTTTGTAAGAAAAAAAAATAAAAATCATCATCATTTTCCACTAACTTGTGATAAAAAATAAAAAGTTCTATGAACTCACGATGCCCATCAGCGAATACCTTAGGGTGTCTACTTTCCGAAATGGGGTCATTTGTGGGGTTTTTCTACTGTTTGGGCATTGTAGAACCTCAGGAATCATGACAGGTGCTCAGAAAGTCATGCTTCAAAAAGCGGAAATTCACATTTTTGTACCATAGTGTGTAAACCATTTTTTTTTTTTGCCCAAACATTTTTTTTTATCAAAGACATGTAGAACAATAAATTTGGCGAAAAATTTATATATGGATGTCGTTTTTTTTTTGCAAAATTTTACAGCTGAAAGTGAAAAATGTCATTTTTTTTCAAAAAAATCGTTACATTTTGATTAATAACAAAAAAAGTAAAAATGTCAGCAGCAATAAAATACCACCAAATGAAAGCTCTATTAGTGAGAAGAAAAGGAGGTAAAATTCATTTGGGTGGTAAGTTGCATGACCGAGCAATAAACGGTGAAAGTAGTGTAGTGCCGAAGTGTAAAAAGTGCTCTGGTCATGAAGGGGGTTTCAGCTAGTGGGGTTGAAGTGGTTAAGGAAGGAGGGCGGGCAAATGTTATACATGCTGGTTACAGTGCATTTCTCTCTGAAATTCTGAGGAAAATTGATCATTCCAGACATTGTTCAGAAGAACAGCGTACCTTGATTAAAAAGTTGATTGGAGAGGTGAAAACATATAAAGAAGTTCAGAAAATGATAGGCTGCTCAGTTAAAATTATTGCAAATGCTTTAAAATGGCAAACAATACCTGAAAGACGTGGAAGAAAGCAAAAACCTACCATTCAAATGCATAGAAGACTAGTCAAAATGGCAAGGATTCAGCCAACAATTAGCTCCAGGAAGATCAAAGAAGGTCTAAAGTTACCTGTGAGTACTGTTACAATTAGAAGACACCTATGTGAAGCCAAGCTATCTGCAGGAAGCCCCCACAAAGTGTCACTGTTGAAAAAAAAAACATGTGCTGAAGAGGTTACAATTTGCCAAAGAGCACGATGACTGGCCTAAAGAGAAATAGCGCAACATTTTATGGACTGATGAATGTAAGGTTGTTCTTTTTGGGTCTAGTGGCCTGGAGACAGTTTGTCAGATGACCCCCAAACACTGAATTCAAGCCACAGTACACTGTGAAGAAAGTGACGCATGGTGGCGCAAGCATCATGATATGGGGATGTTTCTCATACTACGGTGTCAGGCCTATTTATCGCATATCAGGGATCATGGATCATTTCAGAATACTTGAAAATGTCATGCTGCCTTATGATGAAGAGTAAATACCTGTGAAATGGGTGTTCCAGCAAGACAACTACCCCAAACACACCAGTAAACATGCAACATCTTGGTTCCAGACCAACAAGATTGACGTTATGGAATGGCCAGTCCAATCCCCGGACCTTAATCCAATAGAAAACTTGTGGGGTGACATAAAAAATGCAGTTTCTGAGGCTAAACCAAGAAATAGAGAAGAACTATGGTATAAGGTCCAATCATCCTGGCCTGGAATACCTGTTGACAGGTGCAAGAAATTGGTTGACTCCATGCAACACAGATGTACAGCAGTTCTCAGAAACTGGTTATACAACTAAATATTGTTTATGTGATTCAAAAAACATTTTTCAGTTTATATAGTGAATTTTTGAGTTTGTAAAGAATACAAACACTGCTATTTTTTAACAGTTTAATATTTACTTTTCTTCAAATTTTTTTAGAGGAACAACACAAATTTGATATATTTTTCTTCATGTTTTGATTTGGAATATAATGTGTAGTGTTCCCAATGCATTTGTGTGTATGGAAATTAAAGCTATTAGAATTTTTTTTAGATTTATTCACTTTTTTAAACACACTGCTATTATTTTGAACACAACTGTATATTTTAAATTTGTAGCCTGCAATTCTAAAGATGCTGATTCCTGCCTTGCTTTAAATGTTCAGTTTAGGCATCCGATACACTGTGTAATTCAATGACATAGTTGATTGATTAAATTAAATTTATCTTTTTTTAATTAATTACAGGGTGTCATTCACTCAAATACCATGCAGATAAAATAATTCAATAAAAACAAATTCTGTGATATAATCACATTTGCAAGCCCATGTGTGTCAGGCCCACACAGACTGAATTGTGACCACTGGCTAGGCCTCCACTCATACCGTTACAGGGTGTCATTCACTCAAATATATTGCAGATAAAAAAAATTATATTTAAAAATGTTCTGTGATATAATCACATTTGCAAGCCCATGTGTGAGGCCCACACAGACTGTATTGTGGCCACTAGCTAGTGGCTAGGCCTCCACTCATACCGTTACAGGGTGTCATTCACTCAAATACCTTGCAGATAAAAAAATATATATTTGAAAAATGTATGTGATATAATCACAGCAGCAAGCCGTGTGTGTCAGGCCCACACAGACTGTATTGTGGCCACTGGCTAGTGGCTAGGCCTCCACTCATACCGTTACAGGGTGTCATTCACTCAAATACCTTGCAGATAAAAAAAAAATATATTTAATATTTTTCTGTGATATAATCACAGTTGCAAGCCCGTGTGTGTCAGGCCCACACAGACTGTACTGTGCCCACTGCCCACCACTTATATAGAGTGGCACAGTACCTTGCACACATAGTACCACTTATCTAAAAAAGAAGACAGGCAGAGGCAGGCCACCCCGCAGGGGCCGTTGTGGTCGTGGTGCTGTGATTTCCACTGGCCCTGGAATAATGCCCAGTGTTCAGAGGCCACGTACCCTGAACCCCAAAAAATTGGAGAAAATAGTTGACTGGCTTACACAGGACACCCAATCTTCAACAGCTTCCGCTAAGAACCTTGACGCACCATCCTCCTCCAGATCAGCTTTGGTCACCTGCTCTCAAGTTACCACTCTCCCGCCCGCCGCCACCATCACCACTACCACCACAGCCACCACAGCCGCTTCACTTGATCCCTCAGAGGAGTTATTTACAAATCAGTTGGATGAAATTAGTGATGCGCAACCATTATTGCCAGAGGATGTAGTTAACAGGGATATGTCTCAGTCAGGCAGCGTTACACATGGACGTACAGTGTGATGGTGATGATGATGATGATGATGATGTTGTACCCGCTGCTGCTTCCTTTGCTGAAGTGTTAGATACAAGTGAAGTGGTTCATGATGAGATGTGTCCGTGGATGCCCCGTGGGTGCCTGCTCGAAGAGAAGAAGAAGAGGGGGAAAGTTCAGAAGGGGAGACAGAGAGAAAGAGGAGATAAGTTGAAAGCAGGGGGAGGTCGTCGCAAAGAGCTAGTGGCACAGTCAGACAGCATGTATCGGCACCCAGGGTCAGCCAGACAGCACGCCAATCAACGCATGCTGTTGCCACCACCAGAATGCCATCATTGTAAAGCTCAGCAGTGTGGCATTTTCTTGTGTGTGTCTGCCTCTGATAACAGCGATGCCATTTGCAACCTGTGCCAAAAGAAACTGAATCGTAAGAAGTCCAACACCCACCTCGGTACAACTGCTTTGCGAAGGCACATGATCGCACATCACAAACGCTAATGGGATCAACACATGAGTACAAGCAGCACACAAACTCAAAGCCACCATCCTCCTCCTGGTCCAACATCTTCAGCCACGTCAACCACTGCTGTCCTCCTTGCCCCCTCTCAACCACCCGCCACTCTGCCTCTCACCTTCAGCAGTTCCATCTCATCTGCCCACAGTCAGGTGTCTGTAAAGGAAATGTTTGAGCGTCTCCCTTGCCTGGCGTCTGACAGCTGGCTTGACGGAACTCTTAGCCCGCCAGCTTTTACCATACCAGCTGGTGGAGTCTGAGACCTTTAAAAAATTTGTCGCTATTGGGACACCACAGTGGAAGGTACACGGACAATTTTATTTTTTTTCAAAAAAGGCAATCCCAAACCTCTACTCAGTGATTGAAAAGGAAGTCATGGCATCTCTGGCATACAGTGTTGGGGCAAGGGTCCATCTGACCACTGATACCTGGTCTGCAAAGCACAGTCAGGGCAGGTATATCACCTACACTGCACATTGGGTCAACCTGCTGATGGCTGGCGAGCATGGAATGTGTGGCTCTGCAGCGGAGTTGGTGACACCGCCACGACTTGCAGGCAGGCCTACTGCCAACTCCTCTACTCCTCCTACTCCATAACCTCCTCGGCTGAGTCATCTTCTGCAGCGGCGTCTGGCTACACATCAACTGAATCCCCCCAGCTCCCCAGGGGCTATTCCACATCCCGGATACGACATTGTCACGCTGTCTTGGGGTTGACTTGCCTGAAAGCAGAGAGCCACACCGGACCAGCACTCCTGTCCGCCCTGAACACACAGGTGGATCAGTGGCTCACCCCGCACCAACTGGAGATCGGCAAAGTGGTGTGTGACAATGGAAGCAATTTGTTGGCGGCATTGAATTTGGGCAAGTTGTCACATGTGCCGTGCATGGCACATGTGTTGAATCTCATCGTACAACGCTTTGTGTCTAAGTACCCAGGCTTACAGGAAGTCCTCAAGCAGGCCAGAAAGGTGTGTGGCCATTTCAGGCGTTCCTACATGGCCATGGCACACTTTTCAAACATTCAGAGCCGAAACAACATGCCAGTGAGGCGCTTGATTTGCGACAGCCCGACACGTTGGAATTCAACACTCCTAATGTTTGACCGCCTGCTCCAACAAGAAAAAGACATCAACAAGTATTTGTATGACCGGGGTGCTAGGACAGCCTCTGCGGAGCTGGGAATTTTTTTGCCACTTTACTGGACGCTCATGCGCAATGCCTGTAGGCTCATGCATCCTTTTGAGGAGGTGACAAACCTAGTCAGTCGCACCGAAGGCACCATCAGCGACCTCATCCCATTTGTTTTCTTCCTGGAGCGTGCCCTGCGAAGAGTGCTGGATCAGGCTGTAGATGAGCATGAAGAGGAAGAGGAAGAGTTGTGGTCACCATCACCACCAGAAACAGCCTTGTCATCATCGCTTGCCGGACCTGCGGCAACGCTGGAAGAGGAGTATGAGTCAGAGGAGGAATGTGGCTTTGAGGAGGAGGAAGACCAACCACAGCAGGCATCCCAGGGTGCTCGTTGTTGTCACCTATCTGGGACCCGTGGAGTTGTACGTGGCTGGGGGGAAGAACAGACCGTCAATGACATCAGTGAGGACGAGGAACAGGAAATTAGTAGCTCGGCATCCAACCTTGTGCAAATGGGGTCTTTCATGCTGTCATGTCTGTTGAGGGACCCTCATATAAAAAGGATGAAGGAGAACGACCTGTACTGGGTGGCCACGCTACTAGACCCCCGGTATAAGCAGAAAGTGGTGGAAATGTTACCAAATTACCGAAAGTCAGAAAGGATGCAGCAGTTCAAAACCAAACCAAAAAATATGCTTTACACAGCTTATAAGGGGGATGTCACAGCACAACGGGAATCTAACAGGGGAAGAGGTGAAAGTAATCCTCCTCCTACCACGACCACAGCGGCAAGGACAGGACGCTTTACAGATGTGTTGTTGATGGAGGACATGCAGAGCTTTTTCAGTCCTACACATCGCCACAGCCCTTCAGGATCCAGCCTTAGAGAACGACTCGACCGACAGGTAGCAGACTACCTTGCCTTAACTGCAGATATCGACACTCTGAGGAGCGATGAACCCCTTGACTACTGGGTGTGCAGGCTTGACCTGTGGCCTGAACTATCCCAGTTTGCGATAGAACTTCTGGCCTGCCCCGCTTTAAGTGTCCTGTCCGAAAGGACCTTCAGTGCAGCAGGAGGCATTGTCACTGACAAAAGAAGTTGCCTCGGTCAAAAAAGTGTTGATTACCTCACCTTTATTAAAATTGGTACCTTGTTGTGGTGAAGGGGCTTGCGTTTCACAATGAAGCGATCATCACCTCTATGAGTGTGTTTGCAATGTTGCCACACCCCAGATAAGACCGTTGCTTCATTATGATCAAACTAAAAGCGATCGGCTGGATAATTTTTCAAGTTGTATGGGTTTTTAATACATAAAAAAAAAAATCATAATAAAGTCTCTTAATAGTTTATTAGAAATAATGCAGACAATTTAAAAAATCCCCATCAATTCCAATACAAAGCAAGTACAGAGCTCAGAAGAAAATTATTTCAGGATGTCGTTAAATCGACAATAATTAATCAATTCGACACACACATCCCCGGATAGGGGACGTAACAGGGATTAAACTGATAGGAATAGTACTAGTTAAGACACCACTCATATAGGGTGTCACAGCACATTGCTCCGTGCACGCACAGTGCCCCAACTTGGGAGTAAGAGGACCGACCAAGCTGCTTTTTCCATCTCCCGTTTACTAAAATCAATTCAGTTTGGTGTATCAGAGTTTGGTTTGTCACTGTGAAGGCAGTCGAAGGTACCCGGCCTAAATTTTTTTCACAAAAGGCAATCCCTGATATGGGACGTAACAGGGATTAAACTGATGAGAATAGTACTACAGAAAATACCACTCATATCAGGTGTGACAGTAAATTGCACGGCGCAGACGCATTGACCGTGGCGTGGATTCAAACAAAGGGGAGGAAGCCAGCGTTTTTTTAACCATCTCCCCGTTCGAAAAATCATTTTTTTTTTTGTAAATTCTTTATTTTCAAAATTTTCCAATCAAGATACAGAAAAAACAATGGCCTGTTGGCCATGAATTGGGGTAACACCAAGTCAATGGCACAAGTACATAGGCATTACAGATAACAATTACTTAAATTAACATCGTGTAGCCATATAAGATAGTTCTTGTTATAGCAATAAGTGCTAACTCCTGTGTGCGAAAAATGTATTTAATAAATGGACCCCAGATTGGGGACGTCACATAACAGGGATTAAACTGGTGAGAATAGTACTACAGAAAATACCACTCATATCGGGTGTGACAGTAAATTGCATGGCGCAGACGCAGTGACCGTGGTGTGGATTCAAACAAATGGGAGGGGGCCAGCGTTTTTTTAACCATCTCCCCGTTCAAAAAATCTATTCAATTCACCTTTCAGGGACTCTTGGTGTTGTAGGTGGCTGGGTGGAGGAAGAAACCTTCAATGACATCAACGGGACATGGCTAGCTTGGTATCCAACCTTGTGCAAATGGGAAGTTTGCGGTTGGGCAAATGGACTGTTTGCGGTTGTTTGCGGTGCATTAAAAGGGGAGTTTGGTCTGTCAATGTCTGTGAAGCGAGCGTAACCCATACACTACCTGATCGATACAACATCATACCTGATCGTATACACACACTGGATGTTTTAAACCACGTTGTTAAAAAAAAAATAGGATTGTTAGGTGATTTATGCCCTTTATGGATTAAAATCCAACACTGCGTCAACTATGTAATTTTCCATGGGAGTTTTGCCATGGATCCCCCTCCGGCATGCCAGAGTCCAGGTGTTAGTCCCCTTGAAACAACTTTTCCATCACTACTGTGGCTAGAAAGAGTCCCTGTGGGTTTTAAAATTCGCCTGCCTATTGAAGTCAATGGCGGTTCGCCCGGTTCGCCCGTTCGCGAACATTTGCAGAAATTTGCGTTCGCCGTTCGTGAACGGAAAATTTTATGTTCGCGACATCTCTAATCAGAAAACACTAATGCAGAAAACACTAATGCAGAAAACAGGTCAGATCTCCACCGGGTTCCATTATAGTATAAGAGTTTCAACAGGGAAATATAGTATCCGGCTGTGGCAGATACAATGAAGTCTGGCAGGTTGTTCTTTTGCTGGACAGTCTGCAGGAACATTTTATTGCTAGTGTGAAATGATCCTAAGTTATTAGAAAGAGACTCTTATTGGGGACATCTTCATTTAGAGTGGAGAACAACTACAAAATGCAATTTGTGGTCAGTCCCTGTATACGTTTCATAATGTATCAGTGTCCAAGCAGTTCCCCATTTGTCGTGCTTAAGTTCCTCAAAAGTGCTACAAACCGAACCAAGAGAACAATAAACTATACTTCCTAATTCAACCTAAAATTCATGCTCTTCATAGATGTTACATTAGCCTAAGACATTTAGGCATAAAACTGAAAAATGGAGAATACTTGTCAATTAAGTACAATTAGCACAATTCATGTTCATTAACTACTTAATTTATTTCATAATTTTCAGGACTTTTCTGGGGAAAAAAAATAGTAAAGAAAAACATATATAAAATAAAGTAAAGTAAACTTATATAAAACATATATAAAATAAAGTAAAGTAAACATATATAAAATAAAACAAAAAAAAATATAAAAAATAAATGTTATTTTACATTTATTTAGATTGAGTACTGAAAAAATAAATAGAGAAAAGAGGTGCCAAATTAAAATAAATTTGCTACACCTATGTTGTTAACAGTTGTATTGCTTTTTCATTTATTAGATTTGCTATGCACCAATTTATTCTCTGTGTTGTCTTCCAATAGTAGTAGTACAGTATATTCATTTCTTGACCTAACTTTTCTCTTCCTGGGGAATTTTCTTCAGTTCTTCTCCGGTTTAATATGGGTGATTCAAGTATCTCCATAGAAACTTCACTGATCCCATTTAAACAAAACCATTGATGAAAACTGCCTTATTATAAAGTTTATAATATCCTTCCATTGCACCCTGTGAAAAATATGTTTTGATATTCAGTTGATGTAGGTTATGTCCTGCATTGGAGTCTTGTAATGTAGGAAGTAGTAACCGTCATTGATAAGGACATGGGGCATGAGGCATATCCTTATGTGATGATGTCAGAGCACATCTCACTGCCCTAATGCATGATGAGATGGCAGACACATGACAAACCAGGAAGTTGGCCTCATGCGGGGGGTAAAAGAAAACTGCAAATTAGGTAAAAAATAAAATAAAAATAAAATCCAGGAATAGGAGGAAGCTAAGGCCATCTTTTTTAAGTGACTGACAGTTATCTATGTATACTCACTTTGAACCTATTAGACTACCTGATGTTCGGACAGGACAAATATCGATTGACAATACATACGTCGATTAACAATCATTTGCATTGGCCTATTCCACAGGCAGATAGAAAGTGAATGTGGAGAGAACAATTGCTACCTTTCTTCCCTATTCAGTTGTAATAGTTATCACAAGCACATCCCTGATTACACAAGAAGATATACTGATAATAATTGTAAATCTTTCATTTTAAATGAAAGATAAAAATCAGTCGACAAATGGGTTTGGTCATTTATTAATTGATCACAGCATGACAGTGCATGCGGTTCAATGTGACGTCACCACCTCAATGAGCAAATGAACTGCACAAATAAAGTCCCCCTTTTGAATGATTCCAATGAGGGACTGATATGTTGCTTGTGCTATCTGTGAATAACTTCACACTAAGTTGGAATTTTGGAGTGCCACTGCTTCATCTTAGACAAAGGAAAATATGTACATACTATAAACAAAAACATTGGGTAAAACTCATGCGGAAAATGAGTTATGAATAGGAATGAGCGAACCTAAGGTTTTCAGTTTCTGGTTCGGCATTTGGGTTCTGGTGGAATTCTGTTATGGATTCCGTTATCACGGAATATAACAGAATTCTATGATGGACTCCTGCATAACGGAAACCAGCTGGATCTGTTATGCTACTCATAGACTTCTATTATGACAGAATTCAAAATGGAATGCCTCTTAAAGGCTTCCATTTGGCAATACATCATAGAACTCCGTTATAGTCCGTGATGACGGAATCCATAATGGAATTCCCCCAGAACCTGGACGCCGAACACAAACCCGAAAACCTCAGGTTCGCTCAACCCTACTTATGAATTATAATTGACAGTAAACTAAAAGGTGTATTCCTATTTTATAGCATATTCATATGATATGCCATAAAAGTCCAGTAGATGCAGGACCCACCTGTAGGACTTCCATTTATCTAGAGAATGGGTTCCTGTTTGCTGGCTGCAGTCTATGCAGAAATGGCTTGTATGGCTCTCTCCAGTCATCTCCATCAGCATTCCGAGGATAGCTGAGGAACTGCAAAGAAAATTGACCTATATCTAGAGTTGAGCGAACACCTGGATGTTCGGGTTCGAGAAGTTCGGCCGAACATCCCGGAAATGTTCGGGTTCGGGATCCGAACCTGATCCGAACTTCGTCCCGAACCCGAAACCCATTGAAGTCAATGGGGACCCGAACTTTTCGGCACTAAAAAGGCTGTAAAACAGCCCAGGAAAGAGCTAGAGGGCTGCAAAAGGCAGCAACATGTAGGTAAATCCCCTGCAAACAAGTGTGGATAGGGAAATGAATTAAAATAAAAATTAAATAAATAAAAATTAACCAAAATCAATTGGAGAGAGGTCCCATAGCAGAGAATCTGGCTTCACGTCACCCACCACTGTAAGAGTCCATTTTCATAAATTTAGGCCCAGCACCCAGGCAGAGGAGAGAGGTCCCGTAACAGAGAATCTGGCTTCATGTCAGCAGAGAATTAGTCTGCATGTCATAGCAGAGAATGAGGCTTCACGTCAGCCACCACTGCAACAGTCCATTGGCATATATTTAGGCCCAGCACCCAGGCAGAGGAGGGAGGTCCCGTAACAGAGAATCTGTCTTCATGTCAGCAGAGAATCAGTCTGCATGTCATAGCAGAGAATGAGGCTTCACGTCAGCCACCACTGCAACAGTCCATTGGCATATATTTAGGCCCAGCACACACACAGGCAGAGGAGAGAGGTCCCGTAACAGAGAATCTGTCTTCATGTCAGCAGAGAATTAGTCTGCATGTCATAGCAGAGAATGAGGCTTCACGTCAGCCACCACTGCAACAGTCCATTGGCATATATTTAGGCCCAGCACCCAGGCAGAGGAGGGAGGTCCCGTAACAGAGAATCTGGCTTCATGTCAGCAGAGAATCAGTCTGCATGTCATAGCAGAGAATGAGGCTTCACGTCAGCCACCACTGCAACAGTCCATTGGCATATATTTAGGCCCAGCACCCAGGCAGAGGAGGGAGGTCCCGTAACAGAGAATCTGTCTTCATGTCAGCAGAGAATCAGTCTGCATGTCATAGCAGAGAATGAGGCTTCACGTCAGCCACCACTGCAACAGTCCATTGGCATATATTTAGGCCCAGCACACACACAGGCAGAGGAGAGAGGTCCCGTAACAGAGAATCTGTCTTCATGTCAGCAGAGAATTAGTCTGCATGTCATAGCAGAGAATGAGGCTTCACGTCAGCCACCACTGCAACAGTCCATTGGCATATATTTAGGCCCAGCACACACACAGGCAGAGGAGAGAGGTCCCGTAACAGAGAATCTGGCTTCATGTCAGCAGAGAATCAGTCTGCATGTCATAGCAGAGAATGAGGCTTCACGTCAGCCACCACTGCAACAGTCCATTGGCATATATTTAGGCCCAGCACACACACAGGCAGAGGAGAGAGGTCCCGTAACAGAGAATCTGTCTTCATGTCAGCAGAGAATTAGTCTGCATGTCATAGCAGAGAATGAGGCTTCACGTCAGCCACCACTGCAACAGTCCATTGGCATATATTTAGGCCCAGCACCCAGGCAGAGGAGGGAGGTCCCGTAACAGAGAATCTGGCTTCATGTCAGCAGAGAATCAGTCTGCATGTCATAGCAGAGAATGAGGCTTCACGTCAGCCACCACTGCAACAGTCCATTGGCATATATTTAGGCCCAGCACCCAGGCAGAGGAGGGAGGTCCCGTAACAGAGAATCTGGCTTCATGTCAGCAGAGAATCAGTCTGCATGTCATAGCAGAGAATGAGGCTTCACGTCAGCCACCACTGCAACAGTCCATTGGCATATATTTAGGCCCAGCACACAGGCAGAGGAGAGAGGTCCCGTAACAGAGAATCTGTCTTCATGTCAGCAGAGAATTAGTCTGCATGTCATAGCAGAGAATGAGGCTTCACGTCAGCCACCACTGCAACAGTCCATTGGCATATATTTAGGCCCAGCACACAGGCAGAGGAGAGAGGTCCCGTAACAGACAATCTGGCTTCATGTCAGCAGAGAATCATTCTGCATGTCATAGCAGAGAATCAGGCTTCACGTCACCCAACATTGGAACAGTCCATTGGCATATATTTAGGCCCCGGCACCCAGACACAGGAGAGGTTCATTCAACTTTGGGTAGCCTCGCAATATAATGGTAAAATGAAAATAAAAATAGGATTGAATGAGGAAGTGCCCTGGAGTCCAATAATATATGGTTAAGGGGAGGTAGTTAATGTCTAATCTGGACAAGGGACGGACAGATCCTGTGGGATCCATGCCTGGTTCATTTTTATGAACGTCAGCTTGTCCACATTGGCTGTAGACAGGCGGCTGCGTTTGTCTGTAATGACGCCCCCTGCCGTGCTGAATACACGTTCAGACAAAACGCTGGCCACCGGGCAGGCCAGCACCTCCAAGGCATAAAAGGCTAGCTCTGGCCACGTGGACAATTTAGAGACCCAGAAGTTGAATGGGGCCGAACCATCAGTCAGTACGTGGAGGGGTGTGCACACGTACTGTTCCACCATGTTAGTGAAATGTTGCCTCCTGCTAACACGTTGCGTATCAGGTGGTGGTGCAGTTAGCTGTGGCGTGTTGACAAAAGTTTTCCACATCTCTGCCATGCTAACCCTGCCCTCAAAGGAGCTGGCATTGACACAGCTGCCTTGGCGACCTCTTGCTCCTCCTCTGCCTTGGCCTTGGGCTTCCACTTGTTCCCCTGTGACATTTGGGAATGCTCTCAGTAGCGCGTCTACCAACGTGCGCTTGTACTCGCGCATCTTCCTATCACGTTCCAGTGCAGGAAGTAAGGTGGGCACATTGTCTTTGTAGCGTGGATCCAGCAGGGTGGCAACCCAGTAGTCCGCACAGGTTAAAATGTGGGCAACTCTGCTGTCGTTGCGCAGGCACTGCAGCATGTAGTCGCTCATGTGTGCCAGGCTGCCCAGGGGTAAGGACAAGCTGTCCTCTGTGGGAGGCGTATCGTCATCGTCCTGCCTTTCCCCCCAGCCACGCACCAGTGATGGACCCGAGCTGCGTTGGGTGCCACCCCGCTGTGACCATGCTTCATCCTCATCCTCCTCCACCTCCTCCTCATCCTCGTCCTCCTCGTCCTCCAGTAGTGGGCCCTGTCTGGCCACATTTGTACCTGGCCTCTGCTGTTGCCAAAAACCTCCCTCTGAGTCACTTCGAAGAGACTGGCCTGAAAGTGCTAAAAATGACCCCTCTTCCTCCTCCTCCTCCTCCTCCTGGGCCACCTCCTCTTGCATCATCGCCCTAAGTGTTTTCTCAAGGAGACATAGAAGTGGTATTGTAATGCTGATAACGGCGTCATCGCCACTGGCCATGTTGGTGGAGTACTCGAAACAGCGCAACAGGGCACACAGGTCTCGCATGGAGGCCCAGTCATTGGTGGTGAAGTGGTGCTGTTCTGTAGTGCGACTGACCCGTGCGTGCTGCAGCTGAAACTCCACTATGGCCTGCTGCTGCTCGCACAGTCTGTCCAGCATGTGCAAGGTGGAGTTCCACCTGGTGGGCACGTCGCATATGAAGCGGTGAGCGGAAAGGCCGAAGTTACGCTGTAGCGCAGACAGGCGAGCAGCAGCAGGATGTGAACGCCGGAAGCGCGAACAGACGGCCCGCACTTTATGCAGCAGCTCTGACATGTCGGGGTAGTTGTGAATGAACTTCTGCACCACCAAATTCAGCACATGCGCCAAGCAAGGGATGTGCGTCAAATTGGCTAGTCCCAGAGCTGCAACGAGATTTCGCCCATTATCGCACACCACCAGGCCGGGCTTGAGGCTCACCGGCAGCAACCACTCGTCGGTCTGTTGTTCTATACCCCGCCACAACTCGTGTGCGGTGTGGGGCCTGTCCCCCAAACATATGAGTTTGAGAATGGCCTGCTGACGTTTACCCCGGGCTGTGCTGAAGTTGGTGGTGAAGGTGTGTGGCTGACTGGATGAGCAGGTGGAAGAAGAGGAGGAGGAAGCCGAGAAGGAGGAGGTGGCAACAGGAGGCAAAGAATGTTGCCCTGCGATCCTTGGCGGCGGAAGGACGTGCGCCAAACAGCTCTCCGCCTGGGGCCCAGCTGCCACTACATTTACCCAGTGTGCAGTTAGGGAGATATAGCGTCCCTGGCCGTGCTTACTGGTCCACGTATCTGTGGTTAGGTGGACCTTGCCACAGATGGCGTTGCGCAGTGCACACTTGATTTTATCGGATACTTGGTTGTGCAGGGAAGGCACGGCTCTCTTGGAGAAGTAGTGGCGGCTGGGAACAACATACTGTGGGACAGCAAGCGACATGAGCTGTTTGAAGCTGTCTGTGTCCACCAGCCTAAATGACAGCATTTCATAGGCCAGTAGTTTAGAAATGCTGGCATTCAGGGCCAGGGATCGAGGGTGGCTAGGTGGGAATTTACGCTTTCTCTCAAATGTTTGTGAGATGGAGAGCTGAACGCTGCCGCGTGACATGGTTGAGACGCTTGGTGACGGAGGTGGTGGTGGTGGTGTTGGTGGTACATCCCCTGTTTGCTGGGCGGCAGGTGCCAACGTTCCTCCAGAGGCGGAGGAAGAGGCCGAGGCGGCAGCAGCAGAAGAGGCCGAGGCGGCAGCAGCAGAAGAGGTAGCAGGGGGAGCCTGAGTGACTTCCTTGGTTTTAAGGTGTTTACTCCACTGCAGTTCATGCTTTGCATGCAGGTGCCTGGTCATGCAGGTTGTGCTCAGGTTCAGAACGTTAATGCCTCGCTTCAGGCTCTGATGGCACAGCGTGCAAACCACTCGGGTCTTGTCGTCAGCACATTGTTTGAAGAAGTGCCATGCCAGGGAACTCCTTGAAGCTGCCTTTGGGGTGCTCGGTCCCAGATGGCGGCGGTCAGTAGCAGGCGGAGTCTCTTGGCGGCGGGTGTTCTGCTTTTGCCCACTGCTCCCTCTTTTGCTACGCTGTTGGCTCGGTCTCACCACTGCCTCTTCCTCCGAACTGTGAAAGTCAGTGGCACGACCTTCATTCCATGTGGGGTCTAGGACCTCATCATCCCCTGCATCGTCTTCCACCCAGTCTTGATCCCTGACCTCCTGTTCAGTCTGCACACTGCAGAAAGACGCAGCAGTTGGCACCTGTGTTTCGTCATCATCAGAGACATGCTGAGGTGGTATTCCCATGTCCTCATCATCAGGAAACATAAGTGGTTGTGCGTCAGTGCATTCTATATCTTTCACCGCTGGGGAAGGGCTAGGTGGATGCCCTTGGGAAACCCTGCCAGCGGAGTCTTCAAACAGCATAAGAGACTGCTGCATAACTTGAGGCTGAGACAGTTTCCCTGGTATGCATGGGGGTGATGTGACAGACTGATGGGGTTGGTTTTCAGGCGCCATCTGTGCGCTTTCTGCAGAAGACTGGGTGGGAGATAATGTGAACGTGCTGGATCCACTGTCGGCCACCCAATTGACTAATGCCTGTACCTGCTCAGGCCTTACCATCCTTAGAACGGCATTGGGCCCCACCATATATCGCTGTAAATTCTGGCGGCTACTGGGACCTGAGGTAGTTGGTACACTAGGACGTGTGGATGTGGCAGAACGGCCACGTCCTCTCCCAGCACCAGAGGGTCCACTAACACCACCACGACCATGTCCACGTCCGCGTCCCTTACTAGATGTTTTTCTCATTGTTATGGTTCACCACAACAACAAAAATATTATTTGGCCCAATGTATTGTATTCAAATTCAGCGGGATATAAATTTGAGGCCTAGTATTTAGGCGCTGGTGACCGGTATGGATTTACTAACAGAATTAGACTTGGAAATGCACAGTAGCGTGTGTGTGAAGTTATTCTGAATGACCCTATGTGCACCTTGAATATTATATACCCTTTTAGGGATAGATTTCAAATAGCTCTGATATAGCAGAAACCACTAAATTATGAAATTGCTAAATTGGGAATTGTATTTCAACCCAGAACTAAAAATGTGCTTTGACGGACACTAAATAACTTTCCCAGCCACAACAGGACAGCGGTAACGAGAGATTTAGCGGGATATAAATTTGAGGCCTAGTATTTAGGCGCTGGGTGACCGTTATAGATTTAGCGACAGAATTAGACTTGGAAATGCACAGTAGCGTGTGTGTGAAGTTATTCTGAATGACCCTATGTGCACCTTGAATATTATATACCCTTTTAGGGATAGATTTCAAATAGCTCTGATATAGCAGGAACCACTAAATTATGAAATTGCTAAATTGGGAATTGTACTTCAACCCAGAACAAAAAATGTGCTTTGACGGACACTAAATAACTTTCCCAGCCACAACAGGACAGCGGTAACGAGAGATTTAGCGGGATATAAATTTGAGGCCTAGTATTTAGGCGCTGGGTGACCGGTATGGATTTAGTAGTCAAAGTATTTTATTATTTAAGTATAATAATAAAGTAAAGCATACAGCACTAATAGTTTTAGCTGTGATACACTCGCAGGTGAGCACAGTCATATAAGAGGGAGCTGAGGCATTTTCCAGCAAGTAAGTGCACAAATAATATATAAATAATATAATTCTTAAGGAAAGAAAAAACAAAAATAACAACAACAACATTTCCTCAATGTATACCAATAGGGAAAGAGAAGAGTTGAATAAGAGAAGCTTTCACCCTGTTGTATCGGGGATGATCAGGAAGAGGACATGTATATAGAAGACTTCCACAGACCCCACGTCTTTTCATATTTCTTTGCGTTACACAGTGTATTACTGGAAGCAGAGGCCATAATCCGTTCATACAGACATGTTTTATTAACCCTTTGGGATACTTCAAGGATGGTGGGCGGATGGGGAGACATCCACTTTGAAGTGATAGCCAGCTTAGCTGAGAGGAGAATATGGCACACTATACCTCTGTGTGATTTGGGAATATCCGTGATATCAATTATCAATAAGGCTAGGGAGGGGGATGGGGAGCTCCATGTAGATCCTGAAACGGAAAGCTGGGAAATCATGGAGAAGACTTCAGCCCAAAAAGGCTTAACCATTGGACAGTCCCATAAGATATGAAACAGCGTGCCTCTTTCACCACAGTTCCTCCAGCACATAGGAGAGACCGTCGGATAAATGGTATGTAGCCTTTCAGGGGTGAAGTACCACCTTAAGGCGGTCTTCACAAATGATTCATATTGAGTTACACAAGTTATATTCTTTGAGACGTATTGAAAAGCCGATCGCCACTGGGACAGTGAATATTCAGACCTCAAATCTTTTTCCCAGGAGAGCAGCGGTGCGGATTTATGAAACTCGTCTTTGCTATTAAGTAGGGAGTATAGGGGACGAAGGGTTTTGACATTACGGTTAGATAGTGACCATGTCTCCAATATGCGCCTGTGTATGGTTGGTAAAATTGAGTCTGAGATACTTATAAAATTCTACATTAGGAACCTGGAAGGTATTATGAATATATTCAAAGGAGGTCAACTTCCCTGACTGGTATAGTTGGGGAATTTCTGTAAGACCATATTCACTCCACGAGCTCACCCCTAAATCTGAGATGAGATAGTCCAGAGAAGCTAGAGGGGATGGAGCCCTACCTACAGGAATGTCTTTGTCAACTAGGGCGTGGTATTTAATCCAGCAGTCTAATGCATTAGAGGCTAGGAAAGACAGTTTTGGTTTAATAAAAGTTTTTCGACAACGAGGCTACTAATAAGGCTCTAAGGTTTCCCCCTATGATCTCTGTAGAGTCAATATGGGTCCATTGTTTAGAGAGATCCATCTTCCACCAACTCTCCAAAGGGCCTATTTGTGACGCAAGGTAATAGTCATAAATATTTGGTAGACTGATGCCCCCCATTTGTTTCCTGGTGTGTAGAATTTTTGAAGCGATTCTGGGCTTCTTTCCATGCCACAGAAAGGCATTAAGTATCTTATTACAATTCGAGAAGTATGACATGGGGAGTCTAATGGGTAGAACCCTAAACAAATAGAGCAGTTTAGGGATTGCGAACATTTGGAAAGTGGCCAGTCTGCCTATCCAGGATATTTCAAACTTGTCATAATGTTTTAGATCTTTTTGTATACTCGATAACAAGGGAGGGTAGTTGGCTAAATATAAACGGAGCGTTGAGGAGGTGAGGTTCACACCCAGGTACTGGATTTGGTCAGGTTGCCAGTCTAAAGAAAATTTGTCATGGAGAAATTGCACTGTATGAAGGGGTAAGTTAAGGGGTAAAGCTTGGGATTTGGATGAGTTCAATTTATAATAGGATAGTTGACCGAAAAGTTTAATAATATCCAGGGCTGAGGATAAGGAGGATGCAGGGTTGGTAAGCGTGAGAATTACATCATCCGCATATAAACTCAGTTTGTGAGTGCGATCAGCTATCCGTACACCTGACACTTTCTCGTCTAGTCTTAGAGCCTGGGCAAGGGGTTCAATAGATAAGATAAACATTAGGGGGGAGAAGGGGCACCCTTGTCTGGTTCCATTGGAAATGGGAAATGGTTTGGATAGGGACCCATTGACCCAGACTCTAGCAGACGGGTCCTTATATAATGCCTGGATAAAGGTTAGAACAGGGCCCATTATTCCCATTTTCAATAGAACTGCAAAGGAGAAAGACCAGCAAATGCGGTCAAACGCTTTCTCAGCGTCAAGCGTAACAAAGAGTGTCGGGATTTTTTTATTCTGGACGTGGGAGAGGAGGTTCAAAACCCTTCTGGAGTTCTCCTGTATCTGGCGGCCCTTGACAAAACCGACCTGGTCCGAATGTACTAATAGAGGAATGAGGGGGGCCAGTCTGGATGACAAAATTCTGGCAAATATCTTTATGTCTGTGTTGAGGAGAGAAATGGGGCGGAAGTTTTTTGGGTCGTCAGTTGATTTGTTGGGTTTTGGTATGGTCACTATTAATGCTTCTAACATCTCCTTGGGAAACGAACCTACTTCCCTGGCTGATTGAAAAGATTGTAACATGTATTTGGATAGCTGATCAAAAAAGGTTTTATAATAGGAGTTAGAGAGGCCATCCGGGCCTGGGGCCTTGTGTGGGGGAAGCTTCCTAATAATGGATTTGAGTTCATCTACAGTCAAGGGGGCATTGAGAGATTGCAGTTGGGTGGCAGTCAGCTGCGTTAGACCTAATCTGTCCAAAAAGGCGTCAATTATGTCTGGGTCGGGTTGTGAGACAAGATTTTGGGGGGATAGGTTATAAAGAGAGGCATAAAATTCTCCAAACGCGTCAGCTATTCCCACCGGGGACATTACTTTTCTCCCTGATGTATGGTCTAGAAGATAAGGGATCTTGGCCTTGGCTGCTTTTTGTTTCAAGCGATTCGCTAACAAGCGTCCAGCCTTGTTATCCTGCGAGTAAAAGGTGGCCTGCGTCCTTTTTAAGCGCCATTCGTGTTTATAAAGGAGACAGTCAGAAAGTTGGGATCTAAGTGACTTCAGGTCCGCCATATGTGCGGAAGAAACCGAGGATTTGTTGAGAGACTCAATCCTCTTTATCTCATTTATTATTTTGTCTATCTTTTCTCTACGTTCCCTCTGGAGTCTGCTACCTATCTTAATAAAGACTCCCCTGATGAACGCCTTATGGGCACACCATAGGGTAGAAGGATTACCAACCGATCCTTCATTTATTTGGAAAAACTCAGTTAGTTCAGAATTAATCTCTAGGGATAGTTCAGGATGTTCTATCACATATGTGTTGTTTCTCCAGGGAGAGTAAGGTTTAGTGAGGTGAGATTCCTTTAAGGAAAGTGTGATCGGGGCGTGGTCTGACCATGTGATCATATTGATAGACGATGCGATCGTGTTAGTAATCACTGACCTGCTGGTTAGGAACATGTCAATTCTAGAATAGGATCGACATGCCGGTGAGAAAAAGGAGTAATCTCTCTCAGATCCATGCTGAATTCTCCAGATGTCATACAGGTCTTCCTGCAGGAAGAGAGAGTTTATAGCTCCAGGAGCCTCTCTGGAGGGAGTTGTGGAGTCCATTTTTGGGTCTAATACGGAATTGAAGTCACCACTCCAGATCACATGACCAGACCGCACCCCGCGTACCTTTGCAGCCAGACGGCGCAAGAAGGAACATTGATGTCTGTTAGGAGCATAAAGGAAAACCAACGTATAATCAACATTGTTAATAGAACACACTAAAATAATATATCTACCGTTAGTATCTATAACGGAGGACTTCAAAGAGAAAGCCACTGTATGGCTTATGGCCACTAGGACTCCTCTTTGTTTTTTACAGAAGTGTGACTGGTAAATATGGGGAAACCTGGGGTGATGAATTCTGTGACCGTCTGTTTGGAGCAGGTGGGTTTCAGTAGCGCAGAAAATGTCACATTTCAGCTCGCGAATTTCCTTCCACAGCATGGACCTCTTAAAGGGGCTATTCAGGCCCTTTACGTTTAAAGCGGCAATTTTTAGAACCATGCTGAAGAAGGGAATGGCGGGTCTGCAAGACGACTATTACACATGGTATATGACAAATTATACAAGTATGTCAAGATCATCAAACACATGGTCCCCGTTCCATCTTCCCTTGATGGGTGGACTATTGGTAGTTGAGGAGGAAAAACATAGCAAGAACAAAAATTAACCGTGGGGAAAAAACATAAAAGGGAGGATAAAACTAGAACTGTAAAACTACACCTGATAGCCATCAGGCACTAATGAGTGGGCTTGTGAGGCGGTTTCTGCCCATTTGGACCGCCCGAGCCCTAAAGATGGTAAACCAACAAATCATTAGGTTAAACACTCAGCAGTCAGCGGTGTGGCCTACGTCTGGACGGGACCGTCTGCCAGTCTAGCGCAACAGGTCCTGGGCCTTTTGATTGTAGATCAGGAAGGTCTTTGACGGAGATGTTCCATTCTTCCAGTAGCTTTCTTCCTGAGTCCAGGGAGTGAATTGCGTGCATCATGCCTTGATGCTGGATCAGCACCTTAGTGGGGAAGCCCCAACGGTAAGGAATGTTGTGGTCGCGTAAAGCAGCGGTGAAGGGGGCCAAGGCCCTTCTCTGCTGAAGGGTTGGAGCGGATAGATCGGCGAAGATTTTAACCCCTTCATGTGGAGCCGGGAGTGGGCCTTTCTTTCTGGCTGCAGACATGAGCAGTTCTTTCACATGGAAGAAATGAACTCTGGCTAAAACGTCTCTAGGAACAGAGTCAGGGAGATGTTTAGGCCTAGTCACTCTGTGTGCTCTGTCCAGTATAAGATCTTTGTCGCTCATATTTGGCAGAAGTGACTTCATGAGGGTGAGAATGTAGGCTTCAAGCTCTTTTGGCGGTATATCCTCTGGTATACCCCGAAGTTTAATATTGTTGCGGCGGGACCTGTCTTCTAAGTCCACCACTTTATTTTTAAGTCTCTCGACTTCAGATGTTAGCTCTTCATGAGCATCAACAAGGTGATTATGCGAAGCAGCAAAGTCCCCCATTTTGGATTCTATATGCGTAATCCGCTTGTCTGCCTCAGTGATGGAGGCCTGCAGGGGTGACAGTAAGGCCGCAATCTCAGTGTGCATTGAGCGGCTAAATACAACCAGCATCTCCTTTATCATGCTGCCGGTGGCAGGATCATCCGTGGTGGGGAACTCTGCTAGGGACGACGCGCCCCGTTCACTCACCCCCTCCGATCTCAGCGTGTCCTGTTGGAGCCGCGGTTTCTGCTTCCGCGGGCTCTGGCATGGAGAGTCGTCCGAGCGGCCTTGATAACCGGAGGAGTCATGCTGGTCTGGTAAGTGCTTCTCCGGCTGGATTACGGGAGACTTAGTCAGAAGAGAGGATTGCATAGGGGAGGGTTGAGAGAGTTGTGGGCTTCTCCGGTGAGGTGGAGTAGTCGTTGGGGAGTCTTGCTCCGCAGATCCGGAGGAGCGCGTGGAAGCAGGCGAGTCCGCGCCATCTTGTTCTTTCAGCCTCCCCACGAAAAAGTCTAGTTTCCCTTGCTTCTTAACGGATCTGGTGCCTCTAACCATCTTGAGTATAAAGAAGGGCACTGCAGCGGGAAGTTTGGTCGGTTGTTAGCGAGTGTCAACTCGATGTAGCTGTGCAGTCGCTTAGTAGGGCTCGGGAGCTCACAGCTCAAGCGGCCATCTCTCTCGGCTGGCAAACCACGCCCCCAGTGACCGGTATGGATTTAGTGACAGAATTAGACTTGGAAATGCACAGTAGCGTGTGTGTGAAGTTATTCTGAATGACCCTATGTGCACCTTGAATATTATATACCCTTTTAGGGATAGATTTCAAATAGCTCTGACATAGCAGAAACCACTAAATTATGAAATTGCTAAATTGGGAATTGTATTTCAACCCAGAACAAAAAAATGTGCTTTGACGGACACTAAATAACTTTCCCAGCCACAACAGGACAGCGGTAACGAGAGATTTAGCGGGATATAAATTTGAGACCTAGTATTTAGGCGCTGGGTGACCGGTATGGATTTAGTGACAGAATTAGACTTGGAAATGCACAGTAGCGTGTGTGTGAAGTTATTCTGAATGACCCTATGTGCACCTTGAATATTATATACCCTTTTAGGGATAGATTTCAAATAGCTCTGATATAGCAGAAACCACTAAATTATGAAATTGCTAAATTGGGAATTGTATTTCAACCCAGAACTAAAAATGTGCTTTGACGGACACTAAATAACTTTCCCAGCCACAACAGGACAGCGGTAACGAGAGATTTAGCGGGATATAAATTTGAGGCCTAGTATTTAGGCGCTGGGTGACCGGTATGGATTTAGTGACAGAATTAGACTTGGAAATGCACAGTAGCGTGTGTGTGAAGTTATTCTGAATGACCCTATGTGCACCTTGAATATTATATACCCTTTTAGGGATAGATTTCAAATAGCTCTGATATAGCAGAAACCACTAAATTATGAAATTGCTAAATTGGGAATTGTATTTCAACCCAGAACAAAAAATGTGCTTTGACGGACACTAAATAACTTTCCCAGCCACAACAGGACAGCGGTAACGAGAGATTTAGCGGGATATAAATTTGAGGCCTAGTATTTAGGCGCTGGGTGACCGGTATGGATTTAGTGACAGAATTAGACTTGGAAATGCACAGTAGCGTGTGTGTGAAGTTATTCTGAATGACCCTATGTGCACCTTGAATATTATATACCCTTTTAGGGATAGATTTCAAATAGCTCTGATATAGCAGGAACCACTAAATTATGAAATTGCTAAATTGGGAATTGTACTTCAACCCAGAACAAAAAAATGTGCTTTGACGGACACTAAATAACTTTCCCAGCCACAACAGGACAGCGGTAACGAGAGATTTAGCGGGATATAAATTTGAGGCCTAGTATTTAGGCGCTGGGTGACCGGTATGGATTTAGCGACAGAATTAGACTTGGAAATGCACAGTAGCGTGTGTGTGAAGTTATTCTGAATGACCCTATGTGCACCTTGAATATTATATACCCTTTTAGGGATAGATTTCAAATAGCTCTGATATAGCAGGAACCACTAAATTATGAAATTGCTAAATTGGGAATTGTACTTCAACCCAGAACAAAAAATGTGCTTTGACGGACACTAAATAACTTTCCCAGCCACAACAGGACAGCGGTAACGAGAGATTTAGCGGGATATAATTTTGAGGCCTAGTATTTAGGCGCTGGGTGACCGTTACAGATTTAGCGACAGAATTAGACTTGGAAATGCACAGTAGCGTGTGTGTGAAGTTATTCTGAATGACCCTATGTGCACCTTGAATATTATATACCCTTTTAGGGATAGATTTCAAATAGCTCTGATATAGCAGGAACCACTAAATTATGAAATTGCTAAATTGGGAATTGTACTTCAACCCAGAACAAAAAATGTGCTTTGACGGACACTAAATAACTTTCCCAGCCACAACAGGACAGCGGTAACGAGAGATTTAGCGGGATATAAATTTGAGGCCTAGTATTTAGGCGCTGGGTGACCGGTATGGATTTAGTGACAGAATTTGACTTGGAAATGCACAGTAGCGTGTGTGTGAAGTTATTCTGAATGACCCTATGTGCACCTTGAATATTATATACCCTTTTAGGGATAGATTTCAAATAGCTCTGATATAGCAGGAACCACTAAATTATGAAATTGCTAAATTGGGAATTGTACTTCAACCCAGAACAAAAAATGTGCTTTGACGGACACTAAATAACTTTCCCAGCCACAACAGGACAGCGGTAACGAGAGATTTAGCGGGATATAAATTTGAGGCCTAGTATTTAGGCGCTGGGTGACCGGTATGGATTTAGTGACAGAATTAGACTTGGAAATGCACAGAAGCGTGTGTGTGAAGTTATTCTGAATGACCCTATGTGCACCTTGAATATTATATACCCTTTTAGGGATAGATTTCAAATAGCTCTGATATAGCAGAAACCACTAAATTATGAAATTGCTAAATTGGGAATTGTATTTCAACCCAGAACAAAAAATGTGCTTTGACGGACACTAAATAACTTTCCCAGCCACAACAGGACAGCGGTAACGAGAGATTTAGCGGGATATAAATTTGAGGACTAGTATTTAGGCGCTGGGTGACCGGTATGGGTTTAGCGACAGAATTAGACTTGGAAATGCACAGTAGCGTGTGTGTGAAGTTATTCTGAATGACCCTATGTGCACCTTGAATATTATATACCCTTTTAGGGATAGATTTCAAATAGCTCTGATATAGCAGGAACCACTAAATTATGAAATTGCTAAATTGGGAATTGTACTTCAACCCAGAACAAAAAATGTGCTTTGACGGACACTAAATAACTTTCCCAGCCACAACAGGACAGCGGTAACGAGAGATTTAGCGGGATATAAATTTGAGGCCTAGTATTTAGGCGCTGGGTGACCGGTATGGATTTAGTGACAGAATTAGACTGGGATATGGCCAAAAAATAACCACACTATTGCTGGTTAAATGCACTTGGTGACGGGCGCAGCTTGCCCCTGATGTAGTATATGGCCAAAAAATGAACAGACTATTGCTGGTTAAATGCACTTGGTGTCACAGCTTGACGAACCACACTACTGAGGGTTAAATGCACTTGGTGACGGGCGCAGCTTGCCCCTGATGTAGTATATGGCCAAAAAATGAACAGACTATTGCTGGTTAAATGCACTTGGTGACGGGCGCAGCTTGCCCCTGATTTAGTATATGGCCAAAAAATGAACAGACTATTGCTGGTTAAATGCACTTGGTGTGATAGCTTGACCAACCACACTACTGAGGGTTAAATGCACTTGGTGACGGGCGCAGCTTGCCCCTGATGTAGTATATGGCCAAAAAATGAACAGACTATTGCTGGTTAAATGCACTTGGTGTCACAGCTTGACGAACCACACTACTGAGGGTTAAATGCACTTGGTGACGGGCGCAGCTTGCCCCTGATGTAGTATATGGCCAAAAAATAAACAGACTATTGCTGGTTAAATGCACTTGGTGTGACAGCTTCACCCTGATGTAGGCTTTAGCCAAAAAACAACCACACCATTGAGGGTTAAATGCACTTGGTCGCAGCTTGGATGCACTTGGTCGCAGCACCGCACAAGACACAAAATGGCCGCCGATCACCCCAGAAAAAAGTGACTGACAAACGGTCTGGGCAGCCTAAAAACAGTGAGTGAGCATTTGAATTTCAGCAGCTCAATGATGCACAGCTGCAGATCGATCGATTAATCAAGTGAAGTCCTTTGGAGGAGTTAATCTGCCTAATCTCGCCCTACTGTCGCATCCGCAACCTCTCCCTACGCTAATCAGAGCAGAGTGACGGGCGGCGCTATGTGACTCCAGCTTAAATAGAGGCTGGGTCACATGGTGCTCTGGCCAATCACAGCCATGCCAATAGTAGGCATGGCTGTGACGGCCTCTTGGGGCAAGTAGTATGACGCTTGTTGATTGGCTGCTTTGCAGCCTTTCAAAAAGCGCCAAGAAAGCGTCACAAAAGCGCCAAGAAAGCGACGAACACCGAACCCGAACCCGGACTTTTACGAAAATGTCCGGGTTCGGGTCCGTGTCACGGACACCCCAAAATTCGGTACGAACCCGAACTATACAGTTCGAGTTCGCTCATCCCTACCTATATCCTATATCAGTATTTTTTTTTTGTCTTCTTCTGAATCAAATTTGCAGGATAATAGTTTGAAATGGGTAACTTAAATAGATAACTTGCTACTCAAGTGTACATATATAGCACATACAATAATAAGTTCAAGGAATTTTTGGTGACATAATTTTTACGTAAACACAATTTTTTCAACTCTAACAAAACTTGCTATCTTCAAAGCCAAGGATGTCCTATGGGGGCGCCTTTCACCCCTTCCTCAGCTACCCCTTCCTTACGTTGGCTGGTGGAAAAAACAGGCAATTGATAACATCAATAATCCTTATTGCCCTCACATAGTGTTGTATGGCAGGTTTATAGATGACACACTCCTCATTTGGAAGGGGACATTGTGCCTCAGTTCATAGAATATTTGAACAACACAGCAAATTTTTCATTTACATTCAGCACTATTCCTCAATAAATTGACTTTTTAGACATACATTTGAGAGGTAATCAGGAGATATTCAGAATCTAAACTAACATATACAGAAAACCCATAATTGACAACTCTTTGCTTCATGCTAGAAGTTGCCACCCACCACAGGTCCTATGTAATTTACTGAAAGGGGAACTTGTCCAGGCAAAATGGATATGTAATGAAGAATCTAGGTATGAACTATAATGTAATAGAATTACTCAGCAATTAATACAGATAGGTTATAAATATCACACAATTACCACAGCAAAATAAAAATATAAATAACAAATGAAAAACGTGACACCAGTACCTATACAATTCATACAGAACAAACAAACAATCAACAACTCAGGGGAGTCATGTTCAGTACGAGGTATAGCTCATAATTAGAGCTAAGCAAATCAAAGTTGAGGAAGTGGAATTCAAATTCGATTTGCACCGAAGCCGAATTTCCTTACGCTCCGTGGTAACGAATCATATTTTTTCCTAAAATGGCTGCTGCACATTTTAGGACATGAAACAAAGAACTCTGGGAATGAAGGATCAACCACAATGCCATGCATGCAGCCAATCAGCAGCCAGCCCTGTGATGTCACAGCGCTATAAATACCCTCAGCCATTTTAAATTCTGCTATTTTATAGTGTGCTTAGTGCAGGGAGAGATGTCAGCACGCACTAGGGACAGTGTTAGAAAATACTTTATTTTGCTCAAAAAAACATTTACAAGTTCAGGGAAAGATTATTCAAGGTGTAGGTAAAGCATAGGGAGGCATCATCCATGCTATAAAAGGAGAACAGGGTGCAATAGGAGAGTGTATAGTCTGGGTAATAGGAGCGATTGTATTACACCTTGCTGCACTTATTGGGGATCCAAATTACTATTATACTGCTGCTTTTAGGTTTGCACTAGATGATACCTCTGTAATTCCAGAAAACCTTGTTTGTTATTGGGGTGCAAGTGCTGTGTTGCAGGTTGTATTTATAGGAAATATACATAAGTCAAATTAACCATTCTGCAGGGAATTTAAATTGTTCTACAATTTCTTTTGGGATGTATTTGCGTAAAAAAAAAAAGCACATCTTATTTGCCGTTCTGCGGTGCAGTTACTGTACATTGTACTACACACTTTTTTGGGTGTTTTAATAATGTAAAAAGTACATCTTATTTGCCATTCTGCGGTGCAGTAACATTGTTCTACAGTTTTTTGGGGGTGTTTATAAGTGTAAAAAAAAAACTACATCTTATTTACCATTCTGTGAGGCAGTAACATTGTTCTACAGCTTTTTTGTGGGGTCTATAAGTTTAAAAAAAAGTTTGTCTTATTTGCCGTTATGCGGTGCAGTTACTTTGTACTTCAGCCTTTTTGGGGGTGTATAAGTGTAAAAAACGGCACATCTTATTTGCTGTTCTGTGGTGCAGTTACTTTGTACTACACACTTTTTTTGTGGTGTTGTAATAGTATAAAAAGTATGTCTTATTTGCCATTTTGCACTTCAGTTACATTGTACTACAGCCTTTTTTGGTGTGTATTAGTGGAAAAAACAAGTCTGTTTTATTTGTAGCTCTGCGGTCAACTTACATTGTTCTACAGATTCTTTGGGGTGCATTAATTTTATTTTAATTCATTATTTTATCTACCAGTATGTCAGACAGACAAGTGAAAGGCCCTTCAAAGGAAATGGACAGTGGCCAATATGTTTCTGTCGCAGGCAGCAGAAGAAGGGGGGGTGGCAACAGGAGTCGCAGTGAGAAGCCTGAGCTCCCGGTGTCATCTAGTTTTCTTGTCTTGACCAGCAACCTAGCGGTGCCTAAATGGTTGACTCGGTCTTCTACTTCATTCTACTTCATCGCAAGTGACATCAGACACCACTAGCCAAGTGTCGGTGGGTTCTTCATACACCATGCTTAGTTGGAATGGCCCGGAAGCAGGCCCTGTTCCCTCACCTGTCCGCAACATGCCTTTGTCCTTTTCTGTTCCCTCTGCTAGAGAAGTAGTATATGCAGTAGGCTCCGCTACCCTTTTCAGCGAGGACGCGCTACTAGAGGACAGTCAGCAGATACTGCCCAGCCAAGATCTGGAGGAGAGAGAGTAGTGATGATAAGAGTCACATGGGAGTTGATGTTGCGAGCAGTCAGGCTCCTGGCCCTGAGACCATTGAAGGGTATATCAGTGACTTGCAGACAGTAGCGGATGATGATGAAGACGATTGCACTTGGGAGCCGGGTGTAAAAGGGGCTTCATCATCATCAGGAGAAGAGGGTGGCAGCTTGGTGGTAGCGTGGCTGGGAGTCAGCAGGGTGGCAGCAGTAGGAGGACGGGAGCCAAACGTGCCCTGGGTAGACCGTCCATTTCTCAGCAGACTACCTCCCCAGGAAGTAGTGGTACAGGAGTTCACGGAGGCAGCCGTAGCAGGCAGTCAGTACAGAGTGCTGGGGGAAAATGCTATACTCGGCGGTGTGTAAATTTTTTGCTAGGCTGCCAAAGGAGGTGAACATGGCCATTTGCCAAATTTGTGGGCAGAAGGTGAAGCGGGGACAGGGTGCCAATGTTCGCACCACCGCCCTGTGTCAAGACATACAGTGTCACTATAAAGTGGCCTGGAAGAACCGTGGCTCCGATGTGGTGTTTCAACCTGCTGCATCACCAAGTGGCACGCACCCAATTTCATGCACTCAAGGCTCCACCACCTCAGCCGAAGGGAGCTGTCTGTCCTTCCAATCATCTGCTGATCCTGATGCTCCTGCTCCTCGTGAGTCATTCCGTCAACAATTGATCACCAAGACGATTGCCAAGAGACAACAGTATGCGTGCGCTCATTCAACGGCGCAGAAGCTGAACGTGCTCCTGGCCAAGTTGCTGGTGCCGAAGTCCCTCCCTTAAGTGGTGGACTCTGCATCTTTCAGAGAACTGATGGCTTGTGCTGAAAACCAAAATTGATGTGTGTAGTCACGTTTTTTTTTTCTAGCTGCAGTCCTGAATTAAGGAGTAGGTCCTATAATCCTCCAAGTTCCAAAGAAATAATAGATACGGTTCAGGTCTGCGCTATTCACCACACCGTAGACACGTGAACATGGAAATATAGCATCCAAATTTGGCGTATTCTCAGCAACCTCGTCACAGATTCCAACCGGTAGTCTCCAGTCACCAAGGCACCCTTATATAAAGATAAAACATAATGTGCAATACCCCAAGTGTATCGGAAAAAAACACTTTTATTGTACTCACACACGCAGGCTTGTATTCAGCATATTAAATACAGATAAAACGCCCGACCCAGGTTTCGCCTCTTGCTTCCTCAAGGGCTCCTAACAAACAAAGCACCTGAGGCAATTTTATACTTGTGTGCTTAGTCACATGATGTGAGTCTATTTACTACTACCCTCGGTCAAAGGTCACATAATCCAACATATTATAAAATCTTGTAAATAACTTAATATGTTCAAACAAGCTATGATAAAACAACAAGTCATATAAAAAATATAATGAATAATCTCTCCATTGCATTAATCAAATTGTCCATACATAAAAATATTTCATCGCTAAAAATGACTAAAAAGAATAAGCCCACATTTGTTTAGTACCTACTATCAATTGAATAAAATAAACATAAAACAAGGTCCCAATCTATTTTTTATATACTGAAAATCCTCTTCTATCTCCGATATTGATGATGAGCAGACACGATGTTACCACACACCTTCTAAACTACTAGTCTACCGTAATCATCCAAAGTGCTGCCCATACTCTAACTCCTACTACACAGAACCCTATAGGGGGGACGGAAAACTGACTGGCTGCTTTGTCTATGCTTTTAAAATCGGGGAGACAAGTGGTAAGTGAATATCGTACTAATCCTAGTGTCTATTCATTCTCTCTTGTTCTACATCCTTAATTTGGGTATCTAAATATTAATACATACTAACGGATTTGATGTCCCATTCTATATTCATACCGGACGGCTGCAGGGTACCCATTTCATATATCCATCGTGCCTCTTTTTTATTTGCTTTACAGGGTCCCTTCCTATCCAATGTTTTTGGACATATTCGACTCCATAAAACCTCAAACCGCTTGTATTTTTTACATGGTGTTTTTTAAAATGAGCGGATACACTATGCGTTTCTAATCCTTTCCTTATGTTCCTTACATGCTCAGCTTTTCTAGTTTTTAACTTTCTCAGCGTTCTTCCTACATATTGGAGTTTACAAGGACATTCTAGTACATAAATCACTCCTATCAATTTGCATGATGTGTTTCCTTTTATATTATAATCTTTTTGCTTTTTCGTGGATCTAACATTCTCCTTACTAATTAATTTCTTGTCCACCGCCGACCGATTTTTGCAACCTATACAGAATCCGCACCATGTGAATGCGTTTCTAGTACATTTCCGGGGATTGTTGTTTGTTTTTAAAAAAACTTTGGACCACTTTGGACCAATATTTCTAATTGCAGATGCCTTCTTATAAATAAAGGGGTGTCTCTTTGGAATTATCTTTCCCAAAACTGCATCGTTTTTTAAAATGTTCCAGTTTTTTTTGGATGACTTGTTTTATACTTGGGCACAGTGCAGAATATGTGGTGATGAAGGCAAATTTAAAACTATCCTCCTTGTTTTTGTTATTTCTTTCTCTGGTTTTCTTTCTTTATTCTTTATCTCTCCGACATTTTGTCTTAACCTCTCTAAGGTACCCTTTTTCTTTAAACCGGTGTAAAATTATATTACTCTGTTCATTATAATCTTTAATGGATTAGAAACGCATAGTGTATCCACTCATTTTAAAAATCACCATGGAAAAAATCAAAATTTTTATGGAGTCGAATATGTCCAAAAACATTGGAGAGGAGGGAACCCTGTAAAGCAAATAAATAAAAAAGAGGCACAATGGATATATGAAATGGGTACCCTGCAGCCATCCGGTATGAATATAGAATGGAACATCAAATCAGTTAGTATGTATTCATTTCTAGATACCCGAATTAAGGATGTAGAACAAGAGAAAATGAATAGACACTAGGATTCATACGATATTCACTTTCCACTTGTCTCCCTGATTTTAAAAGCATAGACAAAGCAGCCAGTCAGTTTTCCGTCCCCCCTATATGGTTCTGTATAGAAGGAGTTAGAGTATGGGCAGGCAGCACTTTGGATGATTACGGTAGACTAGTAGTTTAGAACACCGCGTCTGCTCTCCATCAATATCGGAGATAGAAGAGGATTTTCGGTATATAAAAAATAGATTGGGACCTCGTTTTATGTTTATTTTATTCAATTGATAGTAGGTACTAAACAAATGTGGGCTTATTCTTTTTAGTCATTTTTAGCGATGAAATATTTTTATGTATGGACAATTTGATTAATGCAATGAAGAGATTATTTATTATATTTTTTATATGACTTGTTGTTTTATCATAGCTTGTTTGAACATATTGAGTTATTTACAAGATTTTATAATATGTTGGATTATGTGACCTTTGACCGAGGGTAGTAGTAAATAGACTCACATCCTGTGATTAAGCACACAGGTATAAAATTGCCTCAGGTGCTTTGTTTGTTAGGAGCCCCTGAGGAAGCAAGAGGCGAAACCCGGGTCGGGCGTTTTATCTGTATTTGATATGCTGAATACAAGCCTGTGTGTGTGAGTACAATAAAAGTGTTTTTTCCGATACACTTGGAGTATTGCACAATATGCTTTATCTTTATATAAGGGTGCCTTGGTGACTGGAGACTACCGGTTGGAATCTGTGACAAGATTGATGGCTTGTGCTGAGCTGAGGTGGAGAGTTCCAAGTAATTTCTTTGCCAAAAAGGCAGTACCAGCCCTGCACACATGTGTAGAATAGAAGATAGGCCAGTCCTTGAGACTGTCGGTGTCTGTCACAGTCCACGGCAGTGCCGATGTGTGGAGCTTTAACTATGGTCAAGGAAAATATATGTCCTTTACGGCCCACTGGGCAAATGTGGTTCCCACCCAGCCACACCAGCAACTAGGCCAGGTGATGCCGCATCTGCCTCCAGTTTTTCACACCGTTGGTCCTGCGACAATGTCCACCTCTGCCTCCTCATCCTACACCGTGTCCTCAGCCTCCACTATAGGGACAATTCACAGTGCTCCTAGAGCATACCATATGTTCAGGACATGGCTGTGGCATGCTGTTTTACACCTCGTTTACCTGGGTGAACGATGTCACACAGGGGAGGAACTGCTCCATGTCCTTGATCAATAAATCAAATCCTGGTTTTCTCCACGACAACTCAAAATCGAAACCATGGTGACTGACATCAGGAAGAACATAGTGGCGGCGCTGCGTCAAGGAGGGCTGAGCCATGTGCCCTGATTAGCGCACGTGTTTAATCTGGTTGTAAAGCGGTTCCTGAAGTCTTCCACCCATCTTTAAGACATCCTAAAAATGGCCAGGAGAATTGCACTTCCGCAACTCGTACATCGCCAAGCACACCCTCCTTAAGCTGCAACGGCAGAACGGCATTCCCCAACATAGGCTAATATGCAATCTTTCCGGGGGCGGAGCTAGCACCTGAACTGAATGGAAGCATCCGGTTAGAGCTCCTGCTTTCAACCTGCTGAGGGAACGGCTATCTTCAACACTGAGAGCTCAAAATGGTCAAATATGGTGGCCAGAAGCAGTGTGACCAAGCTGCACAAGCTAAATCTTCGCCAGCGGTCTCAGACATGATGAAATATCTAAAGAAGCAGCCGGCAGCCGGCCCGGCCAAAGAATCCAAGATGGCCGCGGCTCCCGGCGGCGCTCCACGAGGCCGCACTACAAGCTTCTCTGAAGGAGAGGAAGACGCGGAGGAAGAGGGTGAGTCCCACAACCTCCCGGTGTCACGTAGCTTTATTAAGCAGGCTTTAGAGGAGGCAATGCACCCTGTAATCTCGAAACTACAGGAGGTGGCTCAGGACATTCAACAGATAGGCCACAGAGTGGATGCGCTAGAAGCTGCGCACGCAGCGACGCTTGAACACAGCGCTGCAGTCACTAAATCGCTATCTGCCTGTCAGTTTCATTTTAACCAGTTATATTCCTCCCTGGAAGACCAGGAGAATAGAGGAAGGCGTAATAATCTCCGGTTTAGAGGGATCCCGGAGACGATCTCCACCACAGACATTCCGAACGCCATTACAAAAATAGTCACTTCCTTGCTGGGAGAATTTGATCCAGCCATGCTGATAATAGAACGGGCACACAGAGCTTTGCGCCCCCGTCCTAAGGACACTGATCCCCCCAGGGACGTGATATGCCG
This sequence comes from Bufo gargarizans, assembly GCF_014858855.1. Classification (NCBI taxonomy): domain Eukaryota; kingdom Metazoa; phylum Chordata; class Amphibia; order Anura; family Bufonidae; genus Bufo; species Bufo gargarizans. Next base: position 535,122,955 of record NC_058082.1, on the reverse strand, counting down.
TTTCCTGAACTACCAGGATAAGGAAGCAATATTGAAGGCTGCCAGAATTGCACCATCGATTCTCCTGGAGGAGTCGCAGAAACAGATATATCAGGACTTATCACCATCTACCCTGCAAAAAAGGCGATTTTTGAGGCCCCTTACATCATTGCTTAAAGAAAAGAAGATCCTCTACAGATGGTCCTTTCCGTTTGGGCTGTCCTTGCCTTGGGAGACCACTATAACGCCGAAGAAGATGAGGTCCAAGAAGTCCAGAGATGTCTCAACGCCAAAAAAGACCCACTTCTCACAGGATGGCTCCTGAATTCTTGGTGTCATTTGTCTTTGATTTTTATTCCTCTGTTCTCCTACTGTCCTGTCAGTCCCTCTCTATTTGTGGTCCGCTATACTGTTATTTTAACCCAGCTTTAATGTCACCTTTCTTTTATAGATCTGATCTATGCTTTTGTCTCTTATGATTTTATGATTTATATTTTAGGCCGGTTCCCTCCCTGATGCAGGTTACTTGTGAACTTGTTTCACTCTCCCCCTACCCCATTTGATAGTTGCTGTCCATGCGACTTCACATGTTGTTGTTGTTCCACTTAGTGTGGTCTCAAGTTTTTGTTTCTATGTTAATATGGTGTAAGTCAGGGTCCATAGATTTTATTTTGCTCATTATGCATCGCTATGCTTCATATGTTATTATGGTCAAGAAATGTCTGAACTAGTAATTGTCTCTTACAATGTGAAAGGGTTAAGGTCCCCCTCTAAACGAAGTCAAATCTTCTCTCTCCTCTGGAAGGAAAAAAGTGCAGTAATTTTCCTACAAGAAACTCATTTTAAGCAGGATAACTTTCCAAACCTGTCATTCACTAAATACCCTACTTGGTATCATTGTGGCGCGGATGGGGCGGCATCTAGAGGGGTCAGCATTGGTTTCAGGCGTAACACCCCATTCACCTATCAGAGTCATGTTCAAGATCCAGAGGGCCGTTACATTATATTAAAAGGAAAAATCGGTCAAACCTTGTACACTTTTGTTAATGCCTACGCCCCTAATGCTGACCAAACTAGATGGATTGCCAGCCTCCTATCTTTAGTTGAGAAACATAGGGAAGGTATACTAATATTAGCAGGAGATTTGAATATGCCTCTTAATCCCCTTTTAGATACGTCTTCAAGAAAATCAGCTCTCCCCTCTAAGGCAATCAAAGCTACTCTGGCTAGAATGTTCAAACTTGGTTTGGTTGATGTGTGGAGATGTCTTAATCCTAATGATATTGATTACTCTTTTTTCTCTGCAGCCAACAACTCATATAGCAGAATTGACTATGTATTAATCTCCAAAGAACACTTGCAACTTTGCTCTTCGGCGAAAATAGGGTCCATGACGCTATCAGATCATTCACCAGTCTTCTGTTCCATCCGCCCTTCACAAGGTATGGGTAAGAAATCTGGTTGGAGGTTCAACGAGTCCATCTTGGAAAATGCCAAACATAAGAATAAAATACTTTCCCTCCTAAAGGAATACTTCCAAATTAATCATACTTCTGATACTTCCCCAAATACCCTATGGGATGCCCATAAAGCCTATATAAGGGGACAATTGATAAGCCTATGCTCCTATTTGAAGAAAGAGGCCGACAAAAAAATAGACTCCCTTCTTACCAGGATTAACAACTTGGAGAAGACTCATAAAATTTCTTTATTGCAACTTCACTTATCTGAACTTATTTTACTCAAAACAGAGCTTAAAAATTTACTAAATGAGCGCTCTGCGAAGTATTTTTTAAGCTCTCAGCAAAAATTCTTTGCTCATGGCGATAAAGCAACAAAGTTTCAGATGCAGCGGATTAAACGTAGAAAACTGAATGGCTTCATACATAAAATTACCTCTCCATCAGGTTCAATGTTGCTCAAAACTGAAGAAATAGCAGAACAGTTTAAGTTGTATTATGAGTCCCTGTATAACCTCCCCCCCCCCCCCCCCCCCCCGTCTTCCTGATCCTGGACTGGACAAGGAACAAAATATTTCTTCCTTCCTTAGCTCACTTCATCTCCCTGTCCTTACAAATAGCCAGCATGATCAGCTGGCTGCTCCGTTTACGATAGCGGACATTCAAGAAGCACTTAATTCATCCCCGACCGGGAAATGCCCCGGACCGGATGGTTTACCTCTGTCCTATTATAAAGCTTACTCCGAAGTCCTGTTTCCCCACTTACTTCCAATATGCAATAATGCTCTGCTTAACTCCCCTGTGTCGTCCGATATGTCTAGAGCTACGATAACAATTATTCCCAAACCAGGTAAGGATCATTCCATCTGCTCAAATTACCGTCCTATATCCTTGCTTAACACTGACCTTAAACTATTGGCCAAAATGTTGGCTACTAGGCTGCAAAAACTACTCCCCTCCCTGATCCATCCAGACCAGGTCGGATTTGTCAAGGGAAGAGAGGGTAAGGACAATGTTATGAAAGTACTAAATGCATTGTACTTCTCCTCTTTTAAAAGAATACCCATAGTTCTCTTAGGTACCGATGCCGAGAAGGCGTTTGACAGAATAGACTGGCTATATATTAGTCTTACACTGGCCAAATTTAATATCCCTGTTCAATTCTCAAATGCAATCAGGGCTATGTATCACTCCTCCTCGGCATCGGGACTAGTTAATGATGCCCTATCTCCCTGCTTCAGTATAAGGAATGGCACAAGACAGGGCTGTCCTCTGTTCCCGCTTATTTTCGTATTGGTTATGGAGACACTTTTGCAATCCCTGAGACAGCAGACAGAGATTATAGGACTTAAAGTGGGAAGTCAGGAAATCAAATTGGCTGCATTTGCCGATGATCTCTTGATCTGCACAACCAATCCGAAAAAATCTCTTCCTGCTATCTTATCATTGTTGGATTTATTTGGGTCACTTTCTAATTTCAAGGTAAACCCTGCTAAATCTCAACTCATTCATAGTGGGTTCCCTCCCTCAACAATTAGAATTCTTAAGCTCCAGTCTCCCTTTAACTGGTCTACACAAAGGTTGACGTACCTAGGAGTAAACATATCCCCTAATACTAAGGACTTATACAAACTAAACTTTATCCCTCTTTTAAAGTCGGTTATTGACCAGATGGACTCGTTGGACCTCCCTTTTCTGTCTTGGTTTGGCAGGAAAAATATGGTATCGGCATTGATTCTACCCAAATTGACATATGTCATGCAGGTTCTGCCTATCAAGATACCGAAATCCTTCTTTAATAGATTTAACAAGGCAGTGCATCATTTTATTTGGAAGGGGCGCAGACCGAGAATTGCATTAGACACTCTCACCAAACCAAAGGAGCTAGGTGGGATTAATCTCCCAGATCCTGAAATATACATGAAAGCCATACATCTAGCCAGAGTAGTAGATTGGATTAGGGCTCCCCCCCATAAATTTTGGGTTCAGATGGAAAATTGCTTTCTCCCCTCCACTCCCAGAGCTGTTCTGCTTGCTGGGAAAGCCTTTCCCCCATCTTCTCAAATCCAAAACCCCATGATAAGATGCTCACTGGCAGTTTGGGAATGGTTCTCCTCTAGTGGTAGAATGCTTTCCACTCCTTCCCCGCTTCTGACTTTGGGAGATGTCATTGATTTAGCACCCTATGATTTGAAAGAGGCTTGTGGCCCTGTGGTTAGGCAGTCTAACTTACCCGTATCAGATATTCTAAAAGAGCACGATACCTTCCCCCCCCCCTTCCTCTCCTTTTTACCAACTTGAAAGAATCTATGTCTCTTTCATTTGTACACAAATATATACTAACTGAAATGGCTTCTGCGGAGAGCCTTCCTAAGGTGACACCTTTGTTCCCATGGTTTGAAGGGCTAATTGGATCTAAACAAGCGCCTAATAGATTAATTTCATTCATATACAAAAGGATCAAATCACCGGTGTCTGACATTACACCAGCTATAGTGAGAGTTTGGGAAAAAGATCTCAATCGATCCCTAACCCCCATTGAAATCAAGACTATGTTTTCTGTTCCACATAAAATTTCAAGGTGCGTGCGTGTTCAGGAAAATGGGTACAAGATTATGATGAGGTGGTATAAAACTCCAGAGAATATTGCAAAATACTTTTCTGGTGTTTCCGACTCCTGTTGGAGATGCAAAACCTCTAAGGGCACTTTCTATCACATATGGTGGGAATGCCCAATTATTCAATCATGGTGGCATTCCATAATAACTAAGTGTAATAAGATTTGTGGTACCTCTTTGGTGTGTTCTCCTGAACGGACTCTCCTAGGCCTGGGGCTGGAAAAGATACACAAGAGGGTCAGGTCCTTATTGCTTATATTATTAGCTGCATCTAGAATTTTAGTTGCTGCCGCCTGGCTTTCTACAGAGGCCCCAGATGAGGCTAAATGGACACAAAAGGTGGACCAACTGTATAGATTAGAGGAACTTTCTCATTGGGAAACCCGTACTAGAAGCGCCTTCCTGGACATGTGGGTTCCTTGGAAGACGTTTAGGGGCCTTCCTTGACTTTTCCTTAACTTTTACTAGCTTCTTTTTTATTTATATTTTTTCCTAGCTTTCTTTTCTCATTATTACCATTTTACCCTTTCTCTACTGTGTAGGGCATATAATTGACCTATTGCCATACCTTGTTGCTGCACCTAATGAGCTATAGTGTATATTTATGTCTCACCTGATTTATACCATTTGTTTGGTTGATGTTTTCTCCACTTCCCCTTCCCTATTTATGTTAATTTATGGCATTGCTTACTGATTTGCTGTGTTAGGATGTGCTGGTATGATGTAATACCATATATCTATACTTTTGTACTATTATACTGGCGCTATTTCTCCGCCAATGTCATGTATCTTTTGTTATTATTTGAAAAAAATAAAAATTGTTAATTTAAAAAAAAATATGCAATCTTTCCAACCATTGGAATTTCACACTCCACATGTTGGACCGACTATACGAACAGAGAATGGCCATAAACAATTTCTTGATGATCCAAGTGGACAGAGGTCCTCCCCTGTAACTTCGATGTTAGCCAGTGGCAGCTCATGAGTGACACCTGCCGTTTGCTTGGGCCCTTTGAGGAGGCCACTTTATTTGTCAGTCACCAGGACTACGGTATGAACAAACATTGATTTATGTCCTGGAACAGATGCTGCTAAATCTGGCTGGCTGGGGACAAGAGACATGGCAACTACATCTCAAGGACACATAAGCCCTGTGGAGGCTGAACTAGAGTAGTAGGAGGAGAAAATTTGAGCACAAGCAATAGAGTAGAGTGTAGAGTGTTTTTTCTACACAGGTGAAAAGAGAGGAGGAGGAGCAGCCAGAGGAGCTACAGGGCGATGAGGAAGAGGAGGTAGTGGACCCAGAGACACCGTGGCAGTATGCAGTGGAGATGGAGGCAGGGAGTACCTCTGAGTCATTTGTGCAAATGGCCCGATGCATGCTCACTTACTTGCATAATGATAGCTGTATTGTCACCATTCGGCAGAGGAATTACTACTGGCTCTCCACCATGTTAGACCCTCGCTACCAGTCCAAAATTGTGGCCTTTTTTACACCCGCTGACAGGGAGGACAAACTGAACTTCTATCAAGACATCACATGTAGTCAGTTGGCCGCTGCCTATCTGTGCTATCGGCCACCCTCACGCAGGTCTGCCCAGGGGGGGCCCTCTGCACTAACATTCCACTGCCATGGCTGCTGGGAGGGGCAGGAGCAGTACTAGCTCCATCAGCAGCAAATTAAGTCTAGAGTCGCTGATGAGCTGTTTTCTTCACCTGCCTACTGAAGAAACTACTCACCAGCAGCAGCAGTTTGACATACAGCAGAACCTGAACCAGCAGGTTGAGGCATATTTGGAGTGCATCCTGACACCCCACATAGAAGATACCCTGGACTACTGGGCAGCTAAACTTGACTTGTGACATCAACTGTCCAAGTTTGCCATGGACAAGCTTTCCTGCCCCACCAGCAGTGTGGAATCAGAGCAGGTGTTTAGTGCAGTGGGTGCCATAGTTACCCAAGGAAAACTTGCCGTTCCACCCAAAATGTGGAGAAACTGACCTTTGTAAAGAGGAATCATGCGTAGATCAGCCAGGATTTTAAAACACCAGTGCCTGATGCTTCAGACTAGATTATCCATGATGCCATACCTACACTTTGACAAAAGAGGTCTGTTTCTTCTGGTTACCTTCTTCAGCTACTATTATTATGCTGCCATCTGCCTGATGCCACACCTGATGCCAGGTGCTCCTACTGTCAGCCACAATCTTCAGCTGGTACTGGAATTGCCCCCCCCCCCACCTCCTCACTCTGTCACTGTGCCACTCTGTGGTCTCCTCATGCTGCTGCTACCTCAACACTTTGTCACTGGGCCACTCTGTGGTCTCCTCATTCTGCTGCCACATGAACACTCTATGGTATCCTCATGCTGCTGCCACCTCGCCACTATGTCACTGGCCCACTCTGTGGTCTCCTCATGCTGCTGCCACCTCACCACTTCATGACTGGGCCACTATTTTGCCTTTTTGGCCTGGTTGACATTATCATTTATTTGACCCTTCTTCTGATCTGTCAGAAGGAAAGAAAAATGAGATGCACAACAGATCCTGTCTATGCAGCAGCTTTAAGGCCTGTATGACATGGTCCCTATTTTGCATTAGAATCGGCTTATGATTTGGTAGCCAAAAGCAGAAGTGGGTACAAAACACAGAAGACATGCACATATTCCATTCACGTGTCATCTCTGTTTTGGATCCACTCCTGTTTTTTTTTGTCTTTAGCAATACTGATGGAATACTGACCAAATGCTGACCGAGTGAAGGCGGATGCTCAACAGACAGGATCCATTTTTTGGGCTGTTATTGTCCTGACGGATCAGAGGAAGGGTAAAATAATCAGTAATGTCAACACAAGCTTACTGCTGACACCCTCTCCACTTTGTCAGTGGGACTCTACTTGTATAAACGTTTAATAGAACAGGTTTTGTAGACATCCATGTGGAATCAGCTGACAACTGTGTGAAAGGAGTGCGCTTCTTCTTAACGCTAACATTGACCTGTAAGGCTCAGTTCACACTTGAGTTAGTTGGTCAGTTTTGGCCGCGTAACTGCCCAAATTAGCGAAGTGTGCAGTGATTCTAAGAGCGACACCTGTCATTTTTGTGTCATACTGACTCCTATGTGTGTTACTGCAAGGCACTGTGTTCTAAAACTATACAGGCTTTCTGCAGCCAGGAAATATCTTTTTTTTTTTGCAATTTGCAACGAATATCGGATCAAATCAAATGTTTTCGGAAATTCAGCGAACCTACCAAATCAATTTTTTTAGAAATTCGCTCATCTTTACTCTCAATATAATGATATAAAAATCATTAAAACTTACAAACCATTGGCAACATGGTGGCACCTAACATGTTTCCCAAAAACACAAGTAGTAATTACAATAAATGGCTAGATATCACAGGTAGTTATGCATGCGGTTAGGCACTGTGTGGATTGTGTAAATATATGCGAAAAACCAATGTAATCCAATCCACAAGCAATAAACAAATATTTGGTATAAAAAACATTTATTAATTGTTCATCGACTCATGTCATATATTGCATACAGTGGCAATTATGTTTCATTCAATATGGGGTTAGACAATTACACAAACGCATAGGGGACACCTCTGGGACATTTTAAATCCAGGCGATAGACATCAGCTGCTTTTCAACATTTCATCCAAGTTCATGTAGGTAACACAGAATCATTCAAAGTGATGGGAATAGAAAAAGTGGAAAACCCGGGCTGGAATATGGGCTGAAATAGGGAATGTTACTGGATCTGGAGGCTTAACATCAGATTTCCAGAGGGCATGTACCTGCATACAGATCTCATGTATTTTTATAAAAATCTCAAAATCTTTTAAGTTGACTCTGTATGTAATTACCCCTGACAACCAGTCATGTATTACAATTCTAAAGTTTCCACAATAATAATTTTTTTCACCTAAGCTTGCCAACACAATCCCCCATGGGAGGAGATGCTATGACTTTTATGTTATGTATGTAAGTGTCCCTGGCAGCCAGTCATGTATGAGGAACATAAAGTTTTCCATTTGTCTTGTTGTCATGTGTTAATTAGGGAGATTATCTCCATGATTTTATTCACTTAAGCATGCCAACACTACCCTCTGTGGGAAAAGATCTTGCATGACTTTCATGTATATAATCTCTGTTAGTAACTAGACATATTAAAAACAAAGTTTTCCACTTGCCTTGCTGTCATGTGCTAAATAAGGAATTTTATTGCACCAATACCACCCCCTGTGGGAGGAGATACCATATGACTTTCAGTGGATGAGCCATGAGGAAGAATGATGTTAGCTTTTTTTTTTAAATCTTTTTTGCATTGCATGATAATGTTTTTATAAACTTGAAAAAAAGATTCAGAGTTTTTAACCACAAGTGATTTGTCCAGGATTAACAGCATAAAGGTTGGACTGAACTGACACAACCAAGACTGGGTTGTTCTAGAGCACTGTGGAGATCCAAGAGGTGTGGTACTGCTGTAAAAGGGTGAGTGAATACACATCTATTTACTTTTTTTTTTTTTTACTTTACCTGAAATGGATAAACATATACTCTTCACAAAAAGTTTGAGATATTTGGCTTGTGGGTGAAATTTCAGCATTAACATAAAATGCACTCTAACCTTTAAAGGTGAACTTAATAGCTTCTCTAAATTTTGAATACCGATGTCCAACTGTTCAATGTTTCAGTACTTTTTGCATAACTTGCTGTTCTCTAACAAGGAGCTTAACGACAAAATTCACAACAGGTGTTTAATCCATTAATCGCTCAATAAATTTCCTGGTTCAATTAGAGACCAAGGCAACACCTAACAATTGATCAACAGTACCTCGCCATAGCGAGGCTTCAAGCCGGATGTTCTCAGACGGAAGTGGCCAATGAGCTTAGAATGTCACAGAGATACAAAGAGACTGGAAGAGTCACATAAAGGCATAGAAGTGGATGTCCTTTGGCCACATACCACACTGATGACTGCTTCATTGTGAACAATACCTTGAGGAAACGAATGATGAATGCCACACAATTTCAGGCACATTTAAGGGAGGTGAGAGGCACCCAAGTTTCAAGTCAGACCATTTGAAACTGTTTACATCAGTGTAGTCTGCACGGATACCTGACCACAGGTATCATCGTCTTGCATGGTCCAGGGAGCATCTACGCTGGACGAGGGACCAGTTGGCCTCAGTTCTGTTCACTGATCAAAGTCGATTCACGCTGAGTAGAAATGATGGCTGTCAACTATGTTGGAGACGTCAAACAGACAAGCCTTTAGTGGTGGTGGTGTTACAGCGTGGGTAGGTGTGTATAGTCAATACAGAACTGCCCTACATTTTGTGAATGGTACAGTGACAAGCCCATACTACTGTAATAACATCATTAATCCAGTCATTGGGCCAGATCTTTCATTAGTTCAGGTCAGAATAATGGAGTGAAAAAGTCCCCCAAAAAGTCCCAAACGCTAAAACTGCGACTTTTTTCTGCTCTGCACTATGCTTGCCAGTTTTCTGAAAATGGGCGTGTTTTCTTATGTAAATTAATCTCTAGACAGATTTACTATTGGGACTATTTAAAAAGTCGCAAAAAAGTCGCAATTTCACTCCAGTGAGGACCATGCTTATCTTATGAGACTTTTTAATAAAATATGCAACTTTTTCATAAAAAAGTGCAACTTTTTCGTAAAGATGTGCGACTTCTGTAAAGCTGCTTACTGACGGATAAACTGCTACTGTCAAACCACATTTATTACAGTCTTAAAGGGCCGATCATAAATCTGACTTGGCTAAAACTGACTTTAGCCATATGTTAAAGTGGAGTGAGCTGTCAGAGTCATGATGAATCTGGCCCATTATGTCTTTGTATGAAAAACACAGGCCTAATTTTATCTTCATGGATGACAATAATACACCTACAGGGAAAACTGTGGTTCATGGGGGATATATAGAAATATTTAAAAAGTACAGTCAAATGTTGTCTAAAATATGAAAGCATAACATAGAAAGATCAAAGAAGAAACATAAGCACGTAGGGGGAGATTTTTCAAAGTTAGGCATTTTATAGATGACCTGTCACCACTTCTGACATGCCTGTTTTAATAGCTACATGCATTTGCCATGCAATAACAATTATGGAGCATATATTCTTATGACTATGTATTGTGCCATTACAGGCTGAGCACCAGAATTAAATCTACGGCAGCTCGGAACTGCCATAGAGTTCTAACTTCATTTGCACCTGAAAACAGGCTGAAATTAAGATAAATGTGTTGGGACTATTGGCCCCACCGTCACCACATACCCTTAGCAGAAAGTGATGAAGAAACACCACTTATGACAAAATTTATTGCAAATGTAATTCAAAAACTTGCAAACAAATGCCATACTGTACTGTATTATTGTTCAAAAATAAAAAGAGATGACCAACCCAGATACTGATGATGTCAAAATAGTTAATAGAAAGACAGTTCTATAAATCAAGTAAGGTATGATGCTCCAAAAATATGAACAGTATTTGTGTGCCCCTGAGATGAAGAAGAATGATGTTGGGTCAGAGCTGCCATATACTATACAGGTAACCTCTTGCAGGGTATGTTACTTACATACTAGTGCTACAGTAACTGATAAACGCGGGCTTGTCTTTATTCAATAGATTCTGGAATACATTAACCTGCTGTAACTAATAGTGGTATCCATAATGCATGTGTTAGCTGGTTAAAGAGATGGGCCAACAGCCTCAAAGAAGCCCTTGCATTGGTCCTTTAATGATTCTGCACTATAAAACTGCCCGTAAGAAGAAAAAAAATGCCCATTGTGGTGATGTGTACAGTAAAAGTCCTGGAAGGTTCCTCAGATGGGTAAGATAATTAAAATCCAGAAATCTGCAGGGGTTTCAGCAAAGCGTAGTTTGCTGGGACAGTTTTGTTTACATTTTGTTCTGGGCTGGATTTTATTTGGACTGGGGAATAGGTTTGGTAGTGGAATCTGCCAGTCCACACCCTTCCAGTCCGGGTATTAATCTTTTACCTGAGGTCATCGCAGGTGAGGCCTGCTGTAATCAAGGAGGGATAAAACCAACCCTCTGTGTGTCAGTCTGGGAGAGAGAAAACTTGGAAACAGATGCCTACAGAGGCTCTGTGTGGTCTCAGCCAGGAGGGCTAAGGGGCCACAAGGCTTTGTAAAGCCTGATCTTTGGGGGGCCCAGCAATGCCTACAGAAAGAGGGTTGCACGGTCAGAGTCAGGAGGACTTCTGGACCAACCTCCCCCAAGGGTGCTGGTGTGGTCACAGCCTGGAGGCTGTTGGACAATATGTGGCTGAGGGGCCATGAGGCTTTGTGAAGCCTGATCTCTTCCCGTATGGACTTGTGTCTGATGAGAAGACCTGCTAAGGCTTAGAGCCTGAGACCCAGTGCTGAGAGGTGAGTCAGGGAAAACGTATATGTATTATTTAGAGCCCAGACGGGCAGGTGTTTGTTTTCATGTTTGTGTGGGTGCTGAAGTGCCAAAATAAAGCACCAGTTTGGAAATTAAATCCAGTTGTCTGTGAAGAATTATGTGATTGCGACCCCCAAGAAAGAGCGATCCCTTACACCATGTTAAAGATGCCACACATGTATACAACAACCTCCCACAAAGTGAAGGTGCATACTAGTGATGTGTGAACCGGATACGGACTGCTCTGTCCGAGCCCTGTTAGCGTTCGCTCATCGCTAGTGCACACAAGTACCAACAGAGACACTGAAGTTGCCCTGATTAATACAGCAACAGGGTAACAGAGTTACTGCTTGTTGTCACTTGTAGCCACAGCAGTGTCCAGCCAACGTCTCTAAAACGCAATGGCCAACTTCACAAAGGCATTTTCAGTGTGAGAAATACACTCTGTGTGTCAGAGGTATTTCCCGTCCTGAATGCTAGACCTATATCATGGACCAATTCAAAAAAGGAGTCGCGCTGCCTCACTTTAGCTATATTTTATGAGTCCAGATCAGGATAGGATACAACAGCTTATTGGTGATGCCAAACAACAAAGTTCCACAGGAGGATAATCTTTGTCACAAAACCACCCTTCTGTAGATATAAAGGTTAAGGCACATAGTGAAGGTCCACCAATGTTTCCGATGATAATTGATTTTATTATACTCACAAAGGTATAAAATCAGTAGACATAAAACAGGATAAATACTCTGTGGTTATAACACCACCCGACCCAGGTTTCTCCACACCAGCTTCATCGGGAGCGCATACTACACCCACATTTGGGCGTTCCTTTTATATGGGTCTTGGAATAATATACATCCTTCTCCCATCAATCCCCCTTCAATTACAAAACCACTATTTTTAAAACTTCATCAATAAATAAAAATTACAATATCTATATAAAAGATTTTTTTTTTTTGTTATCACAGTAACAGCTTCTATCATGATACCAGAAGACATAAAATCACATACCAGCTATTGTTATTTTCCTATACTAATATCCTCATAATAAATCAACCATTCACACATCCATATTATTCCCCACCTACTAAAAATAACTCTGCATAACTAATACATCATAAATGCTGTCTAAAATTATATATTATCAAACCATTATTCATACATAAAAGAAGATCACTCTCACAAATTATACCAACAATCAAGGACTTTAAGGACTTTAGCACTGTTCAATCTAACCACCTTTCACTATTCAACCAAACAAGGTTTCAAAACTAGGTCAATGTTCAGATCATCCGGCTGTAGGGACAGCATTCTAAAAATCCATTCCACCTCCCGGCGGTTAATTGCCACCACCGGATCTCCTCCTCGCCAGTTCTGTTTGACCCTTTCTATCCCTGCGAACCATACATAACCCCTTATGATTTTTTCCATGCATTTTTTTTAAATGCATGGAAACATGTGTCTCAAAAACTTTTTTGATGTTATTTATATGCTCTTGAATTCTTGTTTTGAGTTTTCGCATGGTCCTCCCAATATATATTAGTCCACAGGGACACTTCAGGAGATATATTACCCCCATACATTCACAGGTGATAGCCCCTTTGATATTATAAATCTGGCCATTCTTCGATTCTATCCTTTGGACATTTCTTGTCTTTTTATCTTCCAGGGTGCGGTTTCTGCAAGCATTACAGAAGCCGCACCATGTGAATTGGTTCTTACTTTCTTTCCCAGGGACTATGGTGACAACTTGATGTATCAATATATCCATTCACATCAGTGGGCTTAAAGAAAGTTCTCGTTTTAAGTTTATTGTCCTGTACAAAGATTGTTAAATCTAGAAAATTAACACTATCCGCACTGATTTCACTAGTAAACATAAAATTATTTATATCACTGAGTAATTTCTTTTAACTCTTGTTCTTCACCCTCCCACATTATCAAGCAGTTGTCGACAGAGGCGTATCTATCATGAGGCAAACAAGGCATTTGCCTAGGGCGGCACTTGCCAATGAAGCGGCAAAATGCCTTGTTTGCCTAGCGATAGTAAAATGTTCCAAACTTTTTTTCCCCTTTGTCCGCTGCTTGCCGATCCTTCACTATGCGAGCGGCATCGCCCGCGCCGCATAGTGAAGCAGGGACCCTCCTCCCGAGTCCTCCTGACTTCCTCCCGTCCGTGTTCCGGAATTTTCAACTACTGCGCCGAGCCTTCTTTTTCGCGCATGCGCAGTGGGCCGGAATACTTACAACACAAGCGGCAGCCACGGGAAAAGTCTACATACCTCCCTCCTCACACAGACAGTCAAAGAACAGAGTTGGCCACTGAGTCGCCTGACTCCTGCCCTGCCCTGCGAGGAATGTCCAGGTCCAGTCCAGGCAGAGGAACAGGAGTGAGTAAGACGAGAGTTAAAAAGCAAATAGTGCACTGCGAGAGTGAGACTCATAAATAAAGGTGGTATGTCAGACTGTCTATGGTGCCCCCGGCCTCTCCTTGAGGCTGCCCCATACTTATGGGGCAGCCTCAAGGAGAGGCCAGGGCCACCATAGACAGTCTGACATACCACCTTTATTTATGGGGGCAGTCACAAGGAGACACTAAACTGTATGGGGGCTGCCACAAGAAAATAGTGCACTCTGCACTGTGTCATAAAAAAAGGTGGTATGTCAGACTGTCTATGGTGGCCCTGGCCTCTCCTGGAGGCTGCCCCATACAGACTGTATGGGGCAGCCTCAAGGAGAGGCCAGGGCTACCATAGACAGTCTGACACACATACCACCTTTATTTATGACTCAGTGCAGAGTGCACTATTTGCATGTGGCAGCCCCCATACAGTTTAGTGTCTCCTTGAGGCTGGCCCGGCCCCCTCCCCCCATACAGTATAACGTCTCCTTATGTCTGCCCCCATACAGTATGTATAATGTCTCCTTGTGGCTGCCCCCGCCCCCCATACAGTATATCGTCTCCTTGAGGCTGCCCCCATACAGTATACCGTCTCGTTGAGGCTGCCCCATACAGTATACCGTCTAGTTGAGGCTGCCCCATACAGTATAATGTCTTCTTGAGGCTGCCCTCATACAGTATAACGTCTCCTTGAGGCTGCCCCATACAGTATAACGTCTCCTTGAGGCTGCCCCCATACAGTATAACATCTCCTTGAGGCTGCCCCATACAGTATAACGCCTCCTTGTGGTTTTTTTTCTTTTAAACGGGTATTTATCGCGATATATATCGTTTCTTAATATTGTTATGCAAAACAGGAAAGGGTGGAGCCTAAAGAGGAAGGGGTGGGGTTTACAGAGGAAGGGGTTTGGCCGTGACAGGAAGGGGTGGGTCAAATGTATATTAGGGGGGTGCCCGAGTTTAGTCTCGCCTAGGGCAGCACAAAACCAAGATACACCACTGGTTGTCGATGTATCTTTTTCACAGGGTTAATCTGCCTTCTGCCTCAATACATATAAATATAAAGTTACTTTGTATATCTGTTATGTCTACATCACTTTCAAGTTGTTCTTTAATAGTGTTAATACCTAAATTCTTTGGGATAATGGTATACAATGATGAAACGTCCACCATAGCAAGCCATATATTAGGGGAGGGTAAGCCATATTTCTCAATGACTTCTAACACACTACCACTGTCTTTGAGATAAGATGGAGATTTTTTTTACGTATTTCTGCAAGAAAAAATCTACGTACTCTGTCAGTTTACTTGTAAGAGACCCAATAATGACACAATCGGCTCTTGTGAATTTTTCGGCAGGAAATATATTACAGGGACCTTCGGAAACTTTACTTTCAAATAGTCCAATTCTGTTTTATTTAGGACCCTGTTCTCATAACCTTCTTGCAATAACACCTCTAGTTCCCTTTTAAATTCAGTGGTAGGGTCTTTTTTTTTTAATTTGGTATGTGTCTTTGTCTGATACCAGCCTAAGCATCTCACCTTCATATTTATCTCTATCTAAAACCACCACTCTATCCCCCCTTATCAGCTGGTTTAATTATAATTTGGGAGTTACTTTCTAACTTTCTCAGAGCTTTATGTTCCTCTATTGTCAAATTATGCTTCCTAGGTTTATCATCCATCTTCTCTAGCTCTTTACGGAGACTTCTCTTAAATGCTTCTATGCAATCATTTTACTTATTGAACGGAAAGAACTTACTCTTTTCCCGTAGATCTGAGCCTAAAACTACAGCACTTCGATCTTGAATAATACTATTAATAATACTGTCTGTTCCATTGTTGGGTGACATTAACACATTTTTCCATCCAAAAAAACCTGCTGGACCAAAATTTCTAAAATTCATCTGTTCCATTGTTGGGGGATATTAACCCATTTTGGGCGTAAAAAAAAAAAAAGCCTGCTCTGCATTGTTCACAAGGAACTCAGTTTAGTAAAATTGTCGGTGGCTGACCGCAAAAAATGAGGAGAGCGTCAAACAAGGGAGTTGCTGGTGTTGGTGGAGCTCCTGTTGCAGGAAGAGGACGTGGTCGATCTGTGCCAGCTACACGCCCAAGTATAACACCTTCCTCAGGTGCAGGGAGGCGACAGAGCCTTCAGCATTATTTAGTAGGCCTGAATGCGGCTCTACGAATGGTGAGGCCAGAACAAATACAGGTTACAGTAGATTGAGTGGCTAACAGTGCCTCCAGTTCCTTCACATTTTCTCCCACCCAGTCTCCTGCTGAAAGCTCAGAGTTGGCACCTACAGCCCATGTCCATCTGTCTTTCAACTCACCCCCTTTCAAATCAGGCAAGCAGTCTGATCCCCAAGTCATGCAGCAGTCTCTTATGCTTTTTGATGACTCTGCTGGCAGCGTTTCCTTTTGGCCATCAACATAGACCTGCCCCAGAAGTGGAAGAGATTGAGTGCACTGATGCCCAACCACTTATGTTTCAAGATGAGGACATGGGAAGACCACCGGAGCACGTCTCTGACGATGACGAAACACAGGTGCTAACTGCTGCGGCTTTCTGCAGTCTGCAGAACGACAAGGAGGGCAGGGGTAAAGAGTGGGTGGAAGATGATGTGGAGGATGATGAGGAACTAAACCCCACATGGAATCAAGCACAGCAAAAGAGGGAGCAGGGTGCAAAAGCATCTGTTACATTCTCGGGTGACATTTTACCATTTTTGCCATATACAAACCCCTGCTCTGCATAGGTGACAGGGACCTAATTTTTTTTTACATCGTCTGTTCCATTGGTGTGTGACATGAACCCAATTTTGCCATGAATAAACCCCTGCTCTGCATAGATGACAGGGACCTAAATTTCAAAAAAATATCTGTTACATTCTTGGGTGACATTTTACAATTTTTGCTGTATACAAACCACTGCTCTGCATTGGTGAAAGGGACCTAAATTTCTAAAATTCGTCTGTTACATTGATGGTTGACTTTAACCTATTTTTGCCGGTAAAAAAACCCTGCTCTACATTGCTGACAGGGAACTAAATAAAAAAATAAATGTCTGTTACTGATCAGAAGATGCACGACTACAAGTGCACGCTGGTAGACGTGCTGCTGATGGCATTCCCACCTGACAGCAGGGTCTCAGTGGAAGCCCAAGGCGAAGGCTGAGGAGGAGGAAGAGGTCGCCAACGCAGCTGGGGCACTGCCAGCACCTCAGAAGGCAGGGTTAGCATGGCCAAAATGTGAAAAAGTTTTGTCAGCATGCCGCAACAATCAGCACCACCAGCTGATATAGAACGTCTTAGCAGGAGGCAGCATTTCAGCAACATGATGGAGCAGTATGTGTGCACACGCCTACACATATTGACTGATGGGTCTGCCCCCTTGAACTTCTGGGTCTCCAAATTGTTGCTGGCCTGCCCTGCTGCCAGTGCATTGTCTGAATGTTTGTTTAGCACAGCAAGAGGGGGTTATCACAGACAAGCACAGCCGTATGCCCACAGCCAATGTGGACAAGCTCACGTTCATTAAAATGAACCAGGCAGGGATCCCACAGGACTTGTCCATACCTTGTGCAGAATAGACATGTATACCGGCCTCACCCAGCCATTGTTGCACTCCAGCGCACTTTCTCTTTGTTTTATTTTTTTAGATTTCCCAATGTTTTGGGGTATACCCAAATTTAAACAAAATAAAAAATAAAATTATAAAAAACAAAAACCAGTGTTGGCTACTTCCTACTCTTCCACTGCCGCTTCAACCTACACCGCCACATCCACTGCCTCCTCAACCTCCTACTCCATATGAACCTCCTGCTACTACATCAAGATTATTTTTTTTTATTTTTATGTATTTTATGTTATTTTAAGTAATTTTCCTATCCACATTTGTTTGCAGAGCACTTGCCATGCTCTTAACCACATTTTGCAGCCTTTTGCAGCCCTCTAGCCCTTTCCATGACTTTTTTAGAGCCATTTTAGTGCTCCAAAGTTTGAGTCCCCATTGACTTTAATGGGGTTCGGGGTCAAGTTTGTGTCAAGATTGGGGCCGAACTTGAACTTTTTTGCGAGGTTCGGCCGAAGTCGTCAAACCCGAATTTCTAGGTGTCTGCTCAACTCTAATTGTGAGGTTTTCACACATTCCAAACAGATGGGTTGGGTTGTCCCCCTAGTTGGTCTGTCCCCCTATATTATTCTTCCATGACTCACATTAAGCTGCTTGATCTACTCCATTGTACTGGGTCTGTGTTGTGGATACACATTGCATATGACATTCTGGCCAACTACCACAGCTATTAGTCACCTTTATTACATTTAGCTACAACATTTCCACACTTCTGTTAAATGGCAGATACATTTTTTTATGTCTGCTTTTCACAAATATATCACAACTCATGACATTTTAGTTATGTATAAACATCCCCACGATATTTAGACCAAGCTTTTCCCTTGTCAGGTATGGGAACTCAAAATGGGGAAATTATTTTCCCCAACCTAGCGGTCCAAGTGCTTAAATTTTGTCATACAGCAATCAATGACCCACGAAAAAAGTTATAAGATGCTGTGCCATTGATATTAATTTCCCACCCTCCTCCACAAATAGTATCCATCTGATGTGTGATTCATATAGTTTCTCTAAGAAAATCATATTTCATGTATTGTGGAGTTGCTCTTCACTTTTGGGACACTGCTACTAAGATCATACTGGAGGCAACAAGAGTAACTATTTCCAGCTCTCCCAAGTCAGCACTACTTTTTATGTTTTTGGTTTTCATGGTCTAGTCTTATAAGAAGGTGGCACTGACATAACATATTGAAGAGTCTATACTGTGGCTCAGATGACTGAAAAAAAAATCACTTGATAAAACAATACAATGTTTCACTAGGATATGTACCCTGCTATCTTAACTTACTTTTCCCTTCAGAAATAGTCCATCTTAGATATACTGTAGTTCTCACCCATGAATCAGTTTTCACTTTTTGACTACATGATTATGTTATTGATGCCCTGTGGTTATTGTTTTGCAGTCCTGTGGTTTATTTGGAAAGTCTTTTTCAGCCCTAACAGATAAAAACATAGAATGTGTCGGCAGATAAGAACCATTTGGCCCATCTAGTCTGCCAAATATACTGAATACTATGGATAGCCCCTGGCCCTATCTTATATGAAGGATGGCCTTATGCCTATCCCATGCATGCTTAAACTCCTCCACTGTATTTGTAGCTACCACTTCTGCAGGAAGGCTATTCCATGCATCCACTACTCTCTCAGTAAAGTAATAATTCCTGATATTACTTTTAAACCTTTGCCCCTCTAAGGTTTAAAAGATCACCTTCTGTCCTCCATGACTCTTCTTCCTTTTCTACCATTTGTTCCATCCTCCTTCCCCTTTTTTCCTTATCTTATTTTCCTCTCATTGTCCTGTTTTAGTTTTTTTACAGGTGCAACTATTCCTACAAATACTGGAGTTGCCAACTTTGTATAAGTTTCTGTTGGACATCTTCCTTACTCAATTTGTGCCTCTTTTGTTATTGTACCCTTTATTACATGGCATTTTTATCTTTGCAATCCTCGATGTCTAGGCACATGATATGTATGTTCAATTTTATTTTATTTTTTTCGGAAAACTGAAAAACGTTTGAGTATGTAAAAAAAAAAAATGTTTGGTCTCCTAAAAAAATGCAAAAATGCAATATAGAAAAGTCTTTAGGGCTTAGATGGACTAAATGAGCTGCTATGTTTACACATTCTTAAGACAGTGGGCATTAAAAGGTGAAGGGGCGTGATTATGTTCTGTTCCTGTACTACATAGCTATTTGTTTTACCCCAGGTTAATTGTAATTTTGGGGAAACAAGGGTACCTTAAATATAGAAAAAAAAAATGTTAATTTTCACGTTATGTCTTTATAGTTACTTTAATTAGCAGGTTTCTCAAAAACTCTTCATAGCAGATACTTTGTGAGGAACTGAATCTTGAGATTCAGACTTGCCACAAGGGTCATTGCAGCAGATAGCTGCATATCCCTGTATCATCTGTTCCACTCAAGATTATAGAGTAGTTGCTTCTCACAGTGAGATGCAATGTCCTGAGCATGACCTTATATAAGTCCAGCTTATTTAGTCCCTGTCTCCACAAGCACCACAATCTATACACAGAAGCAGAAATTAGATGTACAGTGGATATAAAAAGTCTACACACACCTGTTAAAATGTCATATTTCTGTGATGTAAAAAAATGAGACAAAGATAAATAATTTCAGAACTTTTTCCACCTTTAATGTGACCTATAAACTGTACAACTCAACTGAAAAACAAACTGAAATCTTTTAGGTAGAGGGAAGAAAAAATATAACCTTTTGATTTTATTACAGCACTCAGTCTTTTTGGGCACGAGTCTATCAGAATGGCACATTTTGACTTGGAAAGATTTGCCCACTCTTCTTTGCAAAAACACTCCAAATCTGTCAGATTGCGAGGGCATCTCCTGTGCACAGCCCTCTTCAGATCACCCCACAGGATTCAGGTCTGTGCTCTGGCTGGGCCATTCTGAAACTTTAATCTTCTTCTGGAGAAGCCATTCCTTTGTTGATTTGGATGTATGCTTTGGGTCGTTGTCATGCTGAAAGATGAAGTTCCTCTTCATGTTCAGCTTTCTAGCAGAAACCTGAAGGTTTTCTGCCAATATTGACTGGTATTTGGAACTGTTCATAATTCCCTCTAGCTTAACTAAGGCCTCAATTCCAGCTGAAGAAAAACAGCCCCAAAGCATGATGCTGCCACCACCATGCTTTATTGTGGGTATGATGTTCTTTTGGTGATGTGCAGTGTTGTTTTTGCGCCAAAAATATCTTTTGGAATTATGGGCAAAAAGTTCAACCTTGTTTTCATCACACCATAACATCTTTTTCCACATGCTTTGGGAGACTTCAGATGTGTTTTTGCATAATGTACCCTGGCTTGGAAGTTTTTCTTTGTAAGAAAAGGCTTTTGTCTTGCCACTCTACCCCATAGCCCAGACATATTAAAAATACGGAAGATTGTTGACACATGTACCACACAGCCAATACTTGCCAGATATTCCT